>NC_136793.1:4198306-4765306 GCF_951216825.1 Electrona antarctica
GGGGGCCATTGTCACAGTACTATGAAGGGAGGACAAACAGAGTATGAGTGAACAGTGTGATGACTACAAATTGATACCCCCCCCAATTAAAAATAAATACATCCTCACATAAAGAAATATGCCCTGGCCAGTTTGTGTGTGTGTGTGTTTTTTTTAACAAAAACCTATTGAAAGCTATGATCTAGGGTGGGTAAATCTGCCAATTATGCTTGGAGCTCTGTAAGTAGTCAAAAATGAACTTGCATCACAAGTTTAAGAGGCAGTTTTACCCACTCTAGATCATTGCTTTAAGGGATTGAACCATACTGTCTATAAAAATATCATTACCCAAAGCGGTATAATGAACTCCATCACTCAGAAAGAGGCCAGGGCAGTCAAACTTTATGTGAGGATGAGCCACAATGCTCCCACCCAATTCCCTAACAAAAGTAGCCATCGCACTGTTCACCCATTTTCTGGCCTTATTGATTTTGCCAGGCCTTGCAGCACCCCGCCACTGGCATCTCTGGGTGAGCTCCGAAAAGGCGATGGTCATCTGTGGGAAGGTGTTGTGAAGGTGCTGCAGGTCCTTCTTCATCAGATTGACCAGATCTACACTCTTCACCTTCGCCAGGTCGTTCCCACCACAGTGGACCAAGATGACATCAGGGGCTCTTCCTCCTTTCAGGCATTTGTAAAAGAAGGGGACCAACTTCTCCCATCTCAGGCCACCACAGCCAAACCAGTGCACCTGGGCATTGAGCCCAAGATGGGTGCCGACGGTTTTCCTGGCTCTCTCTTCCCCACGCCGGATGTAGCTACTTCCTATGAGCCATATTGTAGGATCTGTAAAGTACAGAAACAGTTTTTGTCTTTTAATACTTTTCATTAATTCAATGTTTTTTTAACAGACGTAAAGGGTGTTCAACAGCTATGATTATGAAAAAAAAAACAGACATGGTGATAGGATTAATTATTTGTTGTTAAAAAAAGAAAAAATATACATATAAATGCATTTTAATAATAATAATAATAACTTTATTTATATAGCACGTTTCTGAACAAGTCATTCTATATAAATTGTGAAAAAACAGTGCATATGTGCCTGTCAGCGCTATGATGTAAGACACTTTTCTAGACCCAATATGTAAATTGATGTACATCAAGTGGGACCTTCATTATAAACTGTTTAATTTTCAAGTAATGTAAAATGTGATTCACGCCACAGTGGAACCTATGTTTGTGTAGTTTTTGTCGGTCTTATGTTATTATGAAATATCTGTCAGGGTAATTTACAGTTGTAGTCATAGACTTACTCTCACAGGGTCTGTCCAAGCTTGGAGCAGCACAAACAGCAGCCATCTCATGCAGATTCTAGAAGGTAATGAAAGATTGTATTACAAAAATGTCATGTAAAGTAGGCTACACATATATTAAATCCTACCAGATTAACATATGTGATGCAAGTAGGCTATATAACTACGCCTAATAGTAATACAGCTGTAGGTAGACAATATATTTTAGCTGGACAGAAGAAGTCACACGACTCGTTATCTCTAAGAATCAAGTTCAGTTTTAAAAGTGAAATCAAATCGAACGTAGCCTACCTTTCAAATCCAGCAGTGTCAGCAAAGTGTCAGCAAATGTGTGCAACAGTGCAAGGCAAAGATGTAAATGTGCATGCAATAAAACGCAATGTATGTGCAGGGCATGCAGTTTGCAGAGAGAATTGCAAATGTGTGCAGGACATACAAATTTGGCGCTTTCTCAGTTGTACTTCGTTGTGCGTTGGTGTCGTCCAAAGAAAATATCCGATCTGCAAGCGAACAACACATTGTAATTCAAGGCATAATGGTTTGTAGATCACGTACACCACAACGATTGATCAGTGGGTGTGGTTTTCCCACGAAAATTAGTTCGGACAAATTGGACATCTCAGTTCTACTTCGTTGAGCGTAGGTGTCGCGCAAAGAAAATATCCGATGTACAAGCCATCAACACATTGTAAGTCAACACGATCGTGGTATTGTAGAGCGTATACACCTTCAACGAACAATCGAGTGGGTGGAGTGTTCCCACGGTGTGTCATTTTGTTTGAATTCAGACCGTACTTTCTTTTTCAACTTCAAGAGCTCCGGACAAGATCAAGATGGTGATGTGTTCTGCAACGAATTGCTTGTCTACAAGTGATATACGAAAGACTCGTCCACCTCTACCCTCTTCGGATTCGGGTGTTCCGAAGCGGGTGTCTCTTCACAGGTATTTTTATGATATGTTGTCATAAAAAGGCATCAGATATTATAACTCTGCACCGCGAATGTAGGAGTCACAGGCTGCTTCAAGTTCAAGCGAACGCGTTGTAAGCTATTTTAGATGCATTGCTAGTAGGCCCACCACAAAGATATGGTAATCCCAACATAGGAACGCCAGATTTGATTAATAATAACTGTTGTAATCTAAATAAGGGACCCTCGTCTGGGTTGACAGACAGGTAGTGTGTGCAGGCTGGGTGGTGTGTGACAATCCTGTTGAAGTATTACTTTGGTACGGCGACTGCGGCGGCGGCCGGCGGGTACCCGGGAGAACAAATTAACGAGACACGAGACAGTATCACGCTAAGGTTCACAAAGTTTATTACACAAACATGAAACATATATAGTGCTGGATCATAATGACGTAACAATAAGATATGAGACAGAAGAACGTGCCTACTGCAGCAAGGCTGACCTTGCTGTCGCCTAGATGTCTCTCGTAGCCTATCTATAAAGAATGCTACAGTACCGGCAGTACACAATACATATCAAGTACACTGTATCTCAAGTTCAAGTACATAGACTAAGATGTACTGTGCATGGGCTAATATCACAACAATAACTAAAGTGGTTTCTTTATTTATAACTATATGGGTAACACAATTGACGCGCTTATAACTATGGATCATGCTGATGCGCTCCTATACTCTAGGCCTATGTGTGCTCCACGTGTCTATTATTCCACTCCATTACCGCAATCCGCATTTGTATATAACTCCACGATTTAGACAAACTGCAGGCCACTAGGCCTACTGAAAATATTACACCATTACATGCTTGAAGTTAATATCATATATGCTATAAGCACTGCATTAGAATTACCAGTCAGTCATATTATAGTCTGCATCCATGCAGTCTTCGCCTCAACTGCATACTGACATCCGAAACAAATAATTGTATTGAGTAAGAGAATGGGTCTTCATTTTAGCCTCTGTTTGCTCAACTAGAGTGAATCATTGTACTTTTGACTACACTGCAATTGTAGAACAATTGATTTAGCAGTTTTGGGTTATTATTATAAAACATAGCCTACTTAAACCATGTCTATATTCTATCTTGCCAACATGCCATTGCAATTGCTTTAGTGATATGGCTGAATTACATTGACAGCAGTAAATCCTTTAGCCTATAACACAATCTGGTTGTGTAATATTTTTAGACTTAAGCCATACATCTGTAGTACATAATGTCAGGGAAGAGTTTGTTTCAGCTTAAACATAGTGTTCCAGTTCCAATTTTGTCTGCTTGCTTATTTATGTAATAACTTGCATTTTCACTTATTTATCCAGTATACTGCATGAGTTCTCTCTCCTGTTGGATTAAATTGGTGTCCTGACCTGAACATGCATTTTCTAACATCTGGAGAGACAGTTACTGTTACTACTACTACTACTAATAATACTCTACAGCAATTGCTGGTTAAAAAAATCACTTATTGCATGCATCTGCAATGGTTTTTGATTGATTGATTGAATACTACAAGTGGCTTGTGGTCCATATATGGTACAATTCACCCCACCTTTCCAGCCTCAATGTGTAGTGAGTATTTAAAGGGCAACTTTAGTTTTTTTCAACCAAGGTTCATGTTTTAGGTTGTTATTCGAGAAAGTAAAAGATGAGTGAGGTTTTTTTTTTTCATTTGCTGCTTTCTTTTTTTTTAGGTATTTTTGCTGTTTTTGACAGGGCATTCCAGCATGGTGCTAAATATGTATATTTGTTTTACAAAGGTTTATAGCGATTTCTTTATTGATATGTTTTTTAATCTTTGATTTCTTTATATAAAAGTCAAAATGCAAACACCAGCAATGCATTTGCTTTATAAGACCCAGGGGGGTTGGTCTGTACCATCTGGGTGAATAAGGCTCATAGTGATTTTTGTGAAGGTATACATGTCTAGAGTTAGAAAATATGTGATAGCATTGCACCAGTGGTAGCTTTATGAGTGCTATCATGCATTTTATTTTATAACACTAGGCGAAAATTGCATGGATCAATATGAAAAAACATAGTAATACACCCCCCAAAAATGATAGAAAAGGTTTTTCCAATTGGTTCTGGTACCTCTAGGCATGGTTCTCTAGGGATAGTTCAGATTTTTTGAACTTAAGTTGTATGAAATACTTGTCATTAATATAGTGGTTGCAACTGTATTAATTGATTGAGTCCCATGGTGGGAGTTCTGCTCTGGTTTTGGTCAATATTAAGTAGTTCCGGTCATTTTGTGGGGGGCACTGGGGCCACGCAGTAAAAGTAAATTAATCCACAAAACGAACCATTTGTATTGTTGACCTATTTCTAAAATATTAGCGAGACTTTCGTTCAACTTTGACCCCTCTATCACATGGAACTATTTTTTGGGCGTAGTGATATGGACACAAAAAACATAGTTCTGTGTGATAGAGGGGTAAAAAAAGAACGGAAGTTGCACTAATATTTTAGAAATAGGTCAACAATACAAATGACGTTAGTTTTGTGGATTAATTTACTTTTACTGCGTGGCCCCCAGTGCCCCCCACAAAATGACCGGAACTACTTGATATTTCACCAAAACCAGAGCAGAACTCCCACCACAGGACTCGGGCAATCAATTAATACAGTTGCAACCACTATATTAATGGCAAGTATTTCATACAACTTAAGTTCAAAAAATCTGAACTATCCCTTTAAGAATATACTGTATACTATATCTTGGGGGACCTGTCCCTGTTTGATGGAGAGGTTTACTATGTGGGTGATGATTGGATCTATAGAGATGGCTGAGTCTCTGAGAAATTTGGAGGGAATATTGTCATGGCCTGTGGCCTTGTGGGGTTGGAGGGCACTCAGTTTCTTAATTACCTCATCATGAGTACCACAGACGAATAACAGTCTAAGTCCACACTATTGATCCATAATATATAAATGATAGATAAGGGTTCAGGACACCGAGGCCTTTTCGTGGAGGGGTCAGTCTGAAATTTGGACTTAGACTGTTTTTCGTCTGTGGTACTCAGTTGTTACCATAACTAGTTTAAAATCGTCTTTACAAACACCTAGGTTTCTGTAGAAGGTTGTAATGTGCTCTACACCAAAGAGCCCAGAGTGGGAGGGCAGTTTGTTAACCAATCAATTGACTATGAGACTTATTCGGCCCTTTGGTACAGATGACCCCAGATTTGGGGTCCTGGCTCACAGACTATTATCTATGTTCACAGATTTCCTGTGCGTGACCAGGAAAGACACCGTCTTTGGGTGTACAATGTCGGACGTGATGGTTGGGAACCAACTGAGAATGCCAGGCTATGTGATCTACACTTTGAGGAGGAGTGTTTAATACGCGGAGAGTCTCGGACACGCCTCACACCATCAGCTGTCCCAACACGCTTCTTCCATGACAACGCACTAACAACATCCAAGGTAAGTGCAACAGAGGTATGTGATACATTTACTCCTGTTGTATTACATGATCACAGCTATCTTCACATCATTGTTGACAAAGGAGCTGTTGATGATTGGGTAAATGCGGAAGTTGTCTCAGATAATCTTCAGAGTGACAGCCTTGTACGGCAGGAAAACAAAGATGACAAAGATTTTGTGTCTGATGTTTTCCTGCAAGACGTG
Organism: Electrona antarctica; assembly: GCF_951216825.1. Lineage (NCBI taxonomy): Eukaryota > Metazoa > Chordata > Actinopteri > Myctophiformes > Myctophidae > Electrona > Electrona antarctica. The sequence continues at coordinate 4,204,198 of NC_136793.1, forward strand.
ATAGAACCAGAGTGTGATCCCAGTGGTTCAGGTTCAGCAGATCATTTTGGTAACAACACAGACCAGGGGTTAGAAGACACAATAGAGCCAGCGTGCGATCCTCATGATTCAGCAACAGATGATTTTGAGAGCGACGACGAGGTAGAAAACGCGATTGAGCGCGATCCGTTGATTGATAATGAACACAGCTACACTGTTTTTTTCTCTCCAAAATCAGTCAAGCGTTGTTGGCTTAAAACGGAGGACAGACTAGAGGTTTGTGAAAAGAAAAGGAAAGTGGAGAAACAGAGGACCAGACGACTTAAAACCAAATTATCCACCCTGTCTGGTGTCCTCCATGAGCTGAAGCAGCAAGTGCTAATTTCCACAAGTTGTGCAGACATGCTGGAGGCAACACACAGTGGTGTGATAAAGGAAGTCATTGATAGAATGAAGACAAGGAAAAGGTCTAAAGTGTCAGATAGTTTAAAATCATTTGCCATGACTCTGCACTTTTATTCTCCAAGGGCTTATGAATATGTACGTCGCTGTTTTGATGATGCTTTGCCTTGCCCGGACACTATCCGGACCTGGTACACCAACATTTCTGCAGATCCAGGTTTTACAACACCTGCATTTAATGCTCTTGAGGCTCATGTGAAGGAAAGGAAACAAGAGGGTAAAGACACCTTATGTGCTCTCATGATGGATGAAATAGCCATTAAAAAGCATGTGGAATATGCAACTGGAAAATTCCATGGATATGTGGACCTTGGCACTGGTGTAGTCGATGACAGCTTACCACCAGCTAAAGATGCCTTGGTTCTCATGGTTGTTGCCATCGACAATTCCTGGAAAATTCCAGTTGCATACTTCCTTGTCGATGGATTGTCTGGTGTAGAGCGTGCCAACATCGTCACAGAATGCCTTCTGAGACTCCGTACCATTGGAGTTCATACAGTCTCCTTGACGTGCGATGGCCCATCATGCCATTTTGCCATGTTGAGAGCCCTTGGTGCAGACTTAAATGTCCATACCATGAGACCCTCATTCATTCATCCTGCAGATAAAGACAAACAGGAGGATGAAGAGAAACAACAAGTACATGTTGTTTTGGATGTGTGTCACATGCTAAAGCTGCTAAGGAATGCACTGGCAGACATGGGTGAATTTCAAAGCCCAACAGGCAAAATAAAATGGCAATACATTGTAGACTTAGTTAAAATTCAAGATGAGGAAGGGCTGTTTCTTGCAAACAAAGTGAAGAAGGCGCACCTACAGTGGGATAGACAGAAAATGAAGGTTAAACTTGCAGCTCAGGTTTTCAGCAGTAGTGTAGCTGCCGCTCTAGAGTGCTGCAGGCAACTCAATGACCCAGTTCAACCACAGTTTAGTGGATGTGAGGCAACTGTGGACTTCTTGAGAACCATTGATGCCGCTTTTGATGTTCTCAACAGCAGGAACCCCCTGGGAAAGGGAAACAAAGCACCAATGAGAACAGCCAACAAAGAGCGTGCAGTAGAAATCCTGCTAAAGGCACTTTTTGAACTCAAGGATGACAAAGGCAAAGAGTTGCATTCTGGGAGGAGAAAAACTTGTGTAATTGGCTTCATAGCCAGTTCCAGAAGTGTAAGAAGTATCTTCCAAGAGCTTGTGGAGAAGCCCAATTCCCAATGCAAGTACCTCCTCACATATAAGCTTAGTCAAGATCACCTTGAGCTATTCTTTTCTGCGATCAGAGCACGTGGTGGATTTAACAACAATCCAACTGCAAGACAGTTCACTGCTGCATACAAACGTCTTCTGGTTAAGCATCAGGTGAAAACACACACAGGTAATTGTCTCGTCCTAGACAATACCAAGGTCTTGGAAGTGACATCTGCGTCAGCTAACACCGCACGTAGGTTTGACCTGAGCCCTGTTGAGCCTGACCCGTTTGACCACAATTACATTCCAAATGCTGATTCTGTCTCAGAGTTCAAGCGGGAGGCAATCGGCTACATGGCTGGCTTTGTGGTAAAGCAGATAAAGGAAAAACATAACTGTATGACTTGCAGAGATGCTCTGACATCTGATACCACTGAACATCGCCTGGTCTTCTTAAAAGATCGTGGAGGTTTGCAGAAAGCATCTAAGGGAATAGTAGCTGTGTGCCTAGAATCAGAGCGTTGTTTTCAAAGGATTTTGGCTATTAACTCTGGAAAGCTCCCAAAAGGAAAAGGTATAACATCACAGGTTGTCCAAGAAGTACTGAAACGGAGTGCTGAACGCAGTGCTGATGAGACCTGGTTCCCGGAGCTGAACGATCACATGTTCGAAACAACCATTGAAGACAACCATGTACATTGCTTGGTGAGAATGGCAGCGTCTATCTATTGCAAAATTAAGATGCACCATTTGGCAAGACGGGAAACAGAAAAGATCCAAAAAGCACCCGTTAGACATAAACTCACCAAATTGATTCATCAACTTGGCCAGTAGCTACAGTACATTGTTTGTTCAAGGATTGTTCAACAGGATTGTTCAAGTAGAAAAGTAATTATTTGTGTTTTCTAAGTTTGATTTGTTGTGTATTGCCTATTGTAGCCTACATATGTGGTGGTTGACAGTGGCGTACGCGGCAGACAGATCAACAAAGACGGCACCTGTTACCAGTCCTTTCTGAAACCCATCTTCAATGTGCTGAGTGAGGTTCAGAAGTTGGCTTGTTGTGGATTTGCCAGGTCGGAATCCAGCTTGTTGGGGGATGATGGCTGGTTTAGCAATTGGGGCCAACCTGTTGAGGATCAGGCGCTCAAACAACTTATACGGGTGGCATAGCAGGGAGATCGGGCGGAAGCTCTTTGCATATGCTGGATCTTTACCCGGTTTGAGGAGAGCAATGATTCTGGTTTTTCTCCAGATCTTTGGAATGTTTCTTGTCAGCATGCAGTTGTTCATCAGCTCGAGGATCCATTTTTGTGTCAGAGGTTTAAAGTGTTTGATCTCTTCAGGGAAGATGTTATCCAGGCCAATGGCTTTACCAGTCTTAAGGGCATTGATGCTGATATTGAGCTCTTCAATGGAGAACGGCTCAGTCAGTCCGGTGGTTAGGGAGTGCTGGAGTCTGTCTACCTTTGGTCTTGGCTGTTTGGTGGTGGATTTCCCATTGAGCAGCAGCTGATATGCAACTTGGTTGGCAGTGGTGGTGTATTGTTGCTGTGTTGGAGTTGACGGGTCGTTGCTGATTTTTCGGATTAGGCTCCATGCCTTTTTGCTGTTTTTCGCCATATCAGTTGTCTCCAGTAGATTTTGCCATTTCCGTTGGCGACATTCTGATAGGGAGGTCATGAGGCTCTCACATACTTCGATGGTGCTTTCTGCAAAGGGGTCAGATTCATAGAGCTGTTGGTATTGCTCATATAGTTCGCTGCTTTGAGCATCGAGTCCAGGTATATATTGAGTGCGGCAGCCTCTTGGGATGTTCTTCCGGGCTGCCTGGTGCACAAACTTAGTGAAGTTGTCATAGTTCTTGGGGTCTGCTGGGAGATGGGCAATCTTTGCCGTTACATTTGCAATGAGACAGTGTTTATTGTAAAGCTTGGAGCAATCTTAACGGTGCACAAGTCTTCAATGAACATGAGTCTGTCTAATGCCAAATAGCCTACAATACATCTGCATTCCCGCCCGGCCGACGTTACATTTGCAATGAGACAGTGTTTATTGTAAAGCTTGGAGCAATCTTAACGGTGCACAAGTCTTCAATGAACATGAGTCTGCCTAATATAAGACAACTGCATTCCCGCCCGGCTGACGTTACCGGTACATTTGTGGTGCGATAGTGTTTATTGTAAAACATCTAAATGTATTAGATTATCTGAGACAACTACAGTAGAACCTATGTTGCATATTAGTTGTTTTGTTTTTGTATTATCTGTTTCATGCTGTCTCGAGATCCTTTCCCATTGTTGTCGTCCCCCCCGTCCTCTGTCCCCACTCTTGTTTTGTTTTTTGTATCATCTGTTTCATGTTGTCTCGAGATCCTTTCCCATTGTCGTCGTCCCCCACCCCCCACCCCCAAGGCACACACACACACACCTACCTGCCTGCCTGCCTTTGGATTGTTGCTGTCATCCCACTAGTGAATCAGTTGAGCCGATGCTCCTGACACTACTGGCGTTGATTGACAGGCGCACACACACACACACACACACACACACACGCCTTTGGATTGTTGCTGTCATCCCACTAGTGACACAGTTGAGCCGATGCTCCTGGACACTAGTGGTGTAATTGACAGGCACACACACACACACACACACACACACACACACACACACACACACACACACACACACACACACACACACACACGCCTTTGGATTGTTGCTGTCATCCCACTAGTGACACAGTTGAGCCGATGCTCCTGGACACTACTGGTGTAATTGACAGGCACACACACACACACACCTGCTGTTGGATTGTTGCTGTCATTCCACTAGTGACACAGTTGAGCCGATGCTCCTGGACACTAGTGGTGTAATTGACAGACACACACACACACACACACACACACACACACACACACACACACGCCTTTGGATTGTTGCTGTCATTCCACTAGTGACACAGTTGAGCCGATGCTCCTGGACACTACTGGTGTAATTGACAGGCACACACACACACACACACACACACACACACACACACACACACACACACCTGCTGTTGGATTGTTGCTGTCATCCCACTAGTGACACAGTTGAGCCGATGCTCCTGGACACTACTGGTGTAATTGACAGGCACACACACACACACACACACACACCTGCTGTTGGATTGTTGCTGTCATCCCACTAGTGACACAGTTGAGCCGATGCTCCTGACAGTACTTGTGTAATTGACAGACACACACACACACACACACACACACACACACACACACACACACACACACACACACACACACACACACACACACACACACATGCCTTTGGATTGTTGCTGTCAATCTCACTAGTGACTCCGTTGAGCCGATGCTCCTGACACTACTGCCGTTGATTGACAGGCTTTTTGGATGAGTTGACCCCCCCCACCCCCACCCCCACCCCATGTGTCTGTCCTCTGTCCCCACTCTCGGCCTGCACCTTGCCGTGGTGAGTGGGCTTTAAACTAAGCCAGGCCATTTAACCCATTTAGACCTTGGTTTAGACCGATGAGGCCGATTCTAAAAGCGTGCCAACATCGTCACAGAATGCCTTCTGAGACTCCGTACCATTGGAGTTCATACAGTCTCCTTGACGTGCGATGGCCCATCATGCCATTTTGCCATGTTGAGAGCCCTTGGTTCCCAAAAGGAAAAGGTATAACATCACAGGTTGTCCAAGAAGTACTGAAACGGAGTGCTGAACGCAGTGCTGATGAGACCTGGTTCCCGGAGCTGAACGATCACATGTTCGAAACAACCATTGAAGACAACCATGTACATTGCTTGGTGAGAATGGCAGCGTCTATCTATTGCAAAATTAAGATGCACCATTTGGCAAGACGGGAAACAGAAAAGATCCAAAAAGCACCCGTTAGACATAAACTCACCAAATTGATTCATCAACTTGGCCAGTAGCTACAGTACATTGTTTGTTCAAGGATTGTTCAACAGGATTGTTCAAGTAGAAAAGTAATTATTTGTGTTTTCTAAGTTTGATTTGTTGTGTATTGCCTATTGTAGCCTACATATGTGGTGGTTGACAGTGGCGTACGCGGCAGACAGATCAACAAAGACGGCACCTGTTACCAGTCCTTTCTGAAACCCATCTTCAATGTGCTGAGTGAGGTTCAGAAGTTGGCTTGTTGTGGATTTGCCAGGTCGGAATCCAGCTTGTTGGGGGATGATGGCTGGTTTAGCAATTGGGGCCAACCTGTTGAGGATCAGGCGCTCAAACAACTTATACGGGTGGCATAGCAGGGAGATCGGGCGGAAGCTCTTTGCATATGCTGGATCTTTACCCGGTTTGAGGAGAGCAATGATTCTGGTTTTTCTCCAGATCTTTGGAATGTTTCTTGTCAGCATGCAGTTGTTCATCAGCTCGAGGATCCATTTTTGTGTCAGAGGTTTAAAGTGTTTGATCTCTTCAGGGAAGATGTTATCCAGGCCAATGGCTTTACCAGTCTTAAGGGCATTGATGCTGATATTGAGCTCTTCAATGGAGAACGGTTCAGTCAGTCCGGTGGTTTGGGAGTGCTGGAGTCTGTCTACCTTTGGTCTTGGCTGTTTGGTGGTGGATTTCCCATTGAGCAGCAGCTGATATGCAACTTGGTTGGCAGTGGTGGTGTATTGTTGCTGTGTTGGAGTTGACGGGTCGTTGCTGATTTTTCGGATTAGGCTCCATGCCTTTTTGCTGTTTTTCGCCATATCAGTTGTCTCCAGTAGATTTTGCCATTTCCGTTGGCGACATTCTGATAGGGAGGTCATGAGGCTCTCACATACTTCGATGGTGCTTTCTGCAAAGGGGTCAGATTCATAGAGCTGTTGGTATTGCTCATATAGTTCGCTGCTTTGAGCATCGAGTCCAGGTATATATTGAGTGCGGCAGCCTCTTGGGATGTTCTTCCGGGCTGCCTGGTGCACAAACTTAGTGAAGTTGTCATAGTTCTTGGGGTCCGCTGGGAGATGGGCAATCTTTGCCGTTACATTTGCAATGAGACAGTGTTTATTGTAAAGCTTGGAGCAATCTTAACGGTGCACAAGTCTTCAATGAACATGAGTCTGTCTAATGCCAAATAGCCTACAATACATCTGCATTCCCGCCCGGCCGACGTTACATTTGCAATGAGACAGTGTTTATTGTAAAGCTTGGAGCAATCTTAACGGTGCACAAGTCTTCAATGAACATGAGTCTGCCTAATATAAGACAACTGCATTCCCGCCCGGCTGACGTTACCGGTACATTTGTGGTGCGATAGTGTTTATTGTAAAACATCTAAATGTATTAGATTATCTGAGACAACTACAGTAGAACCTATGTTGCATATTAGTTGTTTTGTTTTTGTATTATCTGTTTCATGCTGTCTCGAGATCCTTTCCCATTGTTGTCGTCCCCCCCGTCCTCTGTCCCCACTCTTGTTTTGTTTTTTGTATCATCTGTTTCATGTTGTCTCGAGATCCTTTCCCATTGTCGTCGTCCCCCACCCCCCACCCCCAAGGCACACACACACACACCTACCTGCCTGCCTGCCTTTGGATTGTTGCTGTCATCCCACTAGTGAATCAGTTGAGCCGATGCTCCTGACACTACTGGCGTTGATTGACAGGCGCACACACACACACACACACACACACACACACACACACACACGCCTTTGGATTGTTGCTGTCATCCCACTAGTGACACAGTTGAGCCGATGCTCCTGGACACTAGTGGTGTAATTGACAGGCACACACACACACACACACACACACACACACACACACACACACACACACACACACACACACACACACACACACACACGCCTTTGGATTGTTGCTGTCATCCCACTAGTGACACAGTTGAGCCGATGCTCCTGGACACTACTGGTGTAATTGACAGGCACACACACACACACACACACACACACACACCTGCTGTTGGATTGTTGCTGTCATCCCACTAGTGACACAGTTGAGCCGATGCTCCTGGACACTAGTGGTGTAATTGACAGACACACACACACACACACACACACACACACACACACACACACACACACACACACACACACACACACACACACGCCTTTGGATTGTTGCTGTCATCCCACTAGTGACACAGTTGAGCCGATGCTCCTGGACACTACTGGTGTAATTGACAGGCACACACACACACACACCTGCTGTTGGATTGTTGCTGTCATTCCACTAGTGACACAGTTGAGCCGATGCTCCTGGACACTAGTGGTGTAATTGACAGGCACACACACACACACACACACACACACACACACACCTGCTGTTGGATTGTTGCTGTCATCCCACTAGTGACACAGTTGAGCCGATGCTCCTGGACACTACTGGTGTAATTGACAGGCACACACACACACACACACACACACACCTGCTGTTGGATTGTTGCTGTCATCCCACTAGTGACACAGTTGAGCCGATGCTCCTGGACACTACTGGTGTAATTGACAGGCACACACACACACACACACACACACACACACCTGCTGTTGGATTGTTGCTGTCATCCCACTAGTGACACAGTTGAGCCGATGCTCCTGACAGTACTGGTGTAATTGACAGACACACACACACACACACACACACACACACACACACACACACACACACACACACACACATGCCTTTGGATTGTTGCTGTCAATCTCACTAGTGACTCCGTTGAGCCGATGCTCCTGACACTACTGCCGTTGATTGACAGGCTTTTTGGATGAGTTGACCCCCCCCACCCCCACCCCCACCCCATGTGTCTGTCCTCTGTCCCCACTCTCGGCCTGCACCTTGCCGTGGTGAGTGGGCTTTAAACTAAGCCAGGCCATTTAACCCATTTAGACCTTGGTTTAGACCGATGAGGCCGATTCTAAAAACGCCTTCTAAAGCTTAACATGAGGTTTCCCAAAAACCTTCAAATTCACATTTAAAATAATAATAACAAAATGTTGCTACATTTATAGCAACATATAATGAGACGCAGAGGTAGCATCCGGTTGCAACAGGTCTAAATAGGTTGAACAACAATATATTTAGAAAACTGCTGTACCAATGTCATTGTAGGAGCCAAATGTTAGTTATTTCACACTGATTGGTGATTGGTGATGGATGTAGGGTAGGCACTGCATTGTCGCCTCACTTCTACACATATTTATTACAGCTATTTTTTTGAAATATTGTAATATTTTGATCTATAAGTAAACATTTTTTGAACTTGAGCTTACGTTTGGCTATGATGTTTGATTTGTGAGGTTATCAGCGACAACAGTCATGGTATTGCATGACCTTTAGTATTTTGTGATATAATTTGTATTATTTACTTTATGATATATTTAGTGTAATGTTTATGGTCAGACGGTGACAAGAAAACAAACACTTAAACACACTTAAGCTCACTTCAAGAGTTTATGCCATGATACTGTGTGTCTGTGATTTTTCTTTTCTTCTTTAATACACATAACTTTCCTCCATGCATTAAGGTTTGGTATGGCTGCTGTGCTGTGATGACTTCTGGTTTGGTTTGAGCTGGACACCTGTGACCTTCAAGCTAAAGTTTACATTATAGCTAGTAGATATATCTCTCATCACAACATGTATTCACACAGTTTGACATCAATTTGACTCAGCTTGGTCTGTTCCAGTGAATTTAGGTTGTGTTAAGACTAGTAAATGTCGTAAATTGTTATTGCAGTACAAACTAGAAAATTAGCATTCTGGGAAATTGCAAGTGTGGTTGCTAAGTACAGTATGATGATGATGTATTTGGCCTCATGACGTCGCAAGTGGTGGAATAATAAAACCAAACCTTTTTGGGGTTTCTCTATCAATAAAGTCAGGAAATTACTATAGTCTGGTTGCCCTCTTAGGCAACCACACTAATTAGGAATCAATGGGGGAGGGAGGGATGTTGATCAAACATGTGGTGGTGTTGTCACAGGGAGGGTTATATCTGATGGACTTATGTGGCACAGTACCTGACCAATCATTAGCACAAGCTGTAATACATACTGTGTGCTGAACTGCCACCACAAATTACTTTTCAGATGCTATTTTCTCAAACTCTGTGACTAAATATGCCTTATAGGGTATGTGATGAATATATAGTAATTTGTGGTTGTCCTCAGTAACTAACTTCAAGCAATGATGAATGCTCAGGGGGATAATCTACATTTTAGCTTCATCAAAATGCAAATTAGTCACAATTTCGGACTTGGATGCCCATTTCATTTTCACTTTTAGTGTTCTTAGCTGCTGTAAGCATTTGTGGCACCAATTCAGTTTGGCACCAATTCAGTTTAAATGTTCCCTTAAAAATCACACACCTCACTTATTTTGTGGAAACCTTTCTCCCCCTAGATCCCGCTTTTTGGCATCATGTCCTCAGATTCTGCAGATCCTTTCTATTGGATGAGAGTAATTCTGGCCTCCAACAGAGGTATGTCTGCAGAGATTGTACAAAAAAAACATGTTAAGTACTGTCCTTAGTGTGTTTGGTGTTTCTAACTCTACTTTCTCAACAGGTACTCTGATGGAGTTGGGTATCTCACCCATTGTCACATCAGGCCTCATCATGCAGCTGCTTGCTGGGGCTAAGATCATAGAAGTGGGAGACACCCCCAAGGACAGAGCTCTCTTCAATGGAGCACAGAAATGTAAGTCTGTTATCATCAGGTTGTACATTGTCAATGTGTAATATGAAATTAATCAAGGTGTCTAACCAACCACTGATTTTATTTTTTAGTATTTGGTATGATCATTACCATTGGCCAGGCCATCGTATATGTGATGACAGGCATGTATGGAGACCCCTCAGAGATGGGAGCTGGCATCTGTCTCATCATCATCATCCAGGTAAGATACATTCTATACATTTCTTTTCCATCGTATTTATGTTCTCTGACTTAGCCCAGAGTGGTGATTGGAGTTTTAAAAAGAGACTGGGTCAGTCAATTGGGTCATCAGCAGGGAGTTGCTTTGAAAGAAAATTACTCATCGAGGGACAATTCATTATTTAGGACAAATATATATGTAATAATAGACTAATATTGTATATCGCCATTCACTGAATATGTGATTGTAACTCATCTATGTTGTGTTATCCAGCTGTTTGTGGCTGGGCTGATTGTCCTACTTCTGGATGAGCTGCTTCAAAAGGGCTATGGTCTTGGTTCTGGCATTTCCCTGTTCATCGCTACCAATATCTGTGAGACCATTGTATGGAAAGCCTTCAGTCCCACCACTGTCAACACTGGCCGAGGTAAAGAGAATAGAAAGTAGTCTGTTGGTCATAGTTGTTGTAGAAATCCTTGATTTGGCTACTGCTATTATGTGTTAACTAAGGCATACTTGTTGTTTAAGCACAATCACTGCTCCTCTGCTAAATCCAGGAAAACGTTTTCTATAGGGCTTCAGGGTGGATCTGCCCATCAAGTCAGCACGCTACCGTGGACAGTACAACACCTATCCCATCAAGCTCTTCTACACCTCCAACATTCCCATCATCCTGCAGTCTGCCCTGGTGTCAAACCTCTACGTCATCTCTCAGATGCTCTCCACACGGTTCAGTGGCAATTTCTTGGTCAACCTGCTGGGGACCTGGTCTGTAAGTATAGCAAAGCAGACGAATAAACTCTACAGAACTTTTAAACCCTTTTAGTATAGTCTGTGTATGCCAAAATGTTTAACTCCTTAGTGGATATGCCCACATAATATAGGATTTTTATTAATATATAATGGAAGAGTGCCATGTCTGGTGTGGTTCAGTTTTTCTTTTCTTCTATTTCTCATTCTGTTCTCATAATATTATTGATACCACATATCAAACGTTTATCCATCTTTATGATCTTTTTTGTGCGTAATTGAGTCTTTGCAATTACACACTTGCAATAAATGTCCAATATTGCTAATCACCCCCCCCCCCAACACACATACACACACCAATTTCATCCCAGTAAAGAGTAGTCCTGCCCAAGAGAAGTCCTGCGCTTCAGCCAGCAGAATTTAAAAGGGTTTGTAGCAACTCATAATGTAATAACTGCTCATAATGTAATAAGGGCTCATAAGGGCTCATAATGTAATAATTTAAATGTAATAAAAACTCATAATGTAATAATCAGCTCATAATGTAATAAAAATATGAGCGCATAACGTAATAACAGATATTTCTATAATGTAATAATGTAATAATGTGTTACGTTATGAACGAACACATGGCAGTTCATAATGTAATAAAAGTTCATAATGTAATAATGGCCCATATTGGTGAGAAAAGTCTTACACTGTCATATTTATTACTTCTGTTGACAAATGTAGACTTTCTTATGGCCCATATAGTCTTACTGTCATATTTATTACTTCTGTTGACAAATGTAGACTTTCTTATGGCCCATATAGTCTTACACTGTCATATTTATTACTTCTGTTGACAAATGTAGACTTTCTTATGGCCCATATAGTGTTACTGTCATATTTATTACTTCTGTTGACAAATGTAGACTTTCTTATGGCCCATATAGTCTTACACTGTCATATTTATTACTTCTGTTGACAAATGTAGACTTTCTTATGGCCCATATAGTCTTACTGTCATATTTATTATTTCTGTTGACAAATGTAGACTTTCTTATGGCCCTTATAGTCTTACACTGTCATATTTATTACCTCTGTTGATCTTATGGTCCATATTGTTGAGAAAAGTCTTACACTGTCATATTTATTACTTCTGTTATCATGTCAGTAACATGGCCAGTGATCAGTATCTTCGGGTTACTTCAGTAACCTCAGTTAGATAAGAGAGAGAGAGAGAGAGAGATAGTCATATGGGGTCCAAGCCAATAGATGGTGCAGGCACACAGCCTAACATACACTCACAGAACAATTCTATTGGGTTGTGAACTGTCGCTCAATGCGCGGTTGTATACCCCACCCACCTGGTATATAACCTGAGGTCCGCCCTCAGCGCGTCATTCCTATCAACCTGCTTTCTGACAGAAGGGCGACTTAATGACTCTCTCTCTTTCTCTCTCTCTCTCTCTCTCTCGTCACTTATCTAACTGAGGTTACTGAAGTAACCCGAAGTTAGCTTAAGTCCCTCTCGGAGAGAGTCGTATGGGGAACATAACGCTCCCGTATGATCGCCCTTGGCGAGGATCATCTCTTCTAGAGAGAGACTAACGCAAGCGGTGGCTCATAGAGTACCATCCCTGCACGTTCACCTAAAGAGACATACACTATGATGATGTCCTTGACCCAGGGGCTGACAGCTCTGCCGTTCCAGCTGCCCTGGTCAAGAAATATGGTCATCCATCCCCACGGTCAGAGGCCAGAAGGGACCTATTGACCAAAACCAGTCAGACTGTCTGACTCAAGGAGCGGCAACCTCCAGGACTGCATGTCCCAGGTTTGCTGGGGGCCAGGTTATAATACGTGGCGAAAGTCGATGGAGGCGACCAACTCGCCGCGGCGCAGACATCTTGAATCGGGACTCCCTTGGCCAAGGCCCAGGATGTGGACAAACCTCTCGTAGAGTGTGCACATAGACCCTCAGGGGGCTCAGTACCACTTGAGGTATAGGCTAATCTTATAGCCTCCACAATCCATTGCGAAAGTCTCACCTTCGAAATGGGTTTAGCCTTCCATTGAGAACCCCAGGCTACAAAGAGCTGCTCACCCAGCCTGAAGGGGGCAGTCCTTGACCTGTACACTTTCAGGGCCCTCACGGGACAGAGACAGTGTAGTCTCCTGTCCTCCACCGATGAGAAGGGAGGGGGATGGAAGGACGTGAGGTCCACAGGCGCGCAGCCTGAGTGGAAGGTCTTAGGTAGAAATGAAAGGTTCGGTCTAAGTGTGACCCTGGTGTCATTACCGCTGAATCTCAGGCAACTGGTCTGAGGTGCGTAACTCCTTTCATGAACTGACGGATCAGCAGGTGTTCACTGACTGGTCTATTGTTCATACCAACATGATAGGCCGCTATGGCCGCTAGGTTCACTTTGACTGAGGAGAGGCCCAGACCCCTGTCCAGGGTCGTCGACTCTGTCCCGGCTCAGTTGTGCCTTGTAGGAGACAGAGTCCATGCCTATGAAATCCGTGGATTGGGTAGGTTGGCTTGGTTTATCCTGAAACCCAGTGAGGTCACATGGGACACAACCCGAGTTGTGTTCCTGGTTGCCTCCTCTGCTGAGTCCGTACATAGAAGCCAAGCGTCGATGTAGCTGGCCACCCTCAGACCTAGACGTCTCAAGGCAGGGCGGCCTCCGTGCAGCGGACGAACACTCTGGGACTGAGAAACATCCCGAATGGGAGGACCGTGTTCTCGTAAGCCTTTCCCTGGAACCCAAACCGCAGGAACTTCCTGTGAGGTGGGTATATAGGGATGTGGAAATAGGCGTCTTTTAGGTCTATGGACGTGAACCAGTCGCCTGGAGCGCACCAGCGACTTGGCCGTCAGCATCTTGAATTGGAAAGACTTGAGATGCTTGTTGAGTATCCGTAGGTCCAGTATAGGACGGAGGCCTCCCCCCCTTTTCTTGACCAGGAAGTAGCAGGAGTAGAACCCGCTGCGACTCTGGGCCAAGGGTACCTCTCTGTCTGGGGGCGGTGTTCCCTGGTGGACCAGAGAAAAATTGGGATGACCGTCTCCCCAGTGGCGTTCTACTACACCACTGACCTCATGCCGTGCCGCACTGCGTCGGGGAGCCCATGGGGCTCCCGTGGCAGTGGGCTCATGTCCCCCCCTGTGTTATTGTTTTGTTGTTTTTTTTGTTTTGTGGCAAGGCCTTTAATACAGAAAATACAGAAAAAGCTGTATTTGTGTAAACAATATCCAGGGACCTGGCTACAGGCCCTCCTGTGTCATGGTCCATAAGCACTTTGCGGGCGGACCGGACGTGCAGTCCGAGACTGCTACGTCGGGTGATGGGCCCGGTGCGTGGGGGGAGGGTCGGGTGCGTGTCACTTAGACTGCTGGTCCTTGTTGGGCTTGGCGGTGCCCTTCCTACGACCGGTCTAGGGGCCTGTGTCGTGACGGCGCTGGACTCCGGGGCGTCGTTGTCGTCCATCTTTATCACCGGGTGGGGCTGGCCTGGAGGGGTCCCGGGCCCCATCAAACCTGTCAAGACGGGGACGCGGGCCCTGGCGAGCGTTCCTGTTGCCTACAGGATGCTGTTGGCATTGAGGAGGACGAGGAGGCTGGCGAGGAGGTTGTCCCTGCGCACGACCCTGAGCGCGGGGACGCACGGCACGGAAAAAAGGTGCGTTGGGAAAAAGATGCGTTGGGAAAAAGATGCGTTGGGGAAAAGGTGCGTTGGGGAAAAAGGTGCGTTGGGGAAAAAGGTGCGTTGGGGAAAAAGGTGCTTTGGGAAAAAAGGTGCGTTGGGAAAAAGATGCGTTGGGAAAAAGATGCGTTGGGGAAAAGGTGCGTTGGGGAAAAAGGTGCGTTGGGAAAAAGATGCGTTGGGAAAAAGATGCGTTGGGGAAAAGGTGCGTTGGGAAAAAGGTGCGTTGGGAAAAAGGTGCGTTGGGGAAAAGATGCGTTGGGAAAAAGGTGCGTTGGGGAAAAAGGTGCGTTGGGAAAAAGGTGCGTTGGGAAAAAGATGCGTTGGGAAAAAGGTGCGTTGGGAAAAAGATGCGTTGGGAAAAAGGTGCGTTGGGAAAAAGGTGCGTTGGGAAAAAGATGCGTTGGGAAAAAGGTGCGTTGGGGAAAAGGTGCGTTGGGGAAAAAGGTGCGTTGGGAAAAAGGTGGGTTGGGGAAAAAGGTGCGTTGGGAAAAAGGTGCGTTGGGAAAAAGGTGCGTTGGGGAAAAAGGTGTGTTGGGAAAAAAGGTGCGTTGGGAAAAAGGTGCGTTGGGGAAAAAGGTGCGTTGGGGAAAAAGATGCGTTGGGGAAAAAGGTGTGTTGGGAAAAAGGTGCGTTGGGGAAAAAGCTGCTTTGGGGAAAAAGATTTGTTGGGGAAAAGGTGCTTTGGGGGAAAAGGTGCTTTGGGGAAAAAGGTGCGTTGGGGAAAAAGGTGCGTTGGGGAAAAAGGTGCGTTGGGGAAAAAGGTGTGTTGGGAAAAAGGTGCGTTGGGGAAAAAGCTGCTTTGGGGAAAAAGATTTGTTGGGGAAAAAGGTGCGTTGGGAAAAAGGTGCGTTGGGGAAAAAGGTGCGTTGGGGAAAAAGGTGCGTTGGGGAAAAAGTGCCATTGGGGAAAAAGGTGCGTTGGAGAAAAAGCTGCTTTGGGGAAAAAGATTTGTTGGGGAAAAAGGTGCGTTGGGAAAAAGGTGCGTTGGGGAAAAAGGTGCGTTGGGGAAAAAGGTGCGTTGGGGAAAAAGGTGCGTTGGGGAAAAAGGTGCGTTGGGGAAAAAGGTGCGTTGGGAAAAAGGTGCGTTGGGAAAAAGGTGCGTTGGGGAAAAAGGTGCGTTGGGGAAAAAGGTGCGTTGGGGAAAAGGTGCGTTGGGGAAAAAGGTGCGTTGGGAAAAAGGTGCGTTGGGAAAAAGGTGCGTTGGGGAAAAAGGTGTGTTGGGAAAAAAGGTGCGTTGGGAAAAAGGTGCGTTGGGGAAAAAGGTGCGTTGGGGAAAAAGATGCGTTGGGGAAAAAGGTGTGTTGGGAAAAAGGTGCGTTGGGGAAAAAGCTGCTTTGGGGAAAAAGATTTGTTGGGGAAAAGGTGCTTTGGGGGAAAAGGTGCGTTGGGGAAAAGGTGCTTTGGGGGAAAAGGTGCGTTGGGGAAAAAGGTGCGTTGGGGAAAAAGGTGTGTTGGGAAAAAGGTGCGTTGGGGAAAAAGCTGCTTTGGGGAAAAAGATTTGTTGGGGAAAAAGGTGCGTTGGGAAAAAGGTGCGTTGGGGAAAAAGGTGCGTTGGGGAAAAAGGTGCGTTGGGGAAAAAGTGCCATTGGGGAAAAAGATTTGTTGGGGAAAAAGGTGCGTTGGGAAAAAGGTGCGTTGGGGAAAAAGGTGCGTTGGGGAAAAAGGTGCGTTGGGGAAAAAGTGCCATTGGGGAAAAAGGTGCGTTGGAGAAAAAGCTGCTTTGGGGAAAAAGATTTGTTGGGGAAAAAGGTGCGTTGGGGAAAAAGCTGCTTTGGGGAAAAAGATTTGTTGGGGAAAAGGTGCGTTGGGAAAAAGGTGCGTTGGGGAAAAAGGTGCGTTGGGGAAAAAGGTGCGTTGGGGAAAAAGTGCCATTGGGGAAAAAGGTGCGTTGGAGAAAAAGGTGCGTTGGGGAAAAAGGTGCGTTGGGAAAAAGGTGCGTTGGGAAAAAGGTGCGTTGGGAAAAAGGTGCGTTGGGAAAAAGTCCCATTGGGGAAAAGGTGCGTTGGGGAAAAAGGTGCGTTGGGAAAAAAGGTGTGTTGGGCAAAAAGTCCCGTTGGGGAAAAAGGTGCGTTGGGGAAAAAGGTGCTTTGGGAAAAAAGGTGCGATTCTAACCAGAAGGTGCGATTCTAACCAGATGGTAACCCAGTTGCTGCCAGAGTCTGAACACTCTGGCAGTCATGGCTGCTCTGCAGGTGAGCAGCAGTATCTCAAAGCCGTGAGATCCCCTCTGCTGTCAGAGCACGAACGCTCTGACAGTCCTGGTTGCCCCTCAGGTGGGCAGCATCATCTCGAAGCTGTGAGATGCACCCTGTTGCCGCCAGAGCACGAACGCTCTGGCGGTCCTGGCTGCTCCTTAGGTGAGCAGTAGCGTCTCGAAGCTGTGAGACTCGCCCTGTTGCCACCAGAGCATGAACGCTCTGGCGGTCTTGACTGCTCCTTAGGTGAGCAGCAGTGTCTCGAAGCTGTGAGACCCACCCTGTTGCCAGAATCTGGATGCCAGAATCTCGGAGCCGTGAGACCTCCCCGGCCCTTAGAGTCAGAGAGCACTCGTGATGTGCAGGAAAGAGAGAGCACTGGTGATGTGCAGAGCACTGGTGATAGGCAGGAAAGAGAGAGCACTGGTGATGTGCAGAGCACTGGTGATGTGCAGGAAAGAGAGAGCACTGGTGATGTGCAGAGCACTGGTGATGTGCAGGAAAGAGAGAGCACTGGTGATGTACAGGAGAGAGAGCACTGGTGATGTGCAGAGCACTGGTGATGTGCAGGAGAGATAGAGCACTGGTGATGTGCAGGAGAGAGAGACTATCGGTCTTAGAGGGAGAGAACTGGTGATGTGCAGGAGAGAGAGATAGAGAGCACTGGACATGATCACCTCCCTGAAAGTAGCCAGGGTTGAAGTGATGGCGTGGTGTTGTAGACGCCAGGGTTGAAGTGATGGCGTCGTGTTGTAGACGCCAGGGTTGACGTGATGGCGTCGTGTTGTAAACGCCATGGTTGAAGTGATGGCGTGGTGTTGTAGAAGCCTGGGTTCGAAGTTGTGGACCACCCTTGATACGATCAAGAGGGCGTTACTTCAAACTGGAACTGCATGTGTTGGCTGACTCTGACCCATTGACAGGGAACGCCCTTAATGGGTGGCATGTGATTTGATCTTGAGGTTTTTATGACCCACCGTAACATCAAAGGAAGAAAGCGGGAAGCTTGGACGCCCTCAATGGGGTGGCGTGAATGGCTGACGTTTGCTGTTCAAGCCTCAGTATGCTTGTATTGGGGTGGCCTGAGGGGTCTACTGTTCAAGCCTTCTTGATATGGTACAGATTTCCATGGGATATCTGGGGGTGGCAATGAATGTAACGAAGGCTTTCACCTAGAGCTTAACGAAGGCTTTCACCTAGAGCTTCATGTGTCATCGTTCATGTGGATGCGTTTTTTTAACGCATCCACCGCCACTGCTTTTTCCCGTCATCTCACACCTGCTCCCCCATCACTGGTCACTCCCTCAGTGAATGATATGGTCCAACAATTTAATTTCAAAGTAGAATCTGCCCTTAATATAGTGGCTCCGTTAAAAACCAAAAAGAAATGCAACTCCAAAATAACACCTTGGATAAATGAGCATACACGCTCACTTAAGACACACTGTCGCAGAACAGAGCGTGTCTGGAGAAAAAATAAAAACACGATCAATCTAGAGACTCTTAAGATCTCAACAGCTACCTACAACAGAGCTTTGCGCTTGGCTAGGCAGGCATATTTCTCGGCCATCATTGTTAAGAACAAGAAAAATGCAAAAGTACTATTTTCCACTATTGAACGTGTACTTAACCCTCCCCAGTCTTACAAGCAATCATTTCCCGCCTCTACTGCTAAGTGCAACGAGTTTGCATCCTTTTTTAATGCCAAAATCATTAACATTCAAGCTGGCATCATAAATGTAGCTGCTGCAAACACAGCAAATGGTGCCTCGCTTGTTCGCCCTAGGGGAAGCCTGGCGTCTTTCCATACAGTCGAGGAAGAGGAACTCCGCAAAACCATAATGCAGATGTCCTCATCCACATGTTCACTGGACGGTATTCCCACCCCCTTCCTCAAAGAGGTGCTAGAGTGTGTACTTGGAGAAATCCTGCAAATTGTAAACAGCTCCTTACAATCAGGCATCTTTCCTGACTCACTGAAGACGGCTGTAGTTAAGCCACTACTTAAGAAAAATAACCTTGATCCCTCTGTGTTGGGAAATTATAGACCAATTTCCAATCTCCCTTTTCTGGGCAAGGTAATAGAAAAAATCATCTTTCTCCAACTAGACATTTTTCTGCAGAACAATAATATACATAATACATTTCAATCCGGTTTCAGAAAAGGGCACAGCACTGAAACGGCACTTGTAAAAGTAATCAATGATCTCAGGGTATCCGCCGACAAGAAACATGTGTCCGTTCTACTACTCCTGGACTTAACGGCCGCTTTCGATACAATTGATCACTCAAATTTTAATACAACGTCTCGAGCACTTGATAGGCCTCTCAGGCACGGCCTTATCCTGGTTCTCCTCATACTTATCAGGAAGAAGCTATTTTGTCAGCCTAGCCGACTTTGTATCGGACATGCACAATATTGATTCCGGTATTCCACAGGGCTCAATCCTTGGTCCTCTATTGTTCTCCCTCTATATATTGCCGCTGGGAGAACTCATTAGCGCCCTCGGAGTGAATTACCACTTCTATGCGGACGATACGCAGCTGTATCTTTCCGTAGCCCCTGATGACCCCTCTGCCCTTGACCCACTGCTATCCTGTCTGTCCAACATTAAATGCTGGATGAGTGAGAACTTTCTCCAACTGAACGAGGATAAGACAGAAGTTCTTATAATTGGCTCTAATGAGCAAAAATAATTGATAAAAAATAAACTCGGTAACCTAAATGTAGGAAGTAAGTCGACAGTAAAGAACCTAGGGGTTATTATCGATTCAGATCTGAATTTTAATGCGCACATTAATCAAGCTACCAAGACAGCTTTCTTTCATCTTCGAAACATCGCACGTATAAGAGCATATTTATCTTTAGATGATGCGAAAACATTGGTCCATGCTTTTGTTTTTTCGCGTCTCGATTACTGTAATTCCCTCCTCTCGGGCCTGCCAAAGAAGTCAACAGACAGAATCCAACTTGTTCAAAATGCGGCTGCTAGGGTTTTAACCAAAACTAAGATGAGAGATCATATTACTCCAGTTTTACTCTCACTACATTGGCTCCCGGTGGTTTTTAGGATTGATTTTAAAATTCTTTTACTTGTTTATAAATCCCTAAACGGTCTTGCACCCTCATACCTCCGCGAATGCCTACCCAGATACGTTCCTAACCGCCCCCTCAGGTCCTCCACTGCTGGCCTGCTTGAAGTGCCTGAAAGAATGTCTACAAAAAAGTATGGTGAGGCAGCCTTCTGCTTCTATGGGCCTACAGCCTGGAATCGACTTCCATTTCAACTTAGACACGCACCCTCTGTAGACATTTTTAAAGCTCAACTCAAGACTCACCTTTTTACTCTTGCTTTTAATTGAGTTTTAGTTTTAGTTTTAGTTGAGTTCTCTATTCTGACCTTTTGCGGTGTGCTTTGTTTCTCGTCCATCTATGTTTTTATGCTTTTTTTGTTGTTTGCTCTTTACCATTGTTTTATCCGTCTAACTGCTTGCCTGTGTTTTATTGCTATTTTTATGTACTGCCCTGTGAAGCACTTTGAGTTGCATTTATGTATGAAAGGTGCTATACAAATAAAGTTTATTATTATTATTATCGTGTAACGAAGGCTTTCACCTAGAGCTTTATATGTCTTTAGGGCCAGAAGGCTCTGGTGGATATCATGAGAGCATTGTCAGCATGATGATGCAAGGGCATCGGAGCTATATCAACCCTCCCATAGATGTTGGAGCAGTCGGAGGACGGCAGAGGCTTCGTTCACCGATAGGATATCGAGATGAAAGTGCAAGCTGACAGACCAGAAGTCCAGGTTAATAGGGACCGAAGTAGTCCAGCAAGGAGGCTGGACGGTCACTCTTGCCGTATTGTCAGTACTGTAATAGCGGCACACACCATCTTGGGGTATGCGGCAGGTTCAAACGACTGAGTTTAATGGCGAAACGAGATTTGATATGACAGATGAAGCTGTGTTATCAGCAATGGACGTCGTCATCAGGCAAGAAACTGTAAACTACAGACTAGGAGTGAACTGTGGTGGAAGGCACCCTCTGGCTTTTCACAGTATTAATAGGAGCCGGACCCGGTTGAACCGGAGAGCAGATGAACATTTGCGGAACCCTAGGTCACCTAAAATCGAGACGGGACAGGATTTAATATGGAAGTATATGCAGTTCTGGATGATGGTTCAGGGCGAACCATTTTGTTACACACAGTTGCCAAGCAGGTCGGATTGAAGGGTCAACCTGAAGAGTTGCGTATCAGAATCATGAGAGATCTTCAAGTTTTGCACGGGGTGGCTGTATCTTCCGAGGTATCTCCTGCCGTACAGCCAAACCAAGTCAATAATATTGAGGGAGCATTGATCGCCAAATAGCTTGGATTGTGAGCATACACAGATCGTCAGCAGACTAATGGAGAGAGATTAACATATTCGAGAGCTTCCCTTGCTGGATAACTACCAGGCCTGGCCTGTTAGAACCTAGCCGAAAGAAAGGAAAATTGTCTGAGTCTTCTGGATGCGGTATAGATTTCAACGTGAAATCTGGGGTGGCTGTAACGAAGACTCTGACTAGGACGTTGGGCTATATGACATATGACATGTTTAGTATGACAATCCCTATATTTGGGCCCAAGCCGACCTAGTGCTGATATCATATAGATATGGTAGAACCATATATGGATAGATCTAACTGGCTTAGTCATCGTGACAAGCCTGGTCGGAGAATATATAGAGGGTCGGCTTCAGGGAGAAGGCAGAAGTCGAAGCATCCTGGTTTAAGTTCTAACCGGACACCACTGCGGGGGTCCTAACCAAAGTAATCAGCAATAGAGCCTTGAGCTATTTTATATGTGCGTTGGGGAAAAAGGTGCGTTGGGAAAAAGGTGCGTTGGGGAAAAAGGTGCGTTGGGGAAAAGGTGCGTTGGGGATAAAGTCCCATTGGGAAAAAAGGTGCGTTGGGAAAAAGGTGCGTTGGGAAAAAAGGTGCGTTGGGAAAAAGGTGCGTTGGGGAAAAAGGTGCGTTGGGGAAAAAGGTGCGTTGGGAAAAAGGTGCTTTGGGAAAAAGGTGCGTTGGGGAAAAAGGTGCGTTGGAAAAAGGTGCGTTGGGGAAAAGGTGCGTTGGGGAAAAGGTGCGTTGGGGAAAAAGGTGCGTTGGGGAAAAAGGTGCGTTGGGAAAAAGGTGCGTTGGGGAAAAAGTCCCATTGGGGAAAAAGGTACGTTGGGGAAAAATGTGCGTTGGGAAAAAGGTGCGTTGGGAAAAAAGTCCCATTGGGGAAAAAGGTGCGTTGGGTCATAAATATGACAGTGTAAGACCATATGGGCCATAAGAAAGTCTACATTTGTCAACAGAAGTAATAAATATGACAGTGTAAGACTTTTCTCACCAATTTGGGCCATTATTACATTATGAACTTTTATTACATTATGAACTGCCATGTGGTCGTTCATAACGTAACACATTATTACATTATAGAAAAATCTGTTATTACGTTATGCGCTCATATTTTTATTACATTATGAGCTGATTATTACATTATGAGTTTTTATTACATTTAAATTATTACATTATGAGCCCTTATGAGCCCTTATTACATTATGAGCAGTTATTACATTATGAGTTGCTAGGGTTCGTCAGTGCTAAACAGGGACAACTTGCATCAGATGCACACAATTTCATCCCCTCTCTCATCACCCTTTCTCCACCACTGAGAGTAACATAAAATGGCAAACAGCTGGTGTACACAGCAGATCTACAGTAGCACAAGTTCAGCAAGTGACCTTTCCATTTTTGCTATTTAACGTATCAAGTGGTTATTGAAATATCTACAGCATCTGGTGTCTTGTCATTAATGCAGTTTTACCCATTCAAATATTTTAGATAAAGTTGTTAGTTTAGACTGGTTTAGACTGTATTCTATCTCCATCAAAGTGTTCTGGCAATTGTATATTTTGTAATGTAATAAAGATATGTAATAAAGATATAATGTAATAAATGTAATAAATGTAATAAAGATATCACAGTGTAGTGATGGTGGTTCCTGAAACAAGTTCACAATTCATATTGTTCAGACATTTTGAGAGTTTTGCAGATGTCAGTGTGTTGACTTAAAATTCTGTCTTCAGATCCCAATTGTGTTTGCACACAACAGAATAAATAGCCTACATGTATAGTTTATGTCTTTGTATAATCCTCACACTTAGTCCAGTGATCACAAAGCTGATTAACTCACTAAGCACCTGCTGTGAACAATGTACAAGTACCCCTTCTTCAAATATGGAAAATGACTGAGTAAAACTAGCTTTTCTGTCTGGTAAAACGAATTCATTTTGACATGTAAATCAATGTGAAAAAGCTCAGTCAGCAATCTTTATTATAGGCTAAAGTAAAGGGAATGTGCTCTGTATATTCTAACTATGGACGCCCCCTAGTGTCCATGTTTGTTCATCTTAAATTCTGTTTTACAAGGTGATCATGGTATAGATTTTTTTGTTTAACAAAAAGGCTTTGTGAAAATGTTCAAGGTCTACCGACAGTAATAATTGCCATACAGTGTTCAGTAACAGCCTACAGGGGTCTCTCTGTATCGCCAGCTGTTTCATAAACTGACAATACCACGTGGGTTGACAATTTCATATTGACGATTGTATACTTTATTAACAGTTTGCAGAGTAAATTAAAGCACAGAAAGTACAGTTTAATACAAATACAATGCTAAAAGGATTGAACCCAAGAAAGGACTACCGGTATATGGCTTATTGTTTCCATTGGGGTCGTGATTATTCAACAATAATACTAATAATAATACATAGGATTTATATAGCGCTTTTCTGGGTACCCAAAGTCGCTTTACAGACATTTTAGTAGTCAATAGCCTACCATAGAACCATATAAAATGGTTAAGTTTACTGTTGCTACTATTTGTAACGTCAGTAATTTGGAAGACGCACATATTACAGCAGTTACAATTAAGAACATAATATAAAAAGGAATGTATAGATTATAGAACTATAGCCTTAATTGCATCATTATTCATGACGAGAGAGTCAGAAAAACACGAGCTCCCACAACACAGCATGTAACGTGTCAATTTTAGTTAAAATTAGTATGGTAAACCAAACCAAACTCCGTCGGTTTACGGTGGGCTTCTTATCTGTAATATAATAAATCAGCTATGTTTTGAGATGTTGTACATGATGCGAGCACTCGTGGTTAACAAAAAAGCTGCTTTATCCTTCAGAAAACACAATGTAAACACAAACTGCCCTGTGCGCGTCCACAAAGCAAACCAGCGGCGCGCTCTCTTGTGCTCGTGCATGAATTCCACCCGCCTGCAGTCCCAAACTTGACCACTAGGGCCCGGCTGCTTCAACGTTGGAAAGCCTGCCTGCCCCCTTGGGGAGAGGGGAGGAGGCGTTGCGAGGTCTGCGAGGCGCCAGCATGCAGCAAGGCTCGCGGACCAAATGGGGCCGGCTCGCGGACCAAAAGCGTCCGCTTTTTTTTTAAATGACTATTCGATTTTTTATTTCAAGATCGATTCCTGTGCATATCGATCGATCGTCGATTAATCGATTTTTTTGGGTCAGCCCTACAATGTAATAATATATGCGCTGCGAGCCAACGTGAGCCATGATGTCATAAGTTTTGCGGATTCACCGTTTTGCCTGTTTACACGGAGAAGGGATAAAACGGCGTTCTCAAAGATTTCCACTCTGGGAGGTGGTTTCACTTTGATGCGTTTTCACCTCCTGAGAACACCCTTCTCGTCTAAAAGGACCCCAGCAAACGATACTTTATTTTGCCGTTTCTTATGAACACCATCCTCGTCTAAAAGCCACCTTAGAGAAGTGAGAAGAGTCTAGGATGTGTGGAGCGTTGTCCAGGGTGTTTTAGAGAAGTGAGAAGAGTCTAGGATATGTGGAGCGTTGTCCAGGGTGTTTTAGAGAAGTGAGAAGAGTCTAGGACTTGTGGAGCGTTGTCCAGGGTGTTTTAGAGAAGTGAGAAGAGTCTAGGATGTGTGGAGCGTTGTCCAGGGTGTTTTAGAGAAGTGAGAAGAGTCTAGGATGTGTGGAGCGTTGTCCACGGTGTTTTAGAGAAGGGAGAAGAGTCTGGGACGTGTGGAGCGTTGTCCACGGTGTTTTAGAGAAGGGAGAAGAGTCTGGGACGTGTGAAGCGTTGTCCAGGGTGTTTTAGAGAAGGGAGAAGAGTCTGGGACGTGTGAAGCGTTGTCCAGGGTGTTTTAGAGAAGGGAGAAGAGTCTGGGACGTGTGGAGCGTTGTCCAGGGTGTTTTAGAGAAGTGAGAAGAGTCTAGGATGTGTGGAGCGTTGTCCAGGGTGTTTTAGAGAAGGGAGAAGAGTCTGGGACGTGTGGAGCGTTGTCCAGGGTGTTTTAGAGAAGGGAGAAGAGTCTGGGACGTGTGGAGCGTTGTCCAGGGTGTTTTAGAGAAGGGAGAAGAGTCTGGGACGTGTGGAGCGTTGTCCAGGGTGTTTTAGAGAAGGGAGAAGAGTCTGGGACGTGTGAAGCGTTGTCCAGGGTGTTTTAGAGAAGTGAGAAGAGTCTAGGACTTGTTGAGCGTTGTCCAGGGTGTTTTAGAGAAGTGAGAAGAGTCTAGGATGTGTGGAGCGTTGTCCAGGGTGTTTTAGAGAAGTGAGAAGAGTCTAGGACTTGTTGAGCGTTGTCCAGGGTGTTTTAGAGAAGTGAGAAGAGTCTAGGATGTGTGGAGCGTTGTCCAGGGTGTTTTAGAGAAGGGAGAAGAGTCTGGGACGTGTGGAGCGTTGTCCAGGGTGTTTTAGAGAAGGGAGAAGAGTCTGGGACGTGTGGAGCGTTGTCCAGGGTGTTTTAGAGAATGGAGAAGAGTCTGGGACGTGTGGAGCGTTGTCCAGGGTGTTTTAGAGAAGGGAGAAGAGTCTGGGACGTGTGGAGCGTTGTCCAGGGTGTTTTAGAGAAGTGAGAAGAGTCTAGGATGTGTGGAGAATTGTCCAGGGTGTTTTAGAGAAGTGAGAAGAGTCTAGGACTTGTGGAGCGTTGTCCAGGGTGTTTTAGAGAAGTGAGAAGAGTCTAGGATGTGTGGAGCGTTGTCCAGGGTGTTTTAGAGAAGGGAGAAGAGTCTAGGATGTGTGGAGCGTTGTCCAGGGTGTTTTAGTGAAGTGAGAAGAGTCTAGGACTTGTGGAGCGTTGTCCAGGGTGTTTTAGAGAAGTGAGAAGAGTCTAGGATGTGTGGAGCGTTGTCCAGGGTGTTTTAGAGAAGGGAGAAGAGTCTAGGATGTGTGGAGCGTTGTCCAGGGTGTTTTAGAGAAGGGAGAAGAGTCTGGGACGTGTGGAGCGTTGTCCAGGGTGTTTTAGAGAAGGGAGAAGAGTCTGGGACGTGTGGAGCGTTGTCCAGGGTGTTTTAGAGAAGGGAGAAGAGTCTGGGACGTGTGGAGCGTTGCCCAGGGTGTTTTAGAGAAGGGAGAAGAGTCTGGGACGTGTGGAGCGTTGTCCAGGGTGTTTTAGAGAAGGGAGAAGAGTCTGGGACGTGTGGAGCGTTGTCCAGGGTGTTTTAGAGAAGGGATAAGAGGTTTCTCTTAGTGGGTCTCTCTAATCTTATTACAATACAAATAAGGGTTTTCCAGATGTATACAAGCTTGTTTCACAAATGAGCTGAATGTGTACAAAATTACAAATATGTTTGTAATTTTCCATTTTGTGAAATAAGCGATAGTTACACCAAACTTATAGCTTGCACTATATTCAAATTACATCATCTTTAACCTTTAACTAATTCTGGACAGGAACCCCTTTTGGGGTCTGTACAGTATGTACAGTATGCAAAAATTACAAAAAAAATGTATGCTGCTTTATAAATATTTTAAATTTTTCCAGAAAACTTAGGTCAGGATTTAGAAGGCGTTTTTAGAATCGGCCTCAGTCCAAAATGGTTTAAGTTAAATTAATTATTTTTTTATTTTATGGCCTTCTGGCCCTCAAAGAATGACCCGAAAACTACATTCTGGTTAATAGCAGATCTACAAGCTCACAACAAGTTGCTGTGGAACGTGTTGTGAGCTTGTAGATCTGCTGTAGATCTGCTATTTTCGGTAATTCGAAAGAGTATTTGAAGTGATCAAACTAGCAATAGAATACAAGTTTAGAAGCATCTTCCACAAACACGAATGGTCTCAGTTAACAGTTCTACTGCGTAACCCGCGTTCCCTGCTATTTAAGCTGTTCGGCCTAAAATATCATCGTTGCATTTACAGTCTTGAGATTTTATTTAGCTTTATTCCATGTCATACACGGTCTTAGAATAATTACTAAGAATGACCCTAAAACTACGTTAATGTTGTGTGAACTCAGCCACCCACTGTCTTAGACCAGTGGTTTTCAACCCTTTTCACATCAAGGTCCATTATTTATTTATTTATTTATTCAGAATTTGAGCTACGGACCACCATTTGATGACATTTAGCCTCTCAGACCCGAAACTAAACAATATTTTGTTATCGTTGGATAAGATGTTGTCCACAATTCCAACTCACAGGTCCTGCACTGCACCTGGTGAGAGCAGGAGTGGACCTGGTGAGACGTAGGAGGGGCCCGGACAGGAGACAACCCACAGAGCCTAGTCCTTCCACAGGCCAGACCTCCCAGTCCTGGCATAGTAGTTTGGGAGCAGCGGACTGTGTGACCCTGTCTTTCCCTAATGGGACTGATCGAGGGTAGCTACTGGGACGTAAGTCGGGACCTGATCACCTCGGCTGGGTCACCTGAGTGAGGGGTATTATGATGACAGACCCGAAACCCAGATGACCTTGGGATACATCACTGCCATGTTTTTTAGTTCATGCTGTATTGATGTTGCTACCATTAGGAGAGATGACAGGCAAACGTTGATCAAAATAATTATTCTACATTCTCTAATTGTGTAGACTTTGTGTAGAATTGTGTAAATTAACTGATGCAGATGTTTGACAATTTAACTCTTGAGAGCATGAAGTGAAACCAAATGGATCCGTGCGGGTCCATTTGGTTTCATTTTATGGTCTAAGAGTTAAATATCTATTAGAGTCCATTTTGTTAGCAACTCTCAATCATTTAGCATGGAGACCACCTGGAACCCACCCAAGGACCACTGGTGGTCCCCGGACCACTGGTTGAAAACCACTGTCTTAGAGTAATTACTGTTTCTGTCTCACTCTAATCATAGTTATAATCTCAGATTCTCAATCATGCAAAGGCTCAATTTATGTAACTAAGATAGCATTTTATGTAGACATAGCACTATATTTATAATATATGCATAGTTTCATTCTATAGATATTTCACTGTTAGGTTCTTAGCTTGCTTATGGTTCATGATGACTATTTCTATGTATGTGATGTATTACCATGTGTTGTTGTTGCTTACTGTGAATCGTTCTGGATTAAGAGCGTCTGATGAATGACTAAATTGTCTCTCTGGCTCCCTCCCCAGGTGGACCCCAGCTTTGCCTACGCTTACACTCTGCTCTGACACCGTTTTGACGGAGGAGTTGGACAAAGCCTTATCCTGCTGCAGGAACGCTATTGGAGTCAACAGCAATGCCTGGTAATTATTATTTTATTATTACAGTCAACATAGACACTGTCCCCTAGGGTAGGTACCCTCACATGTTCTCCCGTGTCCCCTAGGGTAGGTACCCTCACATGTTCTCCCCGTGTCCCCTAGGGTAGGTACCCTCACATGTTCTCCCTGTGTCCCCTAGGGTAGGTACCCTCACATGTTCTCCCCGTGTCCCCTAGGGTAGGTACCCTCACATGTTCTCCCCGTGTCCCCTAGGGTAGGTACCCTCACATGTTCTCCCCGTGTCCCCTATGGTAGTTACCCTCACAATAAAAAAATCACACCTGTGTGATCATCATGACGTAACATGCTTACGGCTATCAAGTTAGCCATGTGCTATCTGTGGTTTGAGGGTTTTCTCGTCAGCGAAAAGTCAACTAACAGAACACAGTATACAGACATGCATGCTGATCTTCCTTAATAATAAAAAAAGGCTTGGCCCAAGCGGCCAGTGGCTTTATAGGTATAGGTTGCTCCGTTGCTCAGATCTGGACTGGACTTATTTATGTTTTGGACTAGGACCGGCAGCCCCTGTACTGTAGACGCGCAGTCTACAGCTTGTATCATGTTTATTGATGATTAAGCCTACAACAATTTATTTATATTGTTAAATGTTGCTTTTTTGTGCGTGCGTGCGCGCGCGCTATAGGTATGGATTAGGGATGATCTACAAGC
The DNA here is from genome assembly GCF_951216825.1 of Electrona antarctica. NCBI lineage: Eukaryota > Metazoa > Chordata > Actinopteri > Myctophiformes > Myctophidae > Electrona > Electrona antarctica. Next base: position 4,233,595 of record NC_136793.1, read on the forward strand.
AGGAGAAGTTCAACTTTGCAGAAATTCACTTCAAGAAAGCTCTGAGTATCAACCCTCAGTCGTCAGTGCTTCTCTGTCATATTGGAGTGGTATGTATGATAATTATAATGACCTAGTCCTTATACCTGTTTGAATATATGAACACCATGTACACACGCGCGCGTTCGTGTGTACATGGTGTCGTTGCAAGACACACAGAAGCAATGTGTGTGCAGACGTTCGCTGCATCACGGTCAGTACAGGAGAGTCTGTGTTTGCTTTTAGAGGTCGGAGGAGTTGAAACAAATCATTCCCAAACCCCCTTTCTGAAACCAGCTCCTCGCCACTCGCTCTACACACTTGCCCTCGATATGCGCGTTCACGCGAGGCTGCGCCATATTAAGTGTCGTCCGAAACCAAGCAGCCTTGAGTGGAAGTGGCTTATAAAGCCCTCAAGAGCGAGTCTGTGCCGATCTAGACTCGATTGCCTTGTGCAGCCCTGCTCTGTGTCCGCATGGAAACCGTGACCTACAAATGTAAGAACCACCACAAATAAATGATAAATAAACTCCTCCTAAACAATCGTCATCTGATGCAGAATAGACAATGCTCCAACTGATGTTCACAAGGGCTCTTTATTTACTCCACCGTGAAAAAAGTATAAATGAAACCACACAAACAAAACAACTTTTAACACAATGATTTATAAACACCATGTATGTATATGACATGTCATTTTTGACAGTCACGCTGTATTTCCTTTTTCCATATTAATGAAATCCACATGTCACACAAACATACACGATGCAATGCAATATAACTGTACAAACAAAATAACAGGTAACACAATTGCTTGATGGTAACCATGGCAACGAATGGTGTCTGTTTCCTGTTTCTGCACAAGGAGGGCGAGTGTATTTCCAAACAGTTTTTTATACCCAGCACCCTAATCAAGGGAACTTGATTCAGCTGGAGGGGAACTTCCTGACGAGGGAACCTCCCGAGAGCACTTCAAGTCAAGGGACTGGTTTCAGAAAGGGCCAAAGAGTCTCTGGATGAATTCCTCATCGGCACGGTAACATGACCTTTGAACTCTAACCCATTCAGGAGGGGAACTAGTGCTGCACCATTCTTAAAGGCCTAAGGGCCTAAAACAAAAGGCCTAAAACAAAACATTACTATTACTTGACGCAGAGCGCGCAAGTAATAGTTTTCGTCCATGTCACCGTCTGATGTGTATGCGCCGTGCCAGCGTATGACGTAATGACTACTTGTGCTTGATATGGCAGTGGTGTCAGATTACATACTGTACATGTATACATAGGGGCATTACCTTTAATCCTCCCGACACTAAAACATATCGTCATTACTTCACCATCGAAAACCAATTACACCCTGGCATTGGGTCCTTTAATCCACATCTTTATTACGTCATCATTGAGAGTTAGTTGTACCAGTTATACCCTGACGTCATATGCTGCTACGATACATACGCATACGCAAAGTAACCACAGTATACCGCTAATCAACTTACAAATTACATATACATAGAGGCATTTGAGGCAATTGAAGACAGTTTGTAGCGGTCGACAGTACTTGCGCGCTCTGCTTGCGCACTAGTTGGCCATTTATGGCCTACTTGTGTGCAACAAGCAAGTAGGCACTCGACAGAGTGCAGTTCTAGTTAGATTTAGTTTTGCTTTATTCCATTCATCTCCAGCTCAGTGGCCTTGTGGTTAGAGTGTCCGCCCTGAGACTGGGAGGTCGGGGTTCAATCCCTGGCCGGGTCATACCAAAGACTCTAAAAATGGGACCCAGTGCCTCCCTGCTTGACACTCAGCATAAAGGGTTGGATTGGGGGTAAGTCCCTGTGACATACTAGCGTCATGTCCAGGGGGTGTACTTGTACATCAAGCTGCCTCACGCTACAGAAACAGGAGATAGGCTCCTGCCCTATGGGCCTCATGGCTCGGCAAGGCTACTACTTAACTATTCCATTCATCTGGCCCTGATGACCTTTGAACTCTGACCTAACAGGTGTATAAGAATTTAGGCCACACCCACCTGACCCTGACGACCTTTGACATGGTAACGAATTCTGAATCAATAAAATGTCTGAAACCCCGACTTCACTTCCTGCTGTCTTCTTCTGTGGTGTTAAATAAATGGTAAATGGTGCATTTATATAGTGCCTTTATCCAAGGCTCTTAAATATCCGCTGTTCTGATATATGTTGTGATTAGGGATGACGCTAACGGATCATTTTCCATTCGGTTACCCCATAGCTTAATTAACGGTTGTTGATTTTATTTATTTTCTTTTAACCCAAAATGTATGTAATCTATCTAGTGTTCTCTTGGACATAGAAAACTCTCTTGCACCTCCCTGAGTGTTTAGAATGATGACATCTCTCCATAACTAAATAACACCATCAGGAACATACATTTATTATTTTTGAAGTTAACTGTGAAGCCCATAAGTATATTAAGATTTGTTTGAACTCTGGTGCAACACACAGGTCCTGAGCCTGGTGAGAGCAGGAGTGGACCTGGTGAGATGTAGGAGGGGCAACCCACAGAGCCTAGTCCCTCCATGCGCCAGAAGTGTACCTCCCAGCCCTGGCAGAGTAGTTTTGGAGTAGTTCCAACGGATTGTGTGCCCCTGGTTTTTCCCTAGTGGGACTGATTGAGGGTAGCTACTGGGACGTAAGTCGGGACTTGATCACTGCCGGCTGGGTCGCCTGAGTGAGGGGTATGATGTTGAGAGACCCGAAACCCTGTTGACCTCAGGATACATCACTGAGCATACGTCCAAGGTGCATCCATGCGATGTTTTTTTTTTAGTTATAGTTCTTCTATTTATAGTGACGCATAGGAATAGACTATGTGACAACCAGGTATAGTCTGGTGACCACCAGAGAGACGGGTGACAGCCGGAATGTAGACGGCACCCGGGTGAGCAGTATGGGTTAGCGCCCCAGCCTGTGTCCTCTGTGAGGAGGAAGCCCAACAACCCTCGGTGAGGCCTTTGGGAGGGCCATGCAAGCAGCAAGCGGAACCGCAGCACCATGTCCCTGCGGAACCATTGCCCACCACTCCTGAATGATCTGTCTGGTGCTGGGACTCTAGTGCAACGCACAGGTCCTGAGCCTGGTGAGAGCACGAGTGGACCTGGTGAGACGTAGGAGGGGCCGGGACAGGAGACAACCCACAGAGCATAGTCCCTCCATGCGCCAGAAGTGTACCTCCCAGCCCTGGCAGAGTAGTTCTGGAGTAGTTCCAACGGATTGTGTGCCCCTGGTTTTTCCCTAGTGGGACTGATTGAGGGTAGCTACTGGGACGTAAGTCGGGACTTGATCACTCCCGGCTGGGTCACCTGAGTGAGGGGTATGATGTTGAGAGACCCGAAACCCCGTTGACCTCAGGATACATCACTGAGGATACGTCCCAGGTGCATCCATGCAATGTTTTTTAGTTATAACGGCTATCCGGTTAGCCATTGACATCCCTAAGTGTGTATCGTCTATTTTCAGCATAGAGGGAAGAAAGAGCAGACCATGTACCAAACAATGCATTGCACTGTGAGCTTGTAGATCTGTTGTTTTGGCTGAATGTTTATCAGAGCTTGTAGCTCGTTTATTTTGGCTGAATGTTCACACTGAGGAGATGTTCTACACACTTCAGCCAGCCAGAGGACAGTAGAAGGCCTCGTCTGTGATCAACAGGTACAGCATGTATGATTGATTGATTGATTGAAATGTTTATTTCACAGTATGTAGAATGGGTACATTTCAAACAAAAGTATACAGGTCAATACAAAATCTACTGCTATGACGATAAAACCAGAAAAAACACTTGTTTACATCAGTGTTGATTCCGTTGGCTAAAACTAAGACGAAAAATGTTCGTCGACTACCTTTTTTCACTGACGAAAACTAAATGGAAACTAAGCTATGATGACTAAAACTGATAACTAATTGTCAACAGATAAAAACTAAACTTTAAAATGCTATAGGAAGGGACTAGTGGACAAGAGATCCAGTACAAGTCATTTTACACTTGATTGCATGCTGAAAATAGCTTATCTACAAACACACCTGTCGCAGCGCAACGCGTTGTGAGCTTGCATAGATCAGCTATTTTCAGCAAGTGTAAAATCAGTCATTACGACGGCATCACGGCTCACCAGTACAATTTAGTCTACTAAATCAACTGGAGATTTAGTCAACTAAAATCTTATATGTAGTCAACTAAAACTAGACTAACACTAAAACATTCCAGGTGACTAAAATGTGCCTGAAACTAAATTAAAACTATTGAAGAGACTTTGACTAAAACTAAAATCAAAATTTGCTGCCAAAAAACACTGGTTAACATCAGGGTCCATTGCAGCTGTCCGTAGGTGCTCTTTGAGAGCGGTTTTGAAGGAGTCTAGGGATTCACACCTAACTTTATATGGCATAGGAGTGAAATGCATCACAGTTTTACAAGTAAAAAAAAATGGGGAAAGTTTGTTTTTGTGCATAGTTCCAACAGTGTCTGTCTGTCCACCTATCTCATCAGAATATTAATTTAAACATTATTAATTAATTAAATTAAATTAAACAATTATGAATAAGAATCCGTGTATTTGATGTATTACAATGTGTTCTTGCATAATGTAAATCACTGGATAAAGCCTGATAAATTGATTAATGCCTGATAAATGGATTAATGCCTGATAAATGCCTACATTGTAATATAAATACATACTAGTTTTAATATATTATACTAGTTTAATTCACAAACATTCATTTAAAGTTTGTAAATGCTGTCATTAAAATGCTTACTATAAAAAATACTAAAATAGCTAAAATACTAACATTCATGGTCATAAGCTCATAAAACATAATTAATAGTGATTACATTATTCATAATAAATTGATTTCACGTGAGGTTAAAAATGTAAAAACATGATGTGATGATAACATTCTGAGGCAGAACAAACGTTCCCTGTCTGTCAGTAACGCTACACTGGACCATTGATTGATTGCAGTCATTGAACACAGCTGGTGCAAACATTTCGTCTCACTCAGGAATCTGTACACTACTATAATATTTTACCACATAGCCTACATAGTTACTGTATACTATAACTGTACACTTGCAGCTTATATTGTTAGTGTTTAGTTGTTGTTTATAATAATAATAATAGTTATTATATATCGCGCTGCTAAAGACGTGTGAAGCCATGGACAGACGCTCCAACATTCTGAGAACTTCAACAACTCCAGAAGAACAGAACGGGTTTTTCCACAACAAGAAGTAAATGTATAAAGAACGTCTTTTCCACAACGAGAGGCCAAACAGGTAATAATAATAATAATAATAATAACAATAGCGGTCAACGTAACGAGGTATTTTATTTTAGAGTTCTCTGTGTTGTGTTTGTGGGACGAGTTCAGCTGCGCATGTTTTCTATTTATATTTATGTGCGTTTGGTCAGTCTAATGTTGGACCGTTGTTCAGCTGCGCATTATTTCTACATGTTTTCTCTATTTACATTTTTCTACCGTATGTTAATTTGTTCAGTAATATTGGGCGCGTTCTGAAATGAGCAACAATACAAACTAATAGGCGAGTTAATGCTTTAGCTCCGAGAGGAGGTTGTCCGGATATCCCTGCCCAGGTAGAAATGGAGTCCAGCCGTCAATAAACAGTGGATTAAACCCTTTTCACAGTATCGTTTCCCAAAAGTAAAGGTATCAGAACCGAGATACAGTTGATAAACTTAACAGGGGAACGTAACACTTTAAGACGGGGGTGAAACAACCGCTTACAAAGCTTATGAAGTCAGACAGTACCATGTTTTCACAATGCAACCTTACGGAAGCAGAACTGCGCATGCGGACGAGGGTTGACTTCACATTGTTATTTAAGTCTGATTTAAGCGCCTGTTTCACCCCTGACTTCATATTTTACATTGCTGTGTGAAGTTTATCAACTCTATCTCTGTTCTGATATGTTTACTTTTAGATAACGATACTGTGAACAGGGTTTAATCCACTGATTGTGGACGGTTCGACTACATTTCTACCTGGGCTGGAATATCCTGACACAGAACCTTGGCTCGACTGTGTGTGTGTGTGTGTGTGCGCCCGTGTTCGCGCCCGTGTTTGCGCGTGCCTGCACGTGCGCAGATGTTAAGGTACAGTGTGAGAAAAGTACTGTCACTTAATTTCAGCTCCGTTTACAACATATAGAGGAAAAATATAGGCTTTGCTGCCACCTAGTGGTGACAACGGACAATCACAGAATGATACATCAAGTGCTGTATGCGTCTGCGTTAGTTTTATTTTATCTTTATTCATATTAATACAAACGTGACGTCACGTTACAAACTGCTTAATGTTGTTCTAAAAGACAGAAGATTATTTAACACAAACTGTCGATTAAAATAAAGAACGTTTTATTACAAATAAACACTTGTTTTTATTATGTTTACAGTTCTGAGAAACTAGCTAGCTGGCTGACTAATAGCTCCTACAGCTAGCGGATGTAAACACGGTCACGTGACTCTGGTCACATTAGAAAACAGAGGTTTTCGGTGTGTTGCGTTGAAATCTGTGAACCTACCGAATTCTGTGACTCTGTACTGCGGCTGCGCCGTCGTTGCCATGGTGTTTGGGAAATGTAGCCATTGAATGTAGTTTTACAGGCCCATCCCTATGTTTTATAGATCTGTTCTAAAAGCCCATCCCCATGTTCTATGGATCTAACCATATGTTTTACAGATAATATGAATAAAAAATAAAAAAAATCATCATATATACAGTTAAACAAAGTAGAAAAAAATCACACCTGTGTGAAGTGAGGGGAGCTAATATATTAAAGTCTAACTCATGTTGATTAGGTGATGTAATGGTGATGTAAAACAAACGGTGCCAACACAAACATTAAACGCCTTTAACAATAAAGAGACAATATGACATAATGACGCACATTTTTATGTACATTTTCCCTTCATTGTCAATGGCCTTTACAAAACAAACATTGAACTAAAGAAAACATTAAACCTGTATATAGGAGGGGCTAGCACCCCTCAAAAAGGGAAAAACATGTACAGTATGGACAAATGGGGGGTGACTTTGTTTTTACAGGGGCCAGTTTAGAATTGCAGCTGCCCATAAATTGAGAGCGGTTTTGAAGGAGTCTAGGGATTCATTCTTAATGTCTGTTGGTAGGGCATACACCGTTTTAGTTGCATAGGAGCGAATTTAAATGTAATCCCTTGTTTGCTGAATCTGGGTTGAACATGGTTTGTTGAACTTTTTTGTGGTGCTGTGGTACCAAGAGGTGCATGCATAGTCGAAGAGACCTTGTACGAGGGTTCCTGTTAGGGTCTTCAAGGTGTTTTTGTTGACCAGTGAGGAGATCTTGTACCTGGAATCTTGTTCTTTGGTTGACTTTTTTGAATACGTTGGTGGCCATTTTATCACCGGAAAGATTTGCCTCCAGGAGGCATTTTCCCGCTTTCTCCTTTTCTCCTATAGCGTTCACAAACGTCTTACACAAACATTAAATTCCCATTGACAATGAATGGAGAATTTTACGTCATAGTATCTGAGCAAATAGGCATAGTGTCTATTTTACGTCATGATGATGTACGAGGATAGTGAAGTAGTGAAGTATTTAGACAGGTACATTGGTATCTTAGTGAAGTATTTAGACAGGTACATGGGTGGTGTAGTGAATCTTGTGGACCAGACCCATTGCAAGATGCTGTACTCTGTCATCAACCATTAGCCATTCCAGCCTGTCAAAGTGGGCAGGGGTGAGGTGGGTTTTGGGAGGCCAAGTAGCTTGACCAGTTTGTTTTGGGAAATCTGGAGTCTTGTTTTAACCCATTCATGTTATTTAAGTTATACTTTTAGCTATTGAAAAATAGCAGATCTACAAGCTCATAGATCTAAAAGCTCATAGCACGGCACTCTGTGCCGCACTATGAGCTTGAAGATCTGCTATTTTTGAAAAATCGTGACTCAAATCTTTGCTTCTGGGGGTCCCTGGAACAACATATTTTGAGATGGGGGTCTGCGGCCAAATACATATCATTATTGGGCTCCTTGACATGAAAAAGGTTGAGCATCACTGATATAGAAACAGGGTTTTTCAGAAAACTGTCTACAGGTGTTTGTGGTGATGTTACAACGTTACTTCCTGTCTACATTGTAGGATCCTCTCTGATTGGCTGGAGGTGAAGCTGGGCGGAGACAAGAGGTCAGAGGTCACAGAAGCAACCGGATCAAGGTACACACACACACACACACACACACACACACACACACACACACACACACACACACACACACACACACACACACACACACACACACACACACACACACACACACACACACACACACACACACACAGGGGTTCAACCCAGCTCAACTCTAGATTTCATTTCAATTAAGGACCCCCAGTTTGACATGCATTAGTCTACAGACCCCCATTTAATGACATCTCTATCTCTGGGACCCCCAATTTAGATTGTAAAATCAATGTTAATTTAACTCTGATTTGGTTCCATTTGTACACTCTCAGAGTTAAAGACCCATAAGGGTCCATTTGGTTCCAAACTATCATTTAGCTGGGGACCCCCTGGAACTCCCTCAAGGACCCCTGGGGGTCCCCAGACCCCACTTTGGGAACCACTGTTGTAGACCAGCCAGAGCTATTCAACCAAATTGTTCAGGGGGCCACATTGCCAGAAAGTCAAAGATCACATTGGGACTTGGTTTGAAAATCATTTTCAGTGTATGTCTGTTGCTAGGGCGTTCAACGTTTTAGTTGCATAGGATTGACATTAGTTTAGTCCCTTGTTTGTGCTGAATCTGGGTTGCACATGGTTTGTTGAACTCCCTCTGGTGTTGTGGATGTGAACTTCGTTGATGTAGAAGCCATTTCACAGTTGTATTTTCTGATTATTATTTCTGTTATTATTTAGCCTTAATATGTTGATTGTTGGCTAATTTAATTATTGTTTGGGCACAGACGGGCACGCCTCTCAGCCTCCTAGGCTTTAATTATGGACAGGTGTGGGGGGGAAATTATGCACCTACGTGGGAACACGGTTTTTACCAGTAGCACAGAGAACAGAAGGAATGTGAGCCAAGAGAACAGAAAGAATGTCATATATGCACTTTATTTTCTATTAAAGCAAAGCAAAATGATTTCTGCCTGTGCACATTGGACTTCTTTATGCCTGCGTACGCCTACAACCACAGAAGGGGTGCATCAGTGAGTTTGTCAACAATTGTTTGGAAGCTGACAAACAGCAGTTATAACAGTAAAAACCGATCCATTTGAAGAGGACTCTAACCAGGAACTGGGCATCCTGATGACTCACAAAGAAAATTAATTTGAAAAGGCCCTACGGATCGAGGATTGGAGTCTGGAAGGAGTGCAACGACAAGAAACAAACTCAAACTATTGACAAGTGGACGCGCAGCACAAAGCCTCAGCAATATCAAGCCCGTGGTATGTAACGAAACACCGAAAAGGCTGTACAGGAAAACGGCAAATAACTACTGGAGTTATTTAATTTTTTTTCGTGTGTCACTCACTGCTACCTTTTATTGGTGACACGTTGCTGACAATTGCTGCACTGCCGTCCATTGTTTTATTATTGATGTTTTGTCACCGTTGGACTTTTATTGGTGACAAGTTTTCTGCATTGCCGTCCGTTATTATTATTGATGTTTTGTCACTGCCGGACTTTTATTAGTGACACAAACACTGCATTGCATTGCACTGTATTTTGGGCATTTGCTTTGCGTTTTTTTGTTGCACCTGAACCGGACACCGGAACTGTCAACAGCGCGGCTGCGCTTTCTTTGAAGTTTACATTTGCACCGCACTTTATTGTGCGACAAAAGGGGAATTTGCAATATGTCCGATGTCATGAAGCCTGTGAGCAGCAATGGGGCGCAACTATTGGAAAAAAGGACCCCAAAGTTAACAGAGAAGGGCATGGCTTTGCAAAAGGAAAACTGTCTGAAAATATTAAAAAAAAGGCAAACACACTGGCCAGTACATTGAAAGAGTCAAAGTGCTTATGAAATCCAATGAGAATGTCACAAAAATACAATCTGAGCTGAACACATTGAAAACATGTTTTGATGAAATGAGTAATGAATATGATGCATTTTTGACGTTACCTCTGTCTGAGGAGGAGGTTAATGAGCAAAAGGAATGGTTTGAACGAAAAAAGAGAAAGTACTGTGCATTTATGGAAGATGTGGAAAGGTGGTTTTCTGAGGCTGGTCAATCATCACAAACCCTTGCTAGTCATGTAACAGAATTCGAGGATGACATAGGACCAGGTGACAGTGTTTCCAATGTCCCAAGCCGGGCTAAGTCCCGCTCCAAGTCCCAAACCTCACGCACTTCATCAACGACATCATCTGCACTTGTTAAAGCTCAGGCTGAAAAGGCAGCCCTTATGGAGCGTGCTGCCGCATTAAAAAGGCAACATGAGCTGCAGGTACAGGAGGAAAATGTGAGGAGACAAAAGGAAATGGAGCAAGCCATCGCTTTAAAGAAACAACATGAACTGCAGGCTCAAAAGGAAATGGAGCAAGCCATCGCTTTAAAGAAACAACATGAACTGCAGGCTCAAAAGGAAATGGAGCAAGCCATCGCTTTAAAGAAACAACATGAACTGCAGGCTCAAAAGGAAATGGAGCAAGCCATCGCTTTAAAGAAACAACATGAACTGCAGGCTCAAAAGGAAATGGAGCAAGCCATCGCTTTAAAGAAACAACATGAACTGCAGGCTCAAGAGGAACATTTGAGGAGACAAATGGAACAATTGACACTCGACACAGAATTGGCAGCATTTAATGCGAAAATCAATGTTTTGGAGGAAAATGCATCAAGGAGTGGCTCAAGAGCATCCAATGGAATGGATGCTTATTATGACAATAATGTTCAAACCACCAAACAGCTCAATCCTAATGCAACAGTTTATAATCCTGCAAAGGTGAATTACAACATGACTCTAATAACTGACTCTGTAGCTCTCCCACAGGTTGTCCGGCCCAAAGAAAGACCAAACATGCAAATTACAAATTCACAAACTGTTTATTCCCAGGCTCAAGAAACAATTCCTACCAATGACACTGAGATGTTGCCCAGGGTTTCTACTACACCAGCACAGCTGGTGCCAGGTTCTCAAGCCACAGTGCTGTATGACCACAGTCAGAACGACATTGTCAATATAATGCAAAAACAGAATGAAATAACCTCTTTATTAGTTCAACAGAATCTTTCATCTGCTCTTCCAGTGAGAACTATTCCTGTGTTTGATGGTGATCCTCTGCAATATTATGCCTTTATGCGAGCTTTTGAAAATGGTGTTGAAATGAAAACTAACAATTTTGGTGATTGCTTGCACTTCCTCGAACAATACACCAGGGGTCAGCCAAAGGAGATCAGCATCTGCCTCCTCAACAGGGATATCTAAGAGCAAAAAATCTTTTGAAAGAGCACTTTGGAAATGAACAAAAAATCACTTCTGCATATATGGAAATGGCTTTCAGTTGGGCACCCATTAAAAGTGATGATGTCGAGGCACTACAAGCTTTTTCTCTCTTTTTACGTGGATGTTGCAATGCAACAGAACAAATCATGCATATGAGAGAATTGGACATACCATGTGTTACATACTCGAGGATTGTATATTTATATGTATTATATATGATACCGTGACTATATTTCTATATATTGTATATTATACAAGGGGTATTTATATATATATATATATATATTATGTTATACGGTGATTATATTGATACATATAGAGATTATAGTATACAGTGATATGGCATAGTATGGAGTGCTGATTGCAGTTCTCAGTCACAGGTCTGGCTGGTGCTCGGAGGCGGAGACTTACCTTCCACCTGCCCACCTCGTCAACGGGAGCCTATCATCATCAGAAGGCCAGCCAGAGGAAGACTACTTAAGAGCAGCTGTGATGCCAGCTCGTTGGCACTGTGACTCAGTCTGACATACTGAGAGCACCTTGTCCAGGGAGCTGTGTAAACCTACATCGGGTCTAACATTCACGAGGGACTCCAGTGTGGAGCGCTCTGCGTGATTAACGAAACCTAACCTACCTTGCTGTGGTACCGTTACAAGAAGTTATACTGTGTTGTAATAATCGGGAGTGTGGGAGCTTGATTTTTGTAAACAGTTTGTATTTTGGTTAGGACTAGAAAGAGTAGAGAGTTTAGATAGGTTGATCATTTGTAACCTTTCTTTTTCTGTTGATGGTTAGGATTAGCTAGAGGGTTCTGTTTCCATTAGGATAGGTTTAGTCTGTTTTGTTGTTTTCCCTGAGTTGCCCCATACAGCCTTTTTTTTGTTTTCATTATATATAAGTAAATAATCTTTAAGTTGATCTTGTAACCGGGCTCAGCTCGGGAGGGCTCAGCCCAAACTTTAAGTTGGTTGGAAACCCAGAAACTACCGTTATTAGTCGCTTACAGGTTGTCTAGACAGGAGGATATTGATATATATATATGACCGTATTCTATATATATATATTCATGATATACCATTGTATTAATTGTGTATATATATATACCCTCTGTCTATTATAAAGCCTTATTGAAATGGTGTAAATAAACACAAATTCCCTTGCCAGCCTTGTTGCGTCCTTTAAGTACCCCTAGATATATGAAGGAAACGTAACACCATGCAACATGAGGAGCATTGTCTTAAAGTTGCCATATAAGTTGCGGGAAAGATGGAGAAGCACTGCCTGTGACCTGCAAGACCGAAAAGGTCATAGGGCCATGTTTAATGATCTGGTCCAGTTCGTTGAAAAGCAGGTCAGAATAGCCACAGATCCGTTGTTTGGCAACATACAGGACACCCCACTCGCTGCCTCAAGTAGAAGTGCATGCCCCCCCAGTCAGGGTCTGAAGAGCCACAGAGGAAGCAGTTTTGCCACTAATGTTGCTGTGGTGGAGGAAAAGGTACACTCTCCCCCACTCCAAGGCTGTTTGTATTGCAAAATGAGCAATCACTCATTGGAAAGGTGCTACCAGTTCAAAAGAAAATTACACAAGGAAAAGATCGACTTCATTAAGGAGAAGGGGATATGTTTCGGCTGCCTAAAAAAGGAGGGCCATATTAACAAAACATGTGTCAATAGACTGACTTGCAATGTGTGCAGCCAACAACACCCAGACATTCTCCACATTGAAAGAGAGGACAAAAGAAAATTCTCTGAACAAATTGAGCCATCTAAGGAGGCTGAACCAGCAGGTAGCGATGCAACTACTGCACCAACATTATGTGGTCATATTGGGGCTGGTTGTGAGGATGATTGCACCTTTTCAATTGTGCCAGTCCAGATAAAATCCAAAAAATGTGACACAATCATACAAACCTATGCCTTCTTGGATCCTGGCAGCTCAGGAACATTCTGCACAGAGAGCCTTGCCCAAAAATTTAATGTCAGAAAACAAAGGACCAGCATTATGCTGCGAACTATGGGGCAGTCAAAGACTATTTCTACACATGCAGTGTATGGCTTGGAAGTGTCTGCACTGGACAAAGATGATTTTGTTGATTTGCCTGAGGTTTTCACCCACAGCAGCATGCCGGTGAGTGAGAGCAACATTCCCAGACAGGAGGATGTTGATCAATGGCCATATTTGAGTGGCATCAAAATACACCAAATTGACTCTGACATCGATCTACTCTTTGGGACTAATGCTCCTAAAGTCATAGAACCATGGGAAGTCATTAACAGCCAGGAAGATGGTCCCTATGCAGTGAGGACCAAAGTAGGATGGGTTCTGAATGGCCCACTTCGAGGTGGTAATTTGAATGACAGTATGAGCAAGAGAGGCTACTCTACTATTTCCACAAATCGAATCTCTATTGTACACCTAGAGGAATTGATCATTCAACAGTATAATCATGACTTCAGTGAGAAGACCTCTGAAGAACAAGCTGAAATGTCAAGAGATGATGTTAAATTCATGAACATTGTGCATAACTCATCTGTGTTGAAAAATGGTCATTATTCTGTTGACTTACCTTTCAAGAAGGAAACCCCCATCTTGCCCAACAACCGCTGCATAGCAGAGCAGCGTATTGTGAGCCTGAAAAGAAAATTTGTAAAAAATGAGACATTTCATGAGGAATACACATCCTTTCTGAGTGATGTAATTGATCAAGGCTATGCAGAGATTGTGCCAGAGGATCAATTAAAAAGAAACGATGGTAAAGTGTGGTATATTCCACATCATGGAGTTTATCACCCTAGGAAAGGAAAACTAAGAGTTGATGGGATGCTGCGAAAGGAGTTGCAACTGAAGTTGGAAAATTCTGTTTTTTGGACAGACAGTACAACAGTACTTAAGTACATCAGCAACGAAACTAAGAGGTTCCACACCTTTGTGGCAAATAGAACAGCAGTCATAGGAGAAGCTACCAGCGTTGACCAGTGGAGGCACATTGGCACAAAGGATAATCCAGCCGATGATGTTTCACGTGGGCTGAAGGCCACTGACTTCGTGGCAAACATGATGGTGGATGGTGGTCTATCATTCAGAAGCAGCACGACTTCATGGAGGAGGACTTCAGAGGAGCAGGCTGACATGTTGAAACAACGCGTCGCCGTGAAGAGAGAGTTTAAAAAAAGAATACACATCTTTTCTCATTGACTTCCCAGGAAGCAAGCAAGGCTGCGCTGTAGTTGTGACACAGGAAAGGGACACAGACTTGTCTCACTTTCTGTGGTGGCTTGAGGGCTATGTCAAGCCTTCTCCAGAAGACCAGTACACTGGAAGGGCCTGTCAGTCAACAAGCTCCAGAGAGAACAGACTGAAGACTAATAACTTTGATGTTTCTTTTCTCTAGTCTTTCTTTATTTATTTTTCAGTGACAACAAAAGAAGATTAAGTCAAGATTAATTACATGACACATACCACACCCCCAATGTTTATTTTGTGTAATGGCTTCTTTAAAAATGTATTTTGTAATTGTGTTTATATATTATGCACAATTAGGGGCCGGAATGTAGAAGCCATTTCACAGTTGTATTTTCTGATTATTATTTCTGTTATTATTTAGCCTTAATATGTTGATTGTTGGCTAATTTAATTATTGTTTGGGCACAGACGGGCACGCCTCCCAGCCTCCTAGGCTTTAATTATGGACAGGTGTGGGGGGGAAATTATGCACCTACGTGGGAACGGTTTTTACCAGTAGCACAGAGAACAGAAGGAATGTGAGCCAAGAGAACAGAAAGAATGTCATATATGCACTTTATTTTCTATTAAAGCAAAGCAAAATGATTTCTGCCTGTGCACATTGGACTTCTTTATGCCTGCGTACGCCTACAACCACAGAAGGGGTGCATCAGTGAGTTTGTCAACAATTGTTTGGAAGCTGACAAACAGCAGTTATAACAGTTGACATTAAGGAAGTATTTAGACAGGTACATTGGTATCTTAGTGAAGTATTTAGACAGGTACATGGGTATCTTAGTGAAGTATTTAGACAGGTACATGGGTATCTTAGTGAAGTATTTAGACAGGTACATTGGTATCTTAGTGAAGTATTTAGACAGGTACATGGGTATCTTAGTGAAGTATTTAGACAGGTACATTGGTATCTTAGTGAAGTATTTAGACAGGTACATGGGTATCTTAGTGAAGTATTTAGACAGGTACATGGGTATCTTAGTGAAGTATTTAGACAGGTACATGGGTATCTTAGTGAAGTATTTAGACAGGTACATTGGTATCTTAGTGAAGTATTTAGACAGGTACATGGGTATCTTAGTGAAGTATTTAGACAGGTACATGGGTATCTTAGTGAAGTATTTAGACAGGTACATGGGTATCTTAGTGAAGTATTTAGACAGGTACATGGGTATCTTAGTGAAGTATTTAGACAGGTACATGGGTATCTTAGTGAAGTATTTAGACAGGTACATGGGTATCTTAGTGAAGTATTTAGACATTTACATGGGTATCTTAGTGAAGTATTTAGACAGGTACATTGGTATCTTAGTGAAGTATTTAGACAGGTACATGGGTATCTTGGTGGTGTAGTGAATCTTGTGGACCAGACCCATTGCAAGATGCTGTACTCTGTCATCAACCCTAAGCCATTCCAGCCTGTCAAAGTGGGCAGGGGTGAGGTGGGTTTTGGGAGGCCAAGTAGCTTGACCAGTTTGTTTTGGGAAATCTGGAGTCTTGTTTTAACCCATTCATGTTATCTAAGTTATACTTTTAGCTATAGAGGGTATGCGCGTGACATCATCATCATACCAGGAAGTTATGCGGGAAAGCCTACTGAGTGGCAAAAAACTACTTTCTGGCCTTGATAGCCCACATCCAAACAGAAAAGTCCTAGTTGATTGCATGAAATTACTTTAAACAATATTAAATTCCCTTTGTCACTCACTTTGCCACTCGATTTGACACTCGATCTGCCATTCACTTTATGCATGCGCATACCCTCTATTAAAAATAGCAGATCTACAAGCTCATAGATCTACAAGCTCATAGCGCGGCACTTGGTGCAGCGCCATGAGCTTGTAGATCTGCTATTTTTGAAATATCGTGAAATCGTGGCACATTTTTAATATATATTCTTTCACAGTGAGCCTTTAACTCAAATCTTTGCTTCTGGGGGGTCCCTGGAACAACATATTTTGAGATGGGGGTCTGCGGCCAAATACATATAATTCTGGGGCTCCTTGACATGAAAAAGGTTGAGCATCACTGATATAGAAACATAGGGTTTTTCAGAAAACTGTCTACAGGTCTAAATGGGTTAACACTAGGATGTCTGAAAAAAATGCACTACTACTATGCCGGCTAACGGTCAGGATGACCGTGTTTTTCGTTTTTGATTGGCCATTCTCTCCCCCACTGTCTAATGATCTTCACACCTCTCTCTGCACCCGTTGACGGCTTGCCATTGTCTTCTAAATGTTACATTCCAACAAATTCAAGGCAGCAGTTTCAACTCGACAGGACAACTAAAGTTATTTTTTATTTCAGTTTACCAAACTATAATTATAGTGACGGTGTGAGCGCTATATTGAATACCCTTGCGCAGCAAACACTGTCCGACTTTGTATTGAGCCAATAAAATAGGCTACCACACGTTATTGCCAGAGCCAGGCACATTGCTCAGACGAAATACGACATTAGTTATATATTGTCATTTTTATATAGAGAGGGAAACATCAATGTAATTAATATATATTTGATTGATTGTGCCAGAAAAAGGAAAGAGCTGTGCGTGCGTGCGTGCGTGCAAATCAGAAAAGTTTACAGACAAAGGAGTTGGGAGTTTGGGAGCGGCTAGCCTTCTATATAATGCTGCGCACATATTAGCCTATATATATTTGACAGGACAACTCAAGTTATTTTCTTTTTCATTTCAGTTTACCAAACTATAATTATAGTGACGATGTGAGCGCTATATATTCAATATAGCGCTCACATGTCACTATAATTAATTACCCTTGCGCAGCAATTACACTGTCCAACTTTGTATTGAGACAATAAAATAGGCTAACACAGCCAGAGCCAGGCACACACAGAGAAATACGACATTAGCGTTATATATTGTCATTTTTATATAGAAGGGAAACATTATAGGGAGGGAGGTCTATCGCGTTGGAATGTTTCATGTCATTGATGTCATTTTTACACTGTTCGTTTAGCGTGCCCTCCGAAAAATAAAGTAAAAAAAAAACAATGTCTGTTTACTTGGATCCATGAGAGACGTGTTTTGCCGATTCAATATACCCTGCAGAAGGCAACCTGTTTGCCGAAACGTTGGAATAATAACGTTTATAGCATCGTGACGAGCTGTGGACCTCTTTCCTTTCTTAGTCAAAGGCTGTTTTCAATGAAATTACATAATATGAATAAATGATATGGTGTGGTATGGTACAGAAACTATGCACAATGTAGGATGTAGCATTTATTCAAGTCATTTCATTGAAAACAGCCTTTGACTAAGAAAGGAAAGAGGTCCACAGCTCAGGGTATATTGAAAACGGCCTGGAAAAAAAAATCGCATCGGCAAAACATTCTCGCTCCAAGGAAAGGAAATGTCATGCACAGCTCAGTCACAATGCTATAAACTTTATTATCCCAACATAATTATGCTAAAGATGGCGTGTATAGTCAACATGTATTTATTTAGCTATGCTCAATAGATAGGTGGAAACAATACGCCAGTCAGTCAACACACCATATTTCACCATATTTTTGATGCGCTGATATATGAAATGAATATGCGCGACATAGTCACAATGCTATAAACTTTATTATTCCAACATAATTATGCTAAAGATGGCGTGTATAGTCAACATGTATTTATATCTATTGAGCTATGCGCTTGGTGGAAACGATACCACACACCATATTTCTTTTTCCGTTTCGAGAAATAAAGTCAGACATCGTTATTTCTGCAAACCGCATATAACAAATATAACATCTAAAACAACATTTAGTTTATGTAAGTTTGTAATGTAAGTTTGCCTACATGTGGAAGTAGTTGGAATGCAAATGACACATTAGCTTGAACAATGCCCGTCTCCAGCCGGGAGGGAGGTGTGAACAGCACTGCTTGTGGGGGAGAAAGGGTGAGGAGTCTATAGAGCGGTCCCACAGACCGAAAAAGAGCAGACATTTTAGTAGAATTATGTCTAAAATCATATTTCCAAAACGTTTCAGATGAAAAAAAAAACAGAGATGGTTTGAATCGAACATTTAGAAAAAGTCATGCAAGGGGAACTTTCTCAGGACTTCATGGGCAAAGAAAATCCACTTCAAAATTTCAATATCGGTCAGCCTGACCGCTCCGACGCGCTAGTGTTAAGGGCCTTTGAGGTGCTGTGGTACCAAGAGGTGCATGCATAGTCGAAGAAACCTTGTACGAGGGCTCCTGTTAGGGTCTTCAAGGTGTTTCTGTTGAACACACACACACACACACACACACACACACACACACACACACACACACACACACACA
The DNA here is from genome assembly GCF_951216825.1 of Electrona antarctica. Lineage (NCBI taxonomy): Eukaryota > Metazoa > Chordata > Actinopteri > Myctophiformes > Myctophidae > Electrona > Electrona antarctica. Next base: position 4,252,641 of record NC_136793.1, read on the forward strand.
CACACACACACACATGCTCTCTCTCTCTCTTTCAAGCCGGATCTGTCTGATATTTCATATTCCATCCTTATTGGCTAACATTGGCTTTCAAAGTTTGCAGGACTGGCCCGTTTTGAACAAAAAGCCTCAAATCATGAACGCAGCGTGCAATTTACGTGAAATCTTACAAGCACTTTCTTACTAGACTGAGGAATATATCCCACCCTTTTCACATTGACCTGTTATAGCGCCACCAGGAGGCTGACCTGTGTCCCGAGGGGCACTTTTTCTAGTTTGGTCTTGTTTCTAAAGTGTAGTGTTTATTTGATCTTGTTTCTAAAGTGTAGTAGTTTATTTGGTCGAGTTTCTAAAGTGTAGTAGTTTATTTGGTCTTGTTTCTAAAGTGTAGTTATTTATTTGGTCTTGTTTCTAAAGTGTAGTAGTTTATTTGGTCTTGTTTCTAAAGTGTAGTTGTTTATTTGGGCTGGCTTCTAAAGTGTAGTTTAGACCATGAATGAGACTATATATTTATATTGTTTAATACAAAATAAGAATGTATAGTTCGACAGTGATAAGTGGCATTACTATCATTATGTAGCTATATGATTGTGAATGTATGTACGCACACACACACACACACACACACACACACACACACACACACACACACACACACACACACACACACACACACACACACACACACACACCTCTCACCGCATGTTGAGAATGGCTGTTGTTGCAGTGGCGTCGTCACCCCCCGCTACTTCCACAACTAAGTTCAAGTGTGTTAAGTTCTAGCGTCCCTATTCTGGGGGGAACAGTTGCCAAAAATAGCAGATCTACAACATCACAAGCCGTCTCAATGTGACACCTTTTGAGTTTGTAGATCGGCTTTGGGTTAGATTGAGAAAAGAATGCACTGTGCAACTCAATAAATGACTAAAATAATAATTGATAAAAGACCAGTAATGCATCAAAGGTCAACACACTGACTATACAATACAAATTCATCAAACATGAATTGTCAAATGACACTCACTCATGCACGCCCGCACGCACGCACGCACGCACGCACGCACGCACGCACATTTACTTTGTAGATTTTGATTAATATTGCAAAACATACATTTACCACTTCAGCACTATAAAGTGCTGAAGTGGTAAATGGTAAGTTGGGTGGCTCCTTTCACTGATGGTTGGATGAAGGTTAAAACAAAGTTGTTCCAAGCCCACAGCACTTGGAGTACACTCCTCTGAATTCAACGTTTTAGGTTGATGGCACATGATTTGTGAGACTTCACTTTATATAGCAGCACAAATTATCTTTTTAGTTTTTGTTATTAACTCTAGCACCTACTTTTAGCCCTGTACCTGTTTCTCTGAAGCAACTGCACTTCTCATCACTGTGACGTGTTGAACCAGCCTCACCCGGATGTGTTTTTGCACTTCTGAGCTATTCCTGGAGTGAGAGTTGACCTGCCCAGCCGGCCACCACGATCACACCTCCCAGAGTCTGGTTCCTTTAGCATGCTATTTTCTTTTTCTGGGCTGGGCAGAGCTCCCTCCCTGCCACGTCAAGGCCTCTACTAGATGTGTGTGTGCGTCTAATTATAAATGCTTTTTATGAATTAGTTGGAGATGACAATCATAACACAGCCTTTTGCATGGGTGTCATATTTCTAAAAGGCAGTCTGCTGTTTGTTCTGTTTTGGTGTATGGGTTATGGGCCATGTGAACATGTTCACGGTTACATCAGGGATGCATCGCATTGGTTTGATTTGATTTGCACCGTTTAAATACAATACGAAATACAATGAAAAGGTAGAAAGTGCCAGGAAGTGGAAAGAAGCCAAAGGGGCTTATGCGTTATCTCTGCCTATTGTATAAGTCTTAGGTATACATGTGTTGTACATGTATAGCCTACCTATGTGAGATCTCTGCCTATTGTATAAGTCTTAGGTTGCATGTGTTGTACATGTATAGCCTACCTATGTGAGATCTCTGCCTATTGTATAAGTCTTAGGTATACATGTGCTGTACATGTATAGCCTACCTTAACACAAATCTATGCCAAACCCACGATTTCCAAGGTTTATTGCTTAAACCCTCCTTTGCCAAGCCGAGAAATCTCGGGTTTCTTTAATGTCTATTCATCCAGAATTAATTGTATTTTATTTTCCGTCCGTTAGCAGTTTTTAGCATAGCATTGATTAATGGCAATGGCGCTTTTATAGTGCATTCGATCGATCAAGCCTTAATGCTGCTTACGTTAGCCGGTTAGCTAGCTATGTTGTTGTCACAGCACTGGATCGTCGTCACCATAATAATCCATTCTATCTGTTTCTTTCAATCGCCTGTATCTCCTATTCCTTGTCCCAGATGGAATTTTGGTCAAAACAGCCTTTCTTTGACGCCATGCATCCCAGCCTGACGGCAGGACACACTACCCCACAGACAGATATTTCAGTTGATTTTATACAAGCCCAATACACATTTGAAACAGACAGTCACCAAATGGTCCCAGGTCACTAGGTGTGGTCACAGCTAAGAACAACAGGAGACCTCTCTCTAGATGCTGCTAGATCAAAGTAGCTACGAGCTTGTAGGTCTGCTATTTTTTAAAAATCGTGAAAATATAGCCCGAATGTTTGAATATATATTCTTTCAGAGCGTTCGTTTTTGGCTCAAATCTTTGCATCTGGGGGGTCCCTGGGACAACATATTTTCAGATGGGGGTCGGCGGCCAATTACATATAATTCTAGGGGTCCTTGACATTAAATAGTTTGAGAACCACTGGCATGGAAACATGGGGTTTTTCAGAAAACTGTCAGGATTTAGAAGGCATTTGTAGAATCGTTCCCAGGTCAAAATGGGGTTAAGTACAGTATTTGGACTATAATATGTTGGCAATTTCATCAACCAATTAAAACAAGACTGAAATGTTATGGAGGGACTGGTGGAGAATAGATCTATTAGAATTAGGTCGCATGGTGAAAATAGCCGATCTGCAAGCTTGTAGATCGGCTATTTTCAGCAAGCGTAAAATCAGCCATTACGACGCCACCAAGGTCTGCCAAAATAAATTTTATTCAACCAAATCAACTAACAGACTAATAATCTCATGACATTTAGTCGACTCGACACACAAACATTTCAGGTGACTAAAAAGTGAAAAAAGTGACGTTTTGTGAGCTTGTAGATCTGCTGTTTTCACTAGTTTGGGTACCAGGCAAACAATGACTTCATCCTGACAGGTTACATCATTTATCCCACCTCCCCAATGCAACACAGTGATGCTATTTTGCACGCACGCACGCACGCACGCACGCACGCACGCACGCACGCACACACGTACACAGAGTGATTGACTTAAACATGGACAACCAACTAGTGCTGCACAAGTCCAGGGCAACCTCAGTTGATGGCCCAGGGCAACCTCAGCTGATGGCCCAGGGCAACCTCACAGAGGAGGAGGGAGAGGCTGGGAAAGCCTCCGAGTGGCCAGCATAGACTGACAGGCCAGGTACACACACACACACACACACACACACACACACACACACACACACACACACACACACACACACACGCGGGCGGACGGACGGACGGACGGACGGAAACCATGCAAGGCACTAGCCAGCACATCGGGAGCAATTTGGGGTTCAGTGTCCTGCTCAAGGACACTTCGACACTAACTCTGGGGGAGCCCGGGTTCGAACAGGCAACCTTGCGGTTGCCATCCAGCCACTCTACCCCTGAGCCACCGCCGCCCGTTACTGTGTGTGTGTGTGTGTGTGTGTGTGTGTGTGTGTGTGTGTGTGTGTGTGTGTGTGTGTGTGTGTGTGTGTGTGTGTGTGTGTGTGTGTGTGTGTGTGTGTGTGTGCGTCTATGCCTCAGAATATTTTGATAGTACTTTGGAATGTATCAGTGTCACTTGCACTGTACTTGACATATAGCAGACCTACAAGCTCACAATGCGTCTGAGCAGATCTACAAGCTCACAAAGCATCATAGCAGATCTACAAGCTCACAACGCATCAGAATGTGTTATTTTTGGTGATTGTTCCTCCCAAAATAGTGACTGTTTACTGCTGTAGGCCTAGTTTATGACTTTCAGCACCAGAGACAGCTCCCCCATGGCTGTGGGACTAGTTTATGACTTTCAGCACCACAGACAGCTCCCCCATGGCTGTGGGACTACTAGATTATGGTTGTCAGCACCACAGACAGCTCCCCTCACTGTTGCGAGACTAGTTTATGACTTCAGGACCATAGACAGCTCCCCTCAATGCCGTGAGACTAGTTTATTATTTCAGGACCACAGACAGCTCCCCTCACAGCTGTGAGACTAGATTATGACTTCAGGACCACAGACAGCTCCCCTCACTGCTGCTGCATTAGGCTCTATTTGTTAAATAACTCTTCCTACTTATCCGGGCCTCTTCCGACTTCCGACTAACCCTTCACAGGCCAGATTAACCCTTTGTGGTTTCTCCCTGCTGTTTGTCCCTCTCTCTCTCTCTCTCTCTCTCTCTCTCTCTCTCTCTCTCTCTCTCTCTCTCTCTCTCTCTCTCTTTCAAGACTGATCTGTCTGATATTTTATATTCCATCCTAATTGGCTAACATTGGCTTTCAAAGTTTGCAGGATAGGCCCGTTTTGAAAAAAAAAAAGCCTCAAATCATGAACGCAGCGTGCAATTTACGTGAAATCTTTCAAGTACTTTCCTACTAGGCTGAGGAATATATCCCACCCTTTTCACATTGGCCTGTTATAGCAGGCACTTAAAACACTTTTTTGGAACAAAATGCCTCAAATCATCCAATTGCCATGATGTGGCAGTTTTAAACACACTAAACGCGTGAGGAATCAGGAGGCGAGCAAGGTCTGTCTGATGATCTTTATTTAACGTGCACAGGAGTACACGGATGCTGCAGCACACACAGGTCTCAAGGCAGGCATAAATGTCAGTACAATGTCACACAGTTTATATCAGTGATAGACCACACCCAGAAAGTGGGGCAGAAAGAGATATGAGAGAAGGGCTTTTTTTAGGGACAGGATGCAGAGGTGAATACAAGCTTACAAAGATGAAAGGGCCATTTGCTTATAGACAAAAGGAAGAGAGGGGGGTGGGGGGGAACAGGTGAGAAGGGGGTTCCAGGTCACCAGAGCCAAGGTTGTCTCTGGTTGCTCTGTTGTTCTCACAGCATGGTTCAGAGCTTCAAAGCTGGGCTTGTATAGACTAATATCAATGTATTTAAATGTCCTTTTGTGATGGGAAATTCCTCGTCAAATCCCTCCTTTTGTTAATTAAACAATAATTGTGAATTTTCCATCAATATAATACATCATAATATCACATTTGAAGAAAATACATAAAAAATAGAAGCACTTGTAACATACATGTAATTGAGCTAAGCAAAATAATGACACAAGGGTTTAAGCATATAACAATCATAACCAAAAAATCCCTAAGAATGATACTTGCAGTACCCTGTTGAATCAATTTGACCTGTGTCTATCCAACCAGAGACATCCAACACTTTTTTTATTTATTTTTTACATGTGGTCAGTCCGGGCTGTCAGGTGCCTTTGTGGTACTCGGCTGAACGTTTGGCACGTCTAATGGGTGCGAGGCGTGTGTGAGACACGCACGCGCGCGCGTGTCTGGTCAGTGGTCGTACAGTCCTCCTACAATTTACAATTTAGGCATTTAGCAGACGCTCTTAATCCAGAGCGACTTACATTAAGCAAAAACAAAAAGCATGGCATACATCACATGTATAAAAAGTAGTTATCATGAATCATGCGTAAACTAAGAACGTAACAGTGGAGTATCTATGTAAACTATACATACTATACTATATAATATATTATACATGTGTGTAGTCTGAGAGAGAGCTGATGGGTGAAATTAACTTGGCCAATTTAAGTAAAAGGACACCACCTTATTTCCCCATTTCTCTTGAGTGAGTAAAATCAGAGAATGTGGGCCAAACGGTGGTGCCTGACACTTGGTCGAGTTATTGCCTACACTGAATAAACAAACCGGACCTGAAGACTCCCCTAACCCCGCCAGGATGCGCGTGGGGCACGCAGAATCTGCTGAACGTTTCACCCTAACAGATGACAGACACTGGACAGTGCCATGCAGCCACTGGCACAAGAAATGCACTTCCTAACCCTTGATTGTGAGACCAGAATGACATGCACTACTGTAACACACATTGTTTAATAAGAACGCACATACCAAACACCACTACCTTTTGTTCAATATTGGGGGGGATGCGCTGCCATCCCCAGACGTGTGAGAAATACCCTCACGGTTGAACGGCTTACCCAAGGGTGGGCGTGTGTGTGTGTGTGTGTGAGTATGTGCGTTGGTGCGTGTGTGCCTGTGTGTGCCGGTGTGTGGATGTGTGTGTGTGCGCTCTTAACTTCAAAGATCTAAACAAATGGTTGCTGGCGATAAGTTATAGGTGCGACATTCCTTAGCCCCTCCAAACGGACTTTGGGGTAAAATAAGCAAATTTACTAACCAGTTTGAGCTGGTTCCCAAGACAAAGAGAATGCCTTTTTGGCGCTTTTCTTAACTTCAATATATACCAGAGAGAACCGATTTTGGTTGCTCTTTCCAATTTGCAACGACCACGCAACACAAGTCAAGCGTGGAGCTTGCCTTTTAAACACAGACCCAGGGAACTAGAGCAGTTCCGTATCACCTCAACTGGGTGTGTTCATATGAGAACCAGATCGACTACGTTATATTTTAAACTTAAAGAAGTAAAGACAACTTTATAGTGTCGCGCAACACCTTTGGATTTTAACTACGTTCATTACTCCTGGTTCCAGATTCTGAGGATCTCGCCTAGACGGAATTTCAACCACAGGTGGGTCCAGGAATTGAACATGTTAATGCCCCAAACCGACGCTAGATTCCTTATTTTATAACCTGATTTAGAGAACCAGCTACTCTTTTCCTCGGGAAATGATTTAAGGTAAACTTGAAGTTAGCAACCATTTAAATCTCCTAGTTGCTAGGAGAACCTCTTTCCTCTTTCCTCTTTCTTCTTCCTGAAACTATCTTTGCATTGTGTTTTAAACAGAACGAAGCTATAATTGTAATATCATTTTGACCAGATCGAATTTAATTGTGTACTACCATTGACTAACTCCGCTTCACCGCGCGAGTTATCAAAGGTAGGACTCCACACCGGCCTGGCAAAATATATATTTTCAATGCACAACAGTTTATTTAGCTGAAGCTCATGTCTCCACTAAATACCTGTTGACGCGCTCGTTCATTTGCTATGTGGTATTATTTTTGAATGAATGATTGCACACAACCAGATGCAAGCATTTTGTAACAGTATTTCGATATAATAAATATACCATTTGCTAGTACAATCTAAACAAATCTACGGAGTGTTTCTTTGTTTCTGTCTGTGTTCATTGATCTGTGTGCATCGAGGAGAACCGTAATTTTAACATTAATACAACCATATTCGAAACTCACGCCCTCATTGGACGTTAATGATATGCAAGGGGATAGAGTGTAATGTGCCTTTAATTCGCTGGCGAGTTAAGGTTACATTTACTCTCTGGCTAATTGACATCATAATCTTGCCTAATTATCTCGCTACATACTGGTGCCTCTAAGTGAAATGGTTTTGTTGAATTACGGTCCTTCGGTGTATAAGAGATTAATGTACATTTGATTTGAATAAAGGTTCGTTGGAACTTTATTTGTGCGCTTGTGCGCTACAGTTGTCCTTCTTTTTTTTAAGTAACGGTTGATCAACTCAAGCATTTGGCTGGTAACGGCCGATTCAAGCCCTCCGACATTTGGTCCCACGTTTCTGCAGACGCGGGATTACTATTTATTGGAGCGTAATTAATAAAAGTGGGCTATCGTTTAAGTGATTCTGTTTCCTAACGCCCAGTTGCACTGTCCCCGAATGTAAGCTATTTGTGGGTCATCTCAGCAACGAATGTTTGCCACTGGACTAAGCGATTAAGTTCGTATAGCGTGTAATTCGCGCTATTGTCCAGGGGAACCTGAGAATTCTCTCTATACTATAAAACGGCTCACGGCATTACAGAAAGGCCATTGGCTTAGTATGAATTTAGACTTAAGTGTCGCCATAAGTGTGCTGCCTTTTTGAGGTTAAGAGTTTAGATCAGGAGCGTAAACAAGGATCTATACAGTGGCTAATTGACGTGATCGCAAATACAGTGTTGTTCACTGCCTGCGAAATACACGTCTGCTCTGGCCACTAGCGAGATCGCCATTTTGTAAATTGGGACGTGACGCGCTCCCACTGTGTTTAAGGGAAGCTGCTCACGCTCGGATTGCATAATCGCCATCTTGTGTGTTCCCCGTCGGCGCCCCGCCCCCTGAGGTCCGACCGCTGGGTGCGTGACGCTCTGCGTCCGGCCAGCCCGCCCATTGTTGGCAACGGGTGATACAAAGTAGGCAATCGCCCCATCTTGTGGCCGCCGGTTGTATCACACGCGTTTTATTGATCGTTGCGTTCCTCTCGGTTACATGCATGCTCGTGTTAGCGATTAACACCATTTAATCGTTGTGCATGGTAGAGACATTATTTCACGTTTCATACACTCATTCATTGGGCTCGCGTTTGCGTGCCTGCCCGTTTTCGGTAGTATTATAGGTTACATTCTGTGTGCATAACAGTGTAGCCCTCCGTGCTCTTTCAGACATATTCAGTTGTGGATAATTAATTGTGTGGTACATTGAGTGAAACATTTCTGCTATTTACGACCTGTGCCTTGGACAAATTACACATTCTTTAATTTGCACAGCCCTTGTTCTGTGGAAATCGGGTTTGTTTTGTTTAAAGGATACAGGCTTTTTTTTGTCCTTTTAATGCCCTTGTCCTTTGACTCTAGATTTTTTGGAATAGACTCTGTTAAGTGTGTGGTTTGGTCTGACCTTTGGTTTTGATCACCCAGGCAATTAACTTGTTGAATTTACTTAATTAATACCATTGTGTCGTTAGGAGGTTTGAATCCCAAGTGATTCGTTCATTCCTTTGTGGCATTCCAGATTTAAGGCTCGAAATAACCTCTGTTTGGGTTGTGTGGTTTTAATCAACCAGGCGATTGGCTTGCTGATTTAATTGGTTATTCCCGTTTGGTTGAATGTGTGGTTGATTAAGCCTTTTAGGTTTTGTTGATCAGGCAGTTGATTGATTGGGTTTGATTAATTATTTTCATTTGAGCCACATACAAATTGAGTTTTAATTGGTTATTCCCGTTTGGTTGAATGTGTGGTTGATTAAGCCTTTTAGGTTTTGTTGATCAGGCAGTTGATTGATTGGGTTTAATTAATTATTTTCATTTGAGCCACATACAAATTGAGTTTTAATTGGTTATTTCCCGTTTGGTTGAATGTGTGGTTGATTAAGCCTTTTAGGTTTTGTTGATCGGGCAGTTGATTGATTGGGTTTAATTAATTATTTTCATTTTAGCCATTTACAAATTGAGTTTAATTGGTTATTCTCGTTTGGTTGAATGTATGGTTGATTAAGCCTTTGAGGTTTTGTTGATCAGGCAGTTGATTGATTGGGTTTAATTAATTATTTTCATTTTAGCCATTTACAAATTGAGATTTTTAATCCAAATTAAAATTTTTATTTATTTTATTTTGGGTGTTTATTCCCTTTTAATATTTTATTTACTCCCTTCCTTCCTTTCAAAGGGAACTAAGGGTGTTAATAAAAAGGGGGGTTAAGGGGCAGGAATAATAACAAAATCAATATAGCTGATCTATTTCACTTCCGCACAGAATTGTCTTTTGTGTCCTCAAACCAAATTGAGGGCTCTGTACTGTTTCGCCTGAGAGGCAACGAGGGAGCGTGGTGGTGACATTTGGCCCCATCGCTGTTTTGTTTACAGAAGTTTTGTGGCTTTGTGCTGTTGAAGCATACTGTACTGTTAGCCAGCTACACAGAAAGCGAGCATGGACCCGTACGTAGCTATAATAAGGTTGCTTAACGCAACGACTGGCCTAAGTTTGGATGAAACACCGAGCAAATGTGACGCAGACGCAATACTAGTGAATTTACAAGCCTTAGCTAGCTCTCACGCAGAGACACGGCTTTACACTAAGGCAGAACGTGAGAAATTAAATCAACATATACTTGGGAACCTGGTTAGGTTACGAGATTTAGATTTTATCCAACTCAAGGTCTCGGCTGAGACAGCTGCCCAATCCCGTCAGCAAATAAGGGATTTGAAGGCCGATCTTAGCCAAACGAATCTCACTGAAGCGCGAGCACAGGCCCTTGAAATTGGGGCTGAATTGCGAGACATGAGAGACAGGCTAAATAGCAGTCAGGATCAGCTAAATAGCAGTCAGGCCCTGGTAGCAGAATATCAGGGGAGGCTCAGAACCCAAGGCGGCGAGTTAAGTGAGGCTGGACAAGAGATAGCTGATCTCAGGGTCCAGTTTCAACAGGCACAGCTGGAAATAACTCGTTTGCAGGGGACGGTTGGCCCAACTTCCCCGCCGGGGACGGTTGGCCCAATTTCCCCGCCGGGGACTTCTCCTTTAATAGGGGAAAATGCTCAGCTACAACAGAACCTGAACCAGGCAAACCTAAAATTAGACGATTTAGACGCACAACGACTTACTCTCCAGGACGAACTAAAAAAACACACAACGTGGGGAGCAAATAAGTCAATCGCGATCAAAGAGTTGAATGAGATGGTCGATACCCAGACCCACCAAATTAAATCATTACGGGATGACATGTCCTCCAAAGAGGACCAGTTAATCCAGAGTAAGAACAATATAGATGCTCAAATAGCCCAAATACAAAGCTATGAAAAGGAAAGGGCTGGGTTTCAAGATTATACACGGGAGCAGGACAAGCAGGTGGCCCTTTGGAAGACTGCCGCTATCACTGCACAGGAACAAAATAAACGCTTGCGCATAGACGGGGTTATAGCATCTCACGATGCGACGCGTGGGGGGCCACCAGGTTTCAAACAAGGCAGCCCAGCGTCCGTCTTGGGGAGCCATGTACTCCCTCAAACAGCAAGTTCCACTCCCGATTATGGCCTTGGGTACCAGTCTTTGCCCCAGAGCACAGTGGTGGTGGGGCAATCCACGCCTCACGCAAGCTCTGCTGATGCTTTGCCCACTGGTGGTACGACCGGCGCCGCACTCAGCACACAGCGCCGAGTGCAGCGGTTAGATGACGATGCCATCAGGAGAATCGCTCGGTATATTACGAAGTTCGACCCACAAGCCAATGGAGCGGTAGATACCCATTCTTATCTTGAAGACATCGACTATCACCTGCGAGCTCACGAACCCGTGTCACCAGACACAAAGGTAAGTCTGGTTTGTTTTACCTCAAATCGCGAGGTAAACGGGTTCCTTAAACGCCAACCACCGGCGGCGCTCCAGGACTGGCATACCATACGATTAGCTTTGATAGAGGAATTTGCCGACCATCAAGCTTTGGGCGGCCTAACCGCAGCCATGGCAGTCCGCCAATTTAAGTCAGAGACCATCAACGTGTTTTATACTCGTTTGCGCAGAGCTTACTTTGGGGACAGTAACCTCCCTGACATGGAAGAAGACCCGAACTTCAAATCTCTTTTCATGTCTAACTTACACGCTTCCATCCGGAAGCAATTCCCGCTGGGCATCGACCCCAAGCGTGCTCGGTCAACCGATTTGCGTCACTTAGCACGCGAAGCATTCGACAGAGAACATGTTAAGCCAAAGGACCATGACATATATAGCATGGAACTTGAGGGGGGTCACCCACGGGAGGAAGACAATAGAAATAGTAAGGGTACTTCTTCACACCATGAAGACAGGAGCCGTTCGGCGCCTAAGGGTTCGTCAAATCCACCCGGGCACCGCGATAGGTCTGGGTCTTTTGATCGTGGTGAAAGAGGCCGCTCCCACGGGAGAGACGCCTCCAATTCTTCTTGGCAACATCGCCGAGATTCTTCTCACGACAGAGACCAAGAGGGCCGCGACCGGCGCCGGTCCCGTGAAGCCTCACCCGCGTCATGGAATCGGAATCGATCACCGTCTTTTGACCGTTCCCGTGACGATAGAAATCGTCACTATGACAATAATTCCCGGCCTTCCTTGAAGAACCGCGATAGGTCTCCCCCTCCCAAGACTCGGGACTCGTCCTACAGAGACCGTAGTCCAAGTCCGTTCCGCAAAATACGCTTCCAAGACGAGGCCTCTGACGACCCGAAATCCCTGAGGGTTCAAGAGTCAAAGCCACGGGCAACTGTCCCGGCGTCAGGCGCAGGGAACGGTACGGAGCAGAGCATTGCAAGCATCACCGACAAACTGTCGGAGTTACTCGCCGCAGTTCAAAAGAACATTAAAGGCAAAAAGAAGACGTTCCCTAAGAGAGGCACGTCCAAAAAAGGGGAAAGCCCCGCGTCCAACGATAGGTCCAAAAATGATAACAAGGGCCAATCAAAGGACGTTCTATGTTTATCACTACCACAACCAGGGGAGGGGCATTTCTCCCCTCCTCAGGAAGCTGGGTGTGTAGGAAAGTCACCACCAGGCTCGAGCACGGGCCAGGCCGGTGACATCTGTGACATCCAACCAGACGCAACTGCAGTCGAAAGTAGTGATGACCACACAGTCTCCCCTACGGAGACTCAGGACTGCGAAATTCTGACTATACAGCATGACCTCGCCTCCGATGAGGTCGATCACGGCCCACGGGAACCAGGGGCAAACCCTGGGTTTCGTCAGTTTTTAACTAAAATCATAAAGAAAGGAGCGCGACGGAAGTTGTACTTATCAGTAACACTTGAACAGGCTGTAACCCACGACGCTCTGCTTGACACGGCTGCCGACATCACTCTTATGTCGGAAGATTTATTCCATGTCCTACAGGGCCGGGCTCGACAAAACCAGCGAGACATTAAATTGTGCCACCACCCTATAGTGGTGGTGCCGTATGCACTGTCCACCACTAAGTTGGACAGAGTGGCCCTGTGCCAAGTCCAGATTGGTCCTTGGTCCATGATCCACCCCATATATGTCTCGCCGGTGAGTCATGTCCCACTGTTGGTGGGACGCGACCTACTGGAGAGATTGGAACCGAGAATAGACTACGCAGATCTAACCATCTCCACTGAACTCCGGGAACCAATGCCTCTTGATAGTGACGAGTTTCCCGAAATCAACAGCCTTGACGTGGAACGCCCCCAACACTCCTCGGCCCCGGCAACTCTTGTCGGAGGTCGTGGAGACTTCCACCAACAACGACAGAACTTCCTGTGTATCTTGGGCCCTTCGCTACGCGATGACCAGTACTGCCCGCAGATTCCGGCTGGAGTCACACTCAACGGCATACACATACACCAGGTGGGTTTGGCTTTGTGGTCGGAGTGGTCCGCCATTAGCGCAGACACTTTCTCCCAACTTCAGAGTGTCACTCCGACACTCACGCTGTTGCACAAGAGTTTCCGATTCCCACTTGGCACCCCTAAACCCACGACCTTAGTGGCCACGGGGGTGTGCGCTGCAACGCTAACTGTGGGAAACCGTACACTTCACCAGGCTTTCTTGGTGGTCCCTGACCTCAAACAGGGAGCCCTCCTGGGGGCCGATTTGGCAATCAGACTGGCAGTAACGGTCGATACTCTTAACAACCTGCTTTGGGCATTAACACCCCTCCTCAGGGATGACACCACGCTCTCCCACGCACAAATCCTGGCGGGCCAAACGATGCCGCAAGTGTGTGGAGTCATCGTTGAACATGACGTTGTCGTCCCGGCACGCATGGCAGAAGTGGCCGTTAGGTTAAATATCAAACCAGGCCACGAACTGCACCAACCCTTGGTGTTCTTCCAACCCTCCTCGGGGTTCACCAGCAGAGGTCTGGCCTTCCAAGGCACGCCCATGCTGGACGTGGAGGGGAGGTCTACGTACCTGTTAGTAACCAATCGATTGGAGTCAGACGTCACTTTGCCTAAGGGCACAGACTTGGGATTGCTGATCAGCACCGAGTTCTATGATTTCAGCTTGACCATCCCGGTCATCGGCAAGATTCCGTTGCTACTACAGCGAGACCCACGCTCCCCTGACGTAACTACGTCCCTGCCCTCAGGTGCAATCTCCATAGTCTCTCAACTTCCCATTGACAGCGACTCAGTGGGCAGGGTGGAGCTGGACCACAGAGATCACATGCTGGTCTACAACATCTCTCGAGGGGACACCACCACAGAGGCCAATTGGCGCACGGCGGCCCCCACCAACCCTAAGGATTGTGGGGCCCCGACGTTACCGGAACCCTATGATGGTTTCGACGCCGAGTTAACTCAAGCTTTGGCACTAGGTGACGCAACCGCGGATTCAACGTTCCGCGCAGACTTTCGGCAAGTATTGTACAAGCACGGCTCGGTCTTTGCCAAGGATTCACTTGATTGCGGTCTCACCGACATTCACACTGTGCGGATCCCGACAAAGCCAGGGGCCCCGCCCTCATACGTGCGACAGTATAAAATTCCTTTAGCTTCATACGACGAAGTCCAGCAGACGGTCACGGCCATGCTGGACAAGGGCATCATACGTTTGTGCAACAGCGTCTACAATTCACCTCTTTGGCCCGTGCTGAAAAAGAATGGCGCTTGGAGGCCTACGATTGATTACAGGCAGCTGAATAAACTGACTCCCTTGTCCCGGTGGCCCATGACGCAATTAGAACAAGAGCTGCCAAGAGTCAGGGATGCTACGGTGTTCAGCACCATTGACATCGCCTCTGGGTTTTGGACAATACCGGTAGACCACCGTGACCAGCATAAGTTAGCGTTTACGTTCGCCAATCGCCAGTACACATTCAATCGTCTTCCTTTTGGTTTTTCCAATTCTCCCGCTGAATTCAACATCTTCCTGAACAAGGCCTGCCCAGACGCGACGGCCAGAGGTTCGGTAATTTTTGTTGACGACATTCTGATCCGAAGCAAAACTCTACCGGCCCACTTACAGGAAGTGGACCACGTCTTGGGACAGCTCGTCGCTGCAGGCGCAAAGATTGTGCTCTCAAAAGCCCAATGGTTGCGAAAGAAAGTGAATTATGTCGGACTGTTGGTGGGACCTCATGGAGTCGAACCACAGGCTAGCCGAATCCAAGGTATGCAGAATCTGAAAACGCCAACAGACGTGTCAGAACTGCGCAGCTTCTTGGGTGTCTGCAACTACAGTCGACAATTCATCGAAGGCTATGCGGAAATCGCCCGCCCTCTTAACGAGCTCCTCAAGAAGGATGTCCCGTTCACTTGGAGCAAGGTGCAGGATGATGCAATGACCACTCTGAAAAGAGCACTCTGCTCTGCCCCGTGCCTGGCTTACCCTGATTCTTCCAGGAAATTCTATCTGGAAGCGGGTTTCTCCCCGCTGAGTATTTCGGCGGGCTTATACCAGATCCACGACGCAGACAAGAGAGTGGTGGCTTACGCCAGCAAAGGCCTTAGCGACGTTGAGCAGAAGTTCACTGACTGCGAAAAGGCGTTGCTGGCCACGGTCTGGGCAGTCAGCCATTTCGCCAACTATGTTGGGGGTCAAAAAGTCATCGTAGAGACATGCCATCAGCCTGTCACTTTTCTTAACAGTCAACGGTTACGTGAAGGGGCGGTGACGAACTCTCGCATCGCCAAATGGCTCATGACTTTCCAGAGCCACAATGTCGAAGTCAAGTACGCACAGAATCATAAAATGCCTCTTGGTTCAGGGCTAGCCATGTGTCAGAAGTGCACGCAGGATCCCCTGGACCCAGATGTTATCCGCCATGACGTGTCACCCCCTCTACCCACTCGTCATCATTATTTCGACGAGAACGTTTGCAAAACCATGCCAACTGTATACGTGGATGGGTGCTCTTACACCAAACCCACTAGACAGGCTGGCGTGGGCATTGTATGGTTGAACGACACGCCCAGCGAACCCCAGAGTCTCAAGCTGGGGCCACAAACGTCTCAGTACGCTGAGATCGCGGCCACACTTGTCGCCTTACGCGACGCCGCCGATAACGGGATCAAAGAACTGGTTATCTGTACTGACTCCAACTACGCTAGGCTTAGTTTCACATGCCATCTCCCAAACTGGCGCAAGAATAACTTTCTAACCGCTGGCCGAAAACCAGTAAAACACAAAGACTTGATCGTGGCGTGCGACCACGTGGTTAACACCCACGACATGCAGGTTTACTGGAAAAAGGTCAGGGGGCATTCCACCCTACCTGGCGCCGACAAGGAGTTCAACGACCAGACTGACGCTCTGGCCAAAGCGGGAGCCGTGGATGGCATTCCGTGGGAACTTCTCCCCGAATGGCTACCCACGGAACCCGTGGCAGTGGTTTGTGTGATCACTCGTGCGTCAAAACGCGCTCAACAAGACGGGCAACAAGGTTGCGCCGTCTCCTTGACGCCTGCACAAAGAGACACAGATCTAGTGTCGCTACAGGCAACCGATCCGGCCCTGATGCATATGGTGGCGCTACTTGCCGGTGACACACCACCGCCTATTTCCCCCACAGACGTGGACTCGGTCGAATACTTGGCGCAACTGCTGTTGTCAAAAGAGCACATGTCGCTGACCGATGGTTTATTGGTATATGCTGCTGACCTATACACTTCACCACGTTTAGTTATACCTCAGCACCACAGGGGGGTATTACTGGGCTACGCTCACGACTCACCAACGGCTGGACATCGAGGTGTCCAAGCAACATGTGATGAGTTGTGTCAAGTGGCATACTGGCCCAAGATGCAGCGGGATGTGGCCGACTACGTGAAAGGTTGCCTGACTTGCTGTCAGTTCCAACCTTCCAACCCAACTCACAGAGCGCCTTTACAAAAGAGGGGAATCACGTTCCCATGGGCGGATCTGCAGATAGACTGGGCAGGACCATTCCCGAAATCCTCCAGGGGTAACAAATATTTCTTAGCCATCACATGCGCTTTCACCAAATGGCTTGAATGTCTACCGGCAGCAAACAACAACGCAGAAACAACTGCACTCTTGCTTTTGAATCATGTTTTCTCACGCTTTGGGCTACCCACGCGGCTGATTAATTCAGATCGTGGGACACATTTCACTGCCGAAGTGATGCAAGAACTGTGGCGCCTATTAGGCGTTAAAAACCAACTGCATATCAGCTACCATCCAGAGTCGTCAGGACAGGTGGAACGGGGAAACCGAACGGTGATCGGCATACTGAAAAAGTTTGTTGCGGCCAATCAAAAAGATTGGGACATCAAATTACCACTCGTATTGATGGCAATTCGAGCAACGCCACACACCACCACGAAGGTGTCCCCGTTCGAAATGATGACAGGGCGGCAGATGACTTTGCCACTGCACCTGTTATACCAGCCAGGGGGAGCTAACCTAGCCACCGCTTACACCACACACCAATACCTGACGGACCTCCACGAACACCTGCGTACCACGTTCGCTTTCGCTCAGGAAAACTTAACGAAAAGCGTAGAGGCCAGGAAAACGTACTACGACAGAAAGGCCTCGCAGGACCAATTCCAAGTAGGGGATTTGGTTTGGTATTTCATTTTTGCTCACCCAGACGGGAAGACCAAGCAGTCCAAAGGGAAACTCAACAAGAAATTCCTTCCCAGGTGGAAGGGCCCCTACCCCATAGTGGACAAACTCTCACCCGTAGCCTATAAAATACAAATCAAAAAAAGCAAGGGCGAGCCAGAGACCAGATGGGTACATCGAAACCAGATCAAATTGCACACGCCCCAGAAAATAACTAAACCCTAAGACTCGGGGAACAAAACAAAAAGGCTGATAACTTAAACCATGATGCAAAACAATATTCAATCACCTAACCAGGAAATCTAGAACCGGGTCAAATAATCAAAATAGGAACTTTGCAATTTAAACTCCGCTAACAAAGTATAAAACTGATATGTGTATAAATGCGTTCTTTGTGCCCTGAACATCATCACTGCATGTACACCCTAACCAACGCATGCCGTGTCTGTTTGTGCTTATTTCTTTTTCTCTATAGCATGGATATCCTAAAACTACTCACGTTCCTGACAATAGGGATGGGAGCCGCGAGCCCACCTGAGATAATTACAGTCGCACCATCCACCGGAGTGGTTCTGAGGGACCAACCAGGCCTGTTGATCACAGACTGTAGAACATACACTAAATTGGTGGTGGTACACCTCAGCCCACTTAGTTACTATAACAAATACCTGAAGTCATTACCAGAGATCTTTGACCGGCCTTTGACCGACCACGGCCAGTATTGGGCCGAAGACACAATCGAACATACCAACTTCGAACTCACGCACCAGCTAAAACAACTAGAGAAACTCACTCAAGGGCAAGAGGAGATAACTCCCCGCAATAGGAGAGGGGTTCCAACAGGAGCCCCCCTCGAGTCCGAATCTGAGCATGAGTTTTCCGATTTGGGGGACTACGAATTAGAACAGGATTTCATAGGCCCAAAAAGACGACCAAAACGTTGGCTGGGAGTCGCCGCGACGTTAGCCACGGCAGCCCTGTCCCTTTTTAGTTTAGGATCGGCCGGGATTAACACTGTGGCTGTCCACACCTTGAACAAAGCAGTTAGCGAGCTCCAGGCGGACCGACCCCAAATCCAAGCCGCCATCAACGAACAGGCCCGACTCTTACAGTCAGTGGGCACAACCCTCCGTGACACTATAATAATAGTCAATGCTCAGAGCACCCTCCTCAACAAAACACGAGTCACCATGAAGAACCTTCTGAGAGTAGTAGGGATAGACATTGCACATACCCAAGTAGTGACTATGATGTTTAATGACATGTTGCGAGAGACCAGCTCCTCAGTGGACGCTCTCTCTATAGGAAGAATCCCCACTTACTTAGTTCCTGTTGCTCTAGTACAAGAAATACTATCCGCCGCTACTGGGGAAGCCATCAGCACCACCCAGGCTGACCTCGCCTATGCACTAGGTGCAGCACTCCCCATCTCAGTAAACCCGGAGCGGAGAGAATTTGCTTTCCTGCTCACCCTACCAGTAATAGACAATCACAACATCTATAGACTGAAAGATGTGGTGAACTTGGGAGGCTGGCATGGCGACACTTATGTCCGCATCACCACACCTGTAGTTGTGGCTTACCATGACAGCACACCCAATCTGTACCTCGCCCCAAATCTTAACATGTGCACTAAGGTGAAAAACATTCATTGGTTATGTTCATCTAAGCCTTTTGTAAGAGATAATACCAACGGTATCTGCGGCCTTAAGCCCATGACGGACGGGTCCCAATGTTTTGCACAATCGACCCTCAGAGCACAGGTCACTCTAACCCGGGCGGAAATTATAGGAAATAGATGGCTTGTGAACACTCCAGTCAGGTTTGGCACCATCCGTTATGATGTACACGACACCTCCACCCGAGTGGCGTTGCCAGACCAGACTTTCTGGGTCAGCGTGCCAAAAGGGTCAATCTTCCAGGTAGATGAAATGGCTCTGTACTATTTGTCTGATGAGCCATACCACGCCGAACTCGAAGTCTCTGAGTTTTTCAAAAATTACAAACTCCACTTTGACCCTGCCACTCTTAGACAGATGGAGGAAGGCACCCAGTCCATTGAATTAACAGCCCTGGACGCTGCCCTCCTAATTAAACCTACCCTCCTCAGTGACGATAATAACACCCTGATAGGTTCCTGGTCAGCCTCCGACACGCTATTAGTGACGCTCGTCGCCCTGGGGTATGCTCTCATGGGAGGTATGGCGTTCTGGTACGGTAGACGCTATATGACCGTGGACAACCACTGCCGCAATGTAAAATTGTGTGGACAGGACGACGCGGAACCAGGAACTGAGCTACGTCTCGAAATAGTCCCCTTACAGGCCCCCTTCCAGGGAGACCGGGGCACCCTGCCAGATCTAGAAGAGTAATTGAGTAATCTAGGACCCTGTTTCTCGTGAAACAGCAAGAAATCTCCTCCCCTACCGAAACGGGAAGACCACTGAGTATGCGTATCACACACAGTATTAATTCTTGTTTACATCTTCTTATCCTAAGTATTAAAACCAAAACTACCTCAAAAATGCCTATGCAGAATAATGCCTCCTAGGATAGAGTTTGGTTTTCTGTTCCGTTCCCTGCCTTGATGTGAGACATGATCAACCTGCAACCTCACTAGAGGAAGGAATTCAAACCTGTAGGTGCACTAGCCTGTTAAATCGCCTAGAGGCACAAAATGGAGTTACTGTTCGCTTGGTTTCTCCCCAATAGGCATTGAGCCATTTGCTCCTTATATTTTGTTATCATTTGTTTTTGTTTACCAGACAAAATGATTGTTGTCACTAGACATTGAGCCATTTGCTCCTTATATTTTGTTATCATTTGTTTTTTTTTTTGATGGTTTACCAGACAAATGATTGTTGTCACTAGACATTGAGCCATTTGCTCCTTATATTTTGTTATCGTTTGAATTATATTTCAACAGACGAAAGTATTATTTCCTCTTCTTTTACTCTGGCCCTTGTTCCACTTTCCTCTCCCCTACTACACTGGTTGCCAGTCTTTAGACCAGTACAACTTTATCAATAGGAGAAAAGAGCTCAGTGTAAAAATGACTTAAGAGAAGCTGTGTCGTTTTGGGTGCATGATGTGGTCAATAAAACCTTGACCCGCCGGCAATGACATGTTTTGACATTGTTGTGTTCCCCTGAGAGCGTAAGCTCCATGCTCGGGGAAGCCTTACACCCACCTGAACGACATCCAAGACACTATCTCCTGTCTCTCTCCCTCATGGATGCCGCTCCGCGACTAGCGGAATCGGGCACCCACCTGAATGCCAGTGTTGTGAACAAAACTGACATTGGGTTGTTTCCCCTGGGAGCATATACGGGCTCGGGGAAACCTGAATGACATTACAGACACTGCCTCCGCTCCTTCTCTCTCCCTCTCTCTCTCCCTCATGGATGCCGCCCCGCAACTAGCGGAACCGGGCACCCACCTGAATGCCAGTGTTGTGAACAAAACTGACATTGGGTTGTTTCCCCTGGGAGCATATACGGGCTCGGGGAAATCTGAATGACATTACAGACACTGCCTCCGCTTCTCTCTCTCTCTCTTCCCCTCTCCCTCAGTGGACTCTACTCTGCACCCGGCATAACTCTACACCTGGCCGAAAAGACCGTACAGACACTGCCTTTCCTCTTTTCCTCCAGTGCCACGAACATTGACACCACTGCGGGAAGTCCGACCCCGCTGTCAGAAAGGGGCCCTACCTGCAAGGCAGGCATCCCAGTGGCCTAAAATTGACAGCTAGTTAAAGGAGGAAGGGTAAGAAATGGAAATAGGCCAAAGAACGGCCAACAAACCTTGTCGGCCTTTTATTTAGCCTAAGGGGGGATCTGTAGTCTGAGAGAGAGCTGATGGGTGAAATTAACTTGGCCAATTTAAGTAAAAGGACACCACCTTATTTCCCCATTTCTCTTGAGTGAGTAAAATCAGAGAATGTGGGCCAAACGGTGGTGCCTGACACTTGGTCGAGTTATTGCCTACACTGAATAAACAAACCGGACCTGAAGACTCCCCTAACCCCGCCAGGATGCGCGTGGGGCACGCAGAATCTGCTGAACGTTTCACCCTAACAGATGACAGACACTGGACAGTGCCATGCAGCCACTGGCACAAGAAATGCACTTCCTAACCCTTGATTGTGAGACCAGAATGACATGCACTACTGTAACACACATTGTTTAATAAGAACGCACATACCAAACACCACTACCTTTTGTTCAATATTGGGGGGGATGCGCTGCCATCCCCAGACGTGTGAGAAATACCCTCACGGTTGAACGGCTTACCCAAGGGTGGGCGTGTGTGTGTGTGTGTGTGAGTATGTGCGTTGGTGCGTGTGTGCCTGTGTGTGCCGGTGTGTGGATGTGTGTGTGTGCGCTCTTAACTTCAAAGATCTAAACAAATGGTTGCTGGCGATAAGTTATAGGTGCGACATTCCTTAGCCCCTCCAAACGGACTTTGGGGTAAAATAAGCAAATTTACTAACCAGTTTGAGCTGGTTCCCAAGACAAAGAGAATGCCTTTTTGGCGCTTTTCTTAACTTCAATATATACCAGAGAGAACCGATTTTGGTTGCTCTTTCCAATTTGCAACGACCACGCAACACAAGTCAAGCGTGGAGCTTGCCTTTTAAACACAGACCCAGGGAACTAGAGCAGTTCCGTATCACCTCAACTGGGTGTGTTCATATGAGAACCAGATCGACTACGTTATATTTTAAACTTAAAGAAGTAAAGACAACTTTATAGTGTCGCGCAACACCTTTGGATTTTAACTACGTTCATTACTCCTGGTTCCAGATTCTGAGGATCTCGCCTAGACGGAATTTCAACCACAGGTGGGTCCAGGAATTGAACATGTTAATGCCCCAAACCGACGCTAGATTCCTTATTTTATAACCTGATTTAGAGAACCAGCTACTCTTTTCCTCGGGAAATGATTTAAGGTAAACTTGAAGTTAGCAACCATTTAAATCTCCTAGTTGCTAGGAGAACCTCTTTCCTCTTTCCTCTTTCTTCTTCCTGAAACTATCTTTGCATTGTGTTTTAAACAGAACGAAGCTATAATTGTAATATCATTTTGACCAGATCGAATTTAATTGTGTACTACCATTGACTAACTCCGCTTCACCGCGCGAGTTATCAAAGGTAGGACTCCACACCGGCCTGGCAAAATATATATTTTCAATGCACAACAGTTTATTTAGCTGAAGCTCATGTCTCCACTAAATACCTGTTGACGCGCTCGTTCATTTGCTATGTGGTATTATTTTTGAATGAATGATTGCACACAACCAGATGCAAGCATTTTGTAACAGTATTTCGATATAATAAATATACCATTTGCTAGTACAATCTAAACAAATCTACGGAGTGTTTCTTTGTTTCTGTCTGTGTTCATTGATCTGTGTGCATCGAGGAGAACCGTAATTTTAACATTAATACAACCATATTCGAAACTCACGCCCTCATTGGACGTTAATGATATGCAAGGGGATAGAGTGTAATGTGCCTTTAATTCGCTGGCGAGTTAAGGTTACATTTACTCTCTGGCTAATTGACATCATAATCTTGCCTAATTATCTCGCTACATGTGTACTATAAAGTGCTATGACTACATAAAGTGCAATTCTAGAGCTGTCTACATAACAAGCTATAAGTCTGTTTAAAATACTATCTAAGTCTACATAATGTGCTATCTAAGGGGCTAGGCTAGGGCAAGTGCTACGGGCCATGGTGGAGTCTGAAGAGGTGGGTTTTCAGACTACGGCGGAAGATTGGGAGTGAGGCTGCAGTTCTGACTGCAATGGGAAGTGCATTCCATAGTTTTGGAGCCAGAAGGGAGAAGAGTTTGGGACGTGTGGAGCGTTGTCCCGGCGTTTTTAGTGAAGGTACCTCCAGCTTCCCTGCGTTGGCTGATCTGAGTGAGCGGGAGGGTTTGTAGGGTACGATCATACTTGTGAGATAGGGGGGGCCATGCCTTTGGTTGCTTTGAATGCCAGCATCAGAGTTTTGTATTCTGTGCGGGCAGCGACCGGGAGCCAATGGAGCGAGCGGAGAAGGGGGGAGACGTGTGAGAATTTTGGCTGGTTGAAGACCAAGCGTGCTGCGGCATTTTGGATCAGTTGGAGGGGCTTAAGTGCACATGCCGGTAGGCCAGTAAGGAGGGAGTTGCAATAGTCAAGTTTTGACAAGACTGTTGTCTGGATTAGGAGCTGGGCTGACTCCTGGGTGAGGAACGGTCTAATTCGTCGTATGTTGTAGAGTGTAAACCTACAGGATCTAGTGACAGCTGTGATGTGTGTTTTGAACGAGAGCTGACTGTCCAGGACAACACCAAGGTTCCTGGCTGTCGGGACAGACTTTACCAGGGCGTTGTCTACGGAGATAGTTAGCTCCCGCATAGGGCAGGACTTAGCTGGGAAGAACAGAAGCTCAGTCTTGTCTGGGTTCAGCTTGAGGTGGTTGGAAGACATCCACTGTGAGATGTCAGCCAGGCATGCAGTGATGCGCTCTTCTACCTGGGTGGCAGAGGGGGGGAAGGATAGAAACAGTTGTGTGTCATCGGCATAGCAGTGATAGGATATATTGTGAGCAGAGATGATGGTGCCAAGGGATTTAGTGTACAGTGAGAAGAGGAGGGGACCAAGTACAGATCCCTGTGGGACCCCAGTTTGGAGGGTGCGGGGGGGTGATAGCAAACCTTTCCAAGAAACCTGGTAAGTCCGGTCAGAGAGGTAGGAGGAGAACCACTTCAGCGCCGTCCCGCCTATGCCTAGATCAGCTAGGGTGCCTAGGAGCAGCTGGTGGTTCACTGTGTCAAATGCCGCCGATAGGTCTAGGAGAATCAGGACTGCAGAGTGGGAAGCAGCCTGGGCAGCATGTAGTGCTTCTGTGACTGCCAGGCATATGAACCGCGTGCACTGAAGACCGTATGGTGTGACTGTGGCATTTTCTTTGGGCTCAGGCTGTGCTCCTTTCCTGTACCGAGGTGCACATGGTGAAAGCCTGATGATGATCGCTTCCCCGTTCTCCATCCGCTGGGCAGTTATAACAGCATGCTGTCTGCTGCCGCTGGTAGACAGTAGCATGTATCACCTGCTTGTTGGCTTGACTGCGGCACGCAGCTCCTGGGCGCCATTGTTCGTCGCTGTGTAGACGTGCCACTGCACACCGGATCTGGTCCTGTGTCCTTGCAATGAGGTCACCGGGCTAAACAGTTAGGGGGCAGGGCTTGCTGTCCTGTGCTGTGGGGGGTTTCTGTTAAAGCAGGAGATGAGACTGCACTAGTCCTTTGAAGTCATAATATGTATATTCCCTAATGTAGGTCCCCCCTTGTAACTATGAAATACATCCAGTCATTCATTCACACATTCATTACTGTCTAATAGCAAACATTTCACTCACACCACGCAATACGCCAGGCATGTGATCGTCTCATTGAAACCTCCTGGCTCCCCTTACCCCAAACTCAGGCTTTGACGCCAGGGCGAACTAAGTTCCTCCCGACACTTTCCGACACTGCACGTGTACCCAGCCGTTCCCACCACCAAAATAAGAAAATTTGGTAGAAGACTGCGTCCGCCGTCTAATACCACTATGCCTATTTCAATGAGTCGATTCCATGCCTGTACAAACACACATTTACAGAATTGATTTAAATGCTACCATAAGTTGTATTAGTAGGAGTATCAATTATCCAAGTCTTCAACCATAAAACTATTTTTATGGGAATACTGAGCTAAACTTTTCATGTTATTTACGGAAAAATAAATCTACTTTTAGACAATCATGAGACAATCACATGCCTCTTCACCCTTCCCGAAAACACAATGGACAATGCTCCACACGTCCTACACTGTTGTCCCTTCTCTAAAACACCCTGGACAACGCTCCACACGTCCTAGACTCATCTCCCTGTATGCAGGGAGATGAACGACTATACATACAGTATGTCGTTTTTCATGATTATCACCTTTTTATCGTCAACAAACAATATATTTTAATCCATAAATCATTGTATTTTGTTTGTTTTTGTAAGTATATTTAACTTGCAGCCTTGTTGTGGTTACGTTTCTTTCTTATTGGGGGAACTATAGAAACAATATTGTCTGTCTGACTGAGTGAGTCAGCTGTACACTAACTAACCGCCATTCCACTGATTCAACCCTAGAGCTAATCCCCTGTTCGACCGCCTCCTGCTGTATAATCTGATTAGCACTGCCTGTCTGCTTGTAGTGCGCCCGTGTGTATCTGCGCGTGTGCACGTGTGTGTGTGTGTGTGTGTGCGCACAAAACGACCGGGATTAATGAATACACACACACACACACACACAGAGAGAGAGAGAGAGAGAGAAGATAGATGCTTCTTCTCCAGCACTGTATGCCGTCTCTCCATCGCCATCATGCCTGTGTTCTACTCACCGGTGCCACAGAACCTGCGCATGGGTCTGGCCTACGTGGGCGGCTCGGTGTTCTCCTCCAACCGGACCAGAGACAGTGACTTCAGCGCCAGGGAGCAGCAGCAGGGCAGTGCAGGTTGGGACAGTCAGTTAACCCTATAGACCCTGACCCAGGGAGCAGCAGCAGGGCAAAGCAAAGTTATTTGTTTACCCAGGGTGAATGGACTAAGCTCGAGATGCTTGTTTACAGCCAGGCCCTGCTCATAGAACATTTCATGGTAGGGGTTCAATGCCTTGCTCAAGGGCACTTCAGCGGTGGTAATTTTAACGTGCCGGTCCGGGGATTCGAACTGGCGACCTTCCGGTATCAAGACCGCTCCGCAAACCGTTCGGCCACCGCTGCCCCATGGCAGGGCAGGTTGGGACAGTCAGTGAACATAACCCATTCTGGGCGGGAACCCCTGTTGGTGTTTTAAGCATTTATGTTATACTATGAAAAATAGCAGATCTACAAGCTCATAGTGTGGCACCGAGTGCCGCGCCACGAGCTTGTAGGTCTGCTATTTTTGAAAAATCGTGAAAATGTGGTGAGAATCTTTGAATGTATATTTCAGAGCGAACGTTTTTAACTCAAATCTTTGCTTCTGGGGAGGGTCCCTGGAACTACATATTTTCAGATGGTGATCGGAGGCCAAATACATATAATTCTAGGGGTCCTTGACATGAAGTAGTTTGAGAACCACTGACATGGAAACAGAGTTTTCAGAAAATTGTCAGGATTTAGAAGACATTTTGTAGAATCGTCCTCAGGTCTAAACATGTTGTCGAATATAAAGACAGTGGTTCACAAAGTAGAGTCCAGTGACGGGACCCCTCCTTGAGAGCAGCTAAATGATAATTAGGAACCAAATGGACCCTTATGGGTCTGTGTAACTCAGTGAGTTAAATTAGCTTTGATTTACATATACATTGGGGTCCCAGAGATAGAAATGCCATTAAATGGGGGACCGTATAGCATAATTCATGTCAAACTGGGGGTCCTTGAAATTAAACTGGTTGAGAATCACTGCTAGAGCTGTAAAAATCTTCTTTTATGAGTTTTAGAACCGCTGTAATTGGCAGTGATGGCCAAAGTACTGTTTTACTTCACTAAACGTATCAGTACTGCAATATGTAGAACTACTTTGTTGCAAGTAAAAGTCAACAATTCGAAATGTGTACTTTGTGCAAAATAATTTGGCATCAAAATGTACTTAAAGTACCAAAACTAGAACCTACTCGGAACGAATGTGTGTCTATAAAAATTACTTGAATGTAGCCGATCTACAAGCTCACAATGCTGCGTCACATCGCGACGCATTGTGAGCTTGTATATCTGCTATTTTCAAGTGGCCGAAATGTATATCTGGCTGAAGTGGTTAATGTATGTTTTGTAATAACCCAAATCTACATAATTAAGAGTAAAAGTAAGATTTTCCTCCGGGATGTACTGGAGTAGAAATAAAAGTAGCATATTGGACATTGGAATTGCTCAAATAAAATACAAAAAACTCAAAATGTTACTTAAATTAGTTACTTTCCACCAATTAGGCACCACATTCATTTATATGAAGTCTTCTCTAGTCGTGGATAATAAGAGTTTAGTTGTACAGAATCCGCACAGAATACAAAATACAAAACAGAATACAAAACTCTGATGCTGGCATTCAAAGCAACCAAAGGTATGGCTCCCCCATATCTTGCAAGCATGATTGAACCCTACAAACCCTCCCGCGCACTCAGATCAGCCAACGCAGGGAAGCTGGAAGTACCCTCACTAAAAACGCCGGGACAACGCTCCACACGTCCCAAACTCTTCTCCCTTCTGGCCCCAAAACTGTGGAATGCACTTCCCATGGCAATCAGAACTGCAGCATCACTCCCGATCTTCCGCCGTAGTCTGAAAACCCACCTTTTCAGACTCCATCATGGCCCATAGCACTTACCCTACCCTCTTAGACAGCACTTTTTAGACTTAGATAGCATTTGAAACAGACTTATAGCATGTCATGTAGACAGCACAATAATTGCATTGTATGTAGTCATAGCACTTCATAGTATATATGTACAGCATAGTATAGCATATATGTATAGTTTATATGTATAGTGTCATTATATAGATATGTTATAGTTACGTTCTTAGCTTACGCATGTTTCTTGATAAATGCATTTTACATATGTGATGTATTCCCATGTTTTTGTTCTTGCTTAATGTAAATCGCTCTGGATTAAGAGCGTCTGCTAAATGCCTAAATTGTAAATTGTTGTATTTATTTTGTAGGCCAAATATAGTACATTTACTTGTCAGAACTTAAATCGGTAAACCACTCATTTTCAACATTAAACTGTCATTAATATGCCAAAACCTGCAAGTATACCTAATGAACTGGTGGCGCTATATAAATGCACCATTTACCATTTCCTTCACAGTGGCAAATGAGCTGGTGTCTCACCTGCCCCTCCAGATGCTCATGTACTTCAACATGTTCTACTTCCCCTGCTGGTGGTTCTCTGCTGTGGTCATGCTGGAGGTCAAGGTATGTTGTTGGTTCTCTCTCTGTTGTGGCAGGTCATGCACGCACGCACGCACGCACGCACGCACTTTGGGGGAAGGGGAGAGAGAGAGAGAGAGAGAGAGAGAGAGAGAGAGAGAAATGCACTTGACCTTAATATGAACCACATTTAAAAAACAACAAGAAGAAAGAAAGAAAGATCGATAGATAGATCTTAATCACTCTTAATCTGCCTCTGTTCTTTCCAGTTCCATTACCTTGCTGGCTACTATCAGGCCCTCCTGGTGACAGGCATCGTCCTCCTCAGTGTGGTGGAGGTGGTGCGACTCTACCTGGGTTACATTGGCAACCTGGGAGAGAAGGTAACTAAACCTACAGTACCTGGGTTACATTGGTAACCTGGGAGAGAAGGTAACTAAACAGTACCTGGGTTACATTGGTAACCTGGGAGAGAAGGTACTGTAACTAAACCTACAGTACATTTTGTGGAATCTGGTCTCAGGTCTCAATTGGCTAACTCTCCCGTCTCTCTCATGCAGGTGCCAGAGCTGGCGGCGTTCTGGCTCCTGTCCTTCGTGTTCCAGCTGCCCATACTGCTGTTCTTCCTGACGGACGAGGCCATCATCATCCTGCCCCTGGAGAGGGCCGTGCACGCCGTCTACCTCGCCTTCGTGCTGGCGGAGATCCTGTCGGCGTTCCTGGCGCTGCGCACCATGACGCACAAGCTCACCGTGCTGTTCCACCTGCGTCAGCTTGGCGAGCTGGAGGTGCAGAGCCTGAGAGCCGAGGGCGTGATGGCGCCGTACCACCGCAGGCTCAGCGTGCTGCCCATGCCGCCACTGCGCACCGCCGTGTCCGACTGAGGGTATATAGCCTCGGTCCCAGCCTTACTCATCATGCGAAGAGAATATAGCCTGGTCACAACCTATAAGGCAGTAGCCCTGGGCACCATTCCATTTGGGGTTCATGAACCGGTCGGGAGTGGAGGATATCGCTACGCCATGTTGTAGTATTGTTTTGTAGTCAGCAATCTTCCGGAACTTACTTTTCCCTCAAACCGATTTCTCAATAAAAGCTACAGGCTACGAGAGCTTTTATTGTTATTCTTCCGGTTTGAGGGAAAAGGAAGTTCCGTTTGATTGTTCCTGCCTGATGACTACAAAACATTACTACAACATGACGTAGCGATATCATCCTGATGACTACAAAACAATGACTACAACCTGACGTAACGATATAATCCTGATGACTACAAAACAATACTACAACATGACGTAGCGATATCATCCTGATGACTACAAAACAATGACTACAACCTGACGTAACGATATCATCCTGATGACTACAAAACAATACTACAACATGACGTAGCGATATCATCCGCTCCCGACCGGATCATACGGTGCTTAAGTTTTGGAACAGAGACCAGGCTTTCCTCCGGGGTGGAAAGCCTGGTGAGGCGAGGTTAATAAGGCAGAGAGTGCATAGCCGGAAGTGTCGGACCGGAACATCCGTCAGATGTATTTCCCCCGGATACGATATTGTTCGACCAACCACAACACTTAAGCCAAGACTACCGAACCCTTGGGAACCAGCGTTTGGTTCATGTCAGACTCCCCTCTTTTGGCCTAAACGGAATTAGCCTTAACACTCTACAGCGTAGGTCTTGCCCAGCGTGCTGAGGATACCAGACAAATCTGCAATTCGTGTGAAGTGACGGGCGCTCCTGTCATCATGCATCATCCTCCTACATCACATTCCGTGCTCAGCCGATAGAATCCTTTCCTTGGTACAACCACGCAGACACACAAAGCTGGGCATAGGAGGGGCTGTTCAATATTTAGTGCTGTGTTTCAGACCCTGTGAGATATTTTATATTCTGTAGAGGCATGGGTCATATTCATGCCTTTCATTATTACCCAGCAACTCCACCAACCCTTATTCAGGTGGAAACGCAGATCAAATATTTAGTGTTGGTTTGGTTATATGCCAAGGGAGGAGGTAGGGCCCGCACACCATTCTTTTGGTAAAGAATCACTTTATTGAATAAATAAACGATTTACCAAAAGAATGGTGTGCGGGCCCTATAGAGCGTCGCAGTCCCGCCCCCTGTCATGACGACGCCAGGCCCAGGAAATGATTCCCAATGCATTTTTCCATACTTTTTGAAATGTCTATGAGGAAAATTAACGGAGAATAATTTCCTGGGCCCTGGTAGGGGGCGGGACTGCGACGCTCTAGATACTCCTTCCATAATTGCCTTATTGGCCCTGCACCCACTGTCGAGGTGTCTTATTGGCCCTGCACCCACTGTCGAGGTGTCTTATTGGCCCTGCACCCACTGTCGAGGTGTCTTATTGGCCCTGCACCCACTATCGAGGTGTCTTATTGGCCCTGCACCCACTGTCGAGGTGCGTGTAAATGGGTATGCTCTGAAATTGGTGGTATTGCCATAATGCCATACCACCAATCTAATGCAGTGGTTCCCAGACTTTTTCACGCCAATCACCCCTAAATTGACACTAATTAGCCCGTGGACCCCTATTTGAAAAGATATGCCAGGGACCCGGCTCGAGCAGTGATTCTCAACCCGTTTAATTTCAAGGACCCCCCAGTTTGACATGCATTTGTCTACAGACCCATTTTATGGCATTTCTGTCTCTGGGACCCCCAATTTATTGTAAAATCAATGTTACAGACCCATAAGGGTCAATTTGGTTCATAACTATCATTTAGCTGAGGACCCCCTGGAACTCCCTCAGGTACCCCTGGGGGTCCCCAGACCCCACTTTGGGAACCACTGATCACTTGTGAAATGAAATAGAGGAGGTTTGTTTTGTATCAAAATACATTTTTTGATATAAAGATGTGTTGACGGAACCAGAGAAGACAGATTATTCACATTTTTTAAAGCTGTGTGTGAGGCAAACTGTCTCTTTCATCTGGTGTGCTGCTGTGGATTTGAAAATGTTGATTATCTCTTTAATCTGTTGATTATCTCCTAGAAATAAATCATGTTGACATACATTTCCATATGGCTTTATAGATGTTGCATCCCATCCCGTGGCTTCTGGGTTCACCTTATTTGTATAAGCTGCGGCGTCTCTCTCTTCCACTATGGTACTGCAGTGGAACTGTGTTAAATATTTATGACCACACGGTGGCACTGAACGACCAAAAGACGAGGAGCAGAGAGAGACGTTTCGACACTGTGCTGCTGCTGCAAAGTGCAATGGAAAGATTACCATGCTGTGCTATATGTCCTAGTACTGATCCATGAACTGTCCTCATCTGCCAACCATTCTGTCCGAGTAATAAAGGTTAAGGCCTGTCCAATACTGATAGATGGCAATAGCAATGGGCGGCACTTAATGCCTAATTTATAGGCTGCTCCATGGTGAGTTTGGGGATTGGCTATTTCCGCTGTACAACCAAGTACAAAATTGGGCTTAACGCTTGTCAGGGATCTGTTATCCCATGTCGGGATATATGACATTACAAATTGCTTCGACCCCACTTGACATTTGTCACTGCTCTAGAGGTCACAGTGGAGAGAGATCCCCCTCCTCACTGCCAAGTGATTGGTGGAGTGCCCCCCTTGATAGGGGAACGCGACATTCTTTGGAATCCAAATCGCCTCTCATGCAGTCCCTTGGTGATCCAAGGAGTGTTTGCAAAGCAGTTGTCTCCGTGAGACACACATTTTATGTGACAGATTGTCTAACAAACAATTAATTGGCTGCGGCTGCTACTTCAATTCATGATAAATGATGCAAACCAATGCCTGATGGGAGACATTATAGCCTAAGTCAGGGGTTCTCAACCTGTGGGTCGCGACCCCTCGGGGGGTCGCCAAATTATTTTGGGGGGTCCCCAAAATATAAAAAAATAAATAAAAAAAAATAATATTTAAAAAAAAATATATATTTTCACGATTTTTCAAAAATAGCAGACCTACAAGTTCATAGCGCGCCACTCGGTGGCGCGCTATGAGCTTGTAGATCTGCTATTTTTCAATAGCTAAATTATAACAATGCTTAAAACACCCAAAGGGGTTCCCGCCCAAAATGGGTTAAGGTTATTGTAGCAGTCAATTTATATTGGGGGTCGGGAGGGGGCGGGGGTCCCGAGACATTGCCAAAGCATTTCCGGGGGTCCCCGGCCCAAAACGTTGAGAACCCCTGGCCTAAGTGATGCTTACTTCTTTATGCTTGCTCAACACTCAACCCGAGGAGGGCAGGTATCACTCAATGGAAATATCAAAACAATTATTCACAACTCTTTCATGAGATCGAAGCTAGAATAAATATGTTGGGGCGATCAGCGTATCCGTATCGTATGCACTTGAATCGAGATTGACTACAGCAGCGGTTCCCAAAGTAGCCATGGGGGGTACCCGAATTTCATTTTTCTTCTTTTTAACTTTTTTTAACATTCAAATTTTAGTTTATCTACGTGGTCATTTCTGCCAAGTTGCGCAATAAACGTATTTTTTGTGTTGTTCATTTTGTTTCTCCCATGTTTGCTTTGGGCCAATAGCTGACATGATTACTAAAACATCAGTCAACCTGTCCCCAAACAGTAACAGCAGGACACATGCTGCAGAAACAACAAAAAGACTCAGGACACTTGAAAGGTTTCTGCGGTCGCTTCAGATGAGGGGGTACCTGGAAAGATGTCTACCCCAAAAGTGGTACCTGGTCCAAAAAAGTTTGGGAACCCCTGGACTACATAATTCAGAATAGGGAACCATTCAGGGGTGTACATACATTTGACATCAGGCTGAAGCTATAGCGTTTTCCTCTTTACTTGCCAGACGCCTGATACTATTTAATTGGAAAAAGGCAGCGCCGCCATCTCACAAACGCTGGGTGGAGGATGTTATGGTCACATCTCAAACTCCAAGAACTTAAATATACAATCAGGGGCTCCACTCAGAAATATACCAGAGTTTGGCAACCGTTTCTAACCTACTTTGAGGTAGTATTTTCTACGTATTCATTGACCATCCCCCCCCCCTTCATTTTTATTTATCTTTTTGTATTTTTTGTATTTTTTTTGTATTTTATTTCAGTTACAGTTGATTTCATTAATGTACAATTTGTGGTTTTTTTACATTGTATTTCAGACTTTTATATTTTATACATGAATGTTGAGTACTGGTATTGTTGTTTTGTCCTGTATCTGTTCTGTAATTGTTGTCATGTATCTGTTGTTTGTCCTGTCTCAAACCTCAATAAAAATACTTGAATAATAATACATAAATTTGACGTACAAGTATTAAAGTACAAATACCTAAACTGTAGGCTACTCAAGGACAGGACTTAAGTAAAAGTACTTAGTTATACTTTCCACCACTGCAACCTAACTACTATACCTGAACCACATGAGAAAGAAACCTATAACTCATATATACGCCTCCTCAATTTGAATAGTTTCGAATTGTTTTGAATAGTTGCGTGCGTGCGTGCGTGCGTGCGTGCGTGTGCTAAAAACTCAGTTTCCCACCGTGCACCTGTGCACCGTGTGAAGCGCAACAGTGCCACTTTGTCAACTGTTACCCAAAACAGACACGTGCAGGGACCTATACCCCCTTTCTGAAACCAGCTCCTCGCCACTCGCTCTACACACTTGCCCTCGATATGCGCGTTCACGCGAGGCTGCGCCATATTAAGTGTCGTCCGAAACCAAGCAGCCTTGAGTGGAAGTGGCTTATAAAGCCCTCAAGAGCGAGTCTGTGCGGATCTAGACTCGATTGCCTTGTACAGCCCTGCTCTCTGTCCGCATGGAAACCGCGACCTACAAATGTAAGAACCACCACAAATAAATGATAAACGCTGTATTTCCTTTTTCCATATTAATGAAATCCACATGTCACACAAACATACACGATGCTGTCGGATATTTCAGGACTGCACGCACACACACGCACGCACGCACTCACACACACACACACTCGTACACACACACACTCGTACACACACACACACACACACACACACACACACACACACACACACACACACACACACACACACACACACACACACACATTGCCCCCATACCATGATCTCAAGAGGGAACACACACCGGTTATATGAGAACGCTGAGAACGCTGCAAGAGGCCCGGCCGCCCGGGACCTCGGGTCCAGAGACTCGCAGACATAAGTTAAACCAGATGCACATACATTCAACATACAATGATCTCACGCGCGGACTCCACACACACACCTCACACACACACACACACACACATGCACTCACTCACTCACTCACTCACGCACACGCACACGCACACGCACACACACACACACACACACACACACACACACACACACACACACACACACACACACATTGCCCCATACCATGATCTCAACAGGATGTACTAGACGCACGCGTACGCGCCTTCTCATGTACTAGCGTGCACGCAAAGCTACGACGACCCAAGTACATAGATGGACATAGATGAATATTTTGAGACCGACGGTTGGTTAAGAGTAAACGTTAAGCACACACTCATGGCGCCCCCACACATTGTATGGCGTTTACACACCGATTAGCAGACGTGCGTGTACAGATACACTAATGTAATAGTCCAGTACAAAAGCGACAGACATGGGACGAACCTTGCTCTTTTCCCGCTGATCCTGCTGCTGTAACTGATCCTGACTTCTCCTTACCCTTTCCCCATTCCCTCTCTGATCCTGACTTCTCCTTACCCTTTCCCCATTCCCTCTCTGATCCTGACTTCTCCTTACCCTTTCCCCATTCCCTCTCTGATCCTGACTTCTCCTTACCCTTTCCCCATTCCCTCTCTGATCCTGACTTCTCCTTACCCTTTCCCCATTCCCTCTCTGATCCTGACTTCTCCTTACCCTTTCCCCATTCCCTCTCCCAAAACCCCATTCTTTCCCTTACCCTTTCCCCATTCCCTCTCCCAAAACCCCATTCTCCTGATCCTGCTGCTGTAACTGATCCTGACTTCTCCTTACCCTTTCCCCATTCCCTCTCCCAAAACCCCATTCTTTCCCTTTTGTCCTTTAACCATGTTCAATTCTATATTATAATAAAGGTACCAATGTTAAACCTTGCTGGACTGTCTGACTTGCATCATTCTATCCCAACGGAAGCATCCTGGCATCATTGACCATATACGACAATGCAATGCAATATAACTGTACAAACAAAATAACAGGTAACACAATTGCATGATGGTAACCATGGCAACGAATGGTGTCTGTTTCCTGTTTCTGCACAAGGAGGGCGAGTGTATTTCCAAACAGTTTTTTATACCCATGCACCCTAATCAAGGGAACTTGATTCAGCTGGAGGGGAACTTCCTGACGAGGGAACCTCCCGAGAGCACTTCAAGTCAAGGGACTGGTTTCAGAAAGGGCCATAAAGTAGCCTATATATGAATAGAGATGGCACCCGGAGGAAACCCTGAGGCGAAATGGACATAGTGGCCGAATTCGGTATTGCAGCGCTGGCCCAAACACATGAACGCGCTGGTCCGTTGACTATCATTGCGCACGTTCACGATGACACGTGAACGCTGTTTCATACGTGAACGCACGTGAATGCCTGCAATGATAGTCAACGGCAGCGCGTTCATGTGTTTGGACCCAATCCATCCCAGAATGCACTCTGTTCCTACCCGGAAGGAGGAGTGAAATCGCCTCATGCGCTTTAGAGCAACTTAATGCAAGTGGATGGGAGGAGAAATCTGGTGCCGTCTCTATTCATATATACTCTAAGGTAGGGACACTCAATTAAATTCAATTCAATTAGCTTTATTGGCATGAATGTAATAGCTACAGTATTGCCAAAGCATGAAATTCAACAAAAGAACAAAACAAAATAAAAATAAAAACAGAACAGAAAACAAGCAGATAGAACATTAACTTTCTTTCACAATACAATATGAAAATACTGTCATACTGGTCAAAATGTACAGTATTAAATGTGTCCGTGGTGTGTGTGTGTGTCCGTGGTGTGTGTGTGTGTGTGTGTGTGTGTGTGTGTGTGTGTGTGTGTGTGTGTGTGTGTGTGTGTGTGTGTGTGTGTGTGTGTGTGTGTCGAGATGGTTCGTGTCAAGATAATAGTCACATTGTGTATATTTGTCCTACAGTATGTGTCCCTCATTTTGTGACATGCAGTGACATGCAGTGTCATGCAGACTCACTGCAGTGCATTGGAGTGGCTGCACCACTCAATAATCTCACTGTCAAGCTCATCTCACTCCAACTTAATTCACTAGCGAGCCTTATAATCCCCTCAAGGTCCCCAGATGGTCCTTCTCCTGCCTCCTAGCGCGGCACCCAACGGGGATCTGAGCTCTGATTGCCGAGTTCTGTTTCCTTTCTTCTTTTCTCTTTGAATGCGTTTTGAACCTCATTGGGTGCTGACCGCGAGAGACAAGGAATTTAAATAACCTGCTGGTCTGCTGGTAAGAAGACGAAATAAACTAGCCTACGAGGGGGGGGGGGGGGGGGGGGGGGGGGGGGCTCGAGATCAGCGTCTGAGGCTTGTATTGTACTGTGCCCAGTCTGCCCACACCTTTTTGGACTTGCAACGAGATCTATACCCACAAAGAAATAACAATGTTGAAAATAGTTACAAAATGTAGCCTACCTTTGGCTTTGGAATATATTGAAATTGTATTTCCTTTAGAGGATAGCCCCTTGAGATGTATCATCTGGTTTTAGAGGGGGTCCTCGGGGCACAACACAATGAATACAGTACATAGACAAAACAATACATTAAACATGTCGACAAAGAACAATACACTTACAACATCAACAACACATAGATGCTCTCCAAACCACTCAAACACTACATCAAGACCAGAAGCAACTGCACTGAAACACCTAACAAAATAGTAGTGATACTAATAATGAAAATAATAAAAAATAAAAATAATAAAAATAAAGATAAAGATAAAAAGAATAATCAAGCATTAGCATAAGTACACGCCTCTCTCCGAAAATCAAAAACAAGTACAAATGGGCTTCAGGTCTACAAGCAAAGAGGCCTTGAACATGTTAAATGATGTAATTGATCTCAAAGAAACAGACAAGTTGTTCCAATCAGATGAAGCTTTAAACTGAAAAGCACGTCTCCCAATTTCATTAGATGTTGTGGGTACAGAAAAAGAAAGTTGTTGAGTATGTCTATAATAACTAGAATAACGGCACTGACGTTAGGCTACATGTAAGACAAACGCACTTGGAATGGGTATGGGGGGGGGCGGAGATGATATTTGGTATAGGCCGGGTTTCTAATTACTTTGTAATGCTACTGTGTGCAACACTCTTGAAAACAAAGTATTGCATTGTGGGTTTGAGCTGACAAGCCTCTTTTGATGTCAATAAATCAAGTGGTCGATGCCAAAAAGATGTAGATTGTATGTTGTTTTAGGGGCATGTCATGTGGTCTACCTGCACAGCCTTTCTGATCTAGATCGTGCTCTACCTTTGGAGCCACTCTAAAGTTTAAGTGCCAGGGACGTTAAGACGAGCAAAAAAAAAATCCATTTCCATGTTTTTGAAAATTCCTCTAATCTGGTGTGCAGGTGATGACATGCACATTACATGCACAATAGAATTACATTTTCTTTCTTTTATTTATAATGCGAAAAATGGCACCCGGGACCAAAACTGGTGTCCACCCCCTGGCACCCAAATTTACAATACAATTGTAGATCTTAAATCAGGGATTACTCTGCTTTGAAGTTCTTTGTATCTTTGTGTTGTTCCTCCCCTCCATATACGTTGGAACTTCAGCATCAGGTGGATTTTCGGCTGGATTTTTGTTGCAATAAAATATGGTTATAAATCTACTGATGACGTGCGTGTTCCTGACTCAAATGTGGACTTAGCGATTTATTTTTCTTTCCTCTTTTCTTCTATTGTTTTTGTCCTGCGTGGGAAATGCATAATAGCTGGGTGAATAAGCTAGTGTGCGTGCGTGCGTGCGTGCGTGCGTGCGATTGTAGCATTACGCAGAAGCGGGGATTGAACCCGGGGCTCCCACTCGCCAGACCAACGCGCATCCTACCGTGCCAATAGGGCTGAGCCCGATTGGCAGGGCTGTTGCAGGCTGGGTCTTGGCAGAGGGCTACAATCATCCCCCACCCCAGTCTTTGAAGCGCGTCTTCGCGCTTCAAAGACTGGGGGGGTGATTGACTTCACACCGCGGACCGCCGCACACGATGTCCCTCATGTCCCTCACGATGTCCCTCATGTCCCTCACGATGTCCCTCATGTCCCTCATGTCCCTCACGATGTCCCTCATGTCCCTCACGATGTCCCTCATGTCCCTCATGTCCCTCACGATGTCCCTCATGTCCCTCATGTCCCTCACGATGTCCCTCATGTCCCTCACGATGTCCCTCATGTCCCTCACGATGTCCCTCATGTCCCTCATGTCCCTCACGATGTCCCTCATGTCCCTCACGATGTCCCTCATGTCCCTCACGATGTCCCTCATGTCCCTCACGATGTCCCTCATGTCCCTCATGTCCCTCATGTCCCTCATGTCCCTCACGATGTCCCTCATGTCCCTCATGTCCCTCACGATGTCCCTCATGTCCCTCATGTCCCTCACGATGTCCCTCATGTCCCTCACGATGTCCCTCATGTCCCTCACGATGTCCCTCATGTCCCTCACGATGTCCCTCATGTCCCTCATGTCCCTCACGATGTCCCTCATGTCCCTCATGTCCCTCATGTCCCTCACGATGTCCCTCATGTCCCTCACGATGTCCCTCATGTCCCTCACGATGTCCCTCATGTCCCTCACGAT
Organism: Electrona antarctica; assembly: GCF_951216825.1. Classification (NCBI taxonomy): domain Eukaryota; kingdom Metazoa; phylum Chordata; class Actinopteri; order Myctophiformes; family Myctophidae; genus Electrona; species Electrona antarctica. Next base: position 4,291,974 of record NC_136793.1, read on the forward strand.
GTCCCTCATGTCCCTCACGATGTCCCTCATGTCCCTCACGCGAGGATATCACGCTCCACGTCCTGCCGACTATACGCCAGATTGTAGCATTACGCAGAAGTAGGGGTTGAGTGCCTTGCTCAGAGACACTTAATTCAACACATAGGCCGGGGCTGAGAGGTGAAGCGGTGACCTTCTGATTACCAGGCAGCCTCTCTAGTCTCTACCCACTGCGATACAGCCGCCCCTCATTAAAATAAGTGGTAATTAGCTCTATATTTGATTGCAATCAATGCAAGAGTGTTTGTTCAGTAACAGGGAGCTTCCCGACCGTCTCGCCGGCTCTTTAGTAAACAGAGTACCTACCCTATAGGCTAGAAGGCAGTAGTTCAAGGCCAGCATGTGTCTGCACTTGAAAGGTTTGGTGAAAACTCTTCTGATTCCCTCTCAGATGACGTCATCAATCAGGCACAAGACCTCACAATTGCTGTATACATCCAAAGCTGACCACCCAGAGGATTCTGACCCTGGGTTAGCTTAGAGTGTATATACAAGTCCCTCAATAATAGATCAACCCTCTTAAAATCGTCTCATAAGAATTGTGGTCCAAAAATGAACAAACCCTGTTGCGGTGCTGGGGGCTGGTGTGGTGATGGATCCTGAGGTGCCCAAATTCGAACGTGACGATCCATTTGTTTCACTTGGAGTGGTTTGTTCAGAACATCAACGTGCCTGCCTGGATAACTCTCTTATGACTTAAGTGAGGTGCTATTTCAAATGTAGTGAGGTACGCACACAGTTTCCCCACACGTACATTTGGACGCTATTCGACCGTCAGGAAATATCCCTGAAAAGCTCACTGGTGTTGGCGCTGGATTTATGAGTGAGAGTCCACAGATTTTAGGGCCCACCACACTTCAGCCGACAGCTGGTGAATTGAAGCTGCGATGGACGGATTGAGCCTGGGTAGGACTTGGCGTCCTGACACCCGCTGTCTGTTTAGCAGCCTTTTGGAGTGTGACGTGTTTTTTGCTTTCCGCATGGCTGACCACTTGACCAGCGCCGATTCCCCCATGTTCCCAACATCAAATGTTTTGATGCATAACTTGGAGCCAGCTCAATTTGTGTCCACTTCTCGCTTTAGCCAGTCTTTTGTGTCATTGTGTTTGCTATACTGTAGTTCAACCAATAAATCATAACTTTGAGCTCAATTGTTGAAACGTGAGATTGTAGATCTGTTCTTTGTCACACAGTATACATTATGCTGCAATCGTTCAGAGAATAACTACTTTTGTTACATATTTCGTTATACATGTTTTGGAAATGTTTTTCATTTACAAAATAATTAGCCAAAAACAATGCATAGTCATAGTAAGTAAAAGTACTGTTATAAGCACGTCTTGACACACATACCAGTACATGGGAACCATAGGGTCCTTATTTACACACATACCAGTACATGGGAACCATAGGGTCCTTATTTACACACATACCAGTACATGGGAACCATAGGGTCCTTATTTACACACATACCAGTACATGGGAACCATAGGGTCCTTATTTACACACATACCAGTACATGGGAACCATAGGGTCCTTATTTACACACATACCAGTACATGGGAACCATGGGGTCCTTATTTACACACATACCAGTACATGGGAACCATGGGGTCCTTATTTACACACATACCAGTACATGGGAACCATAGGGTCCTTATTTACACACATACCAGTACATGGGAACCATGGGGTCCTTATTTACACACATACCAGTACATGGGAACCATGGGGTCCTTATTTACACACATACCAGTACATGGGAACCATAGGGTCCTTATTTACACACATACCAGTACATGGGAACCATAGGGTCCTTATTTACACACATACCAGTACATGGGAACCATGGGGTCCTTATTTACACACATACCAGTACATGGGAACCATGGGGTCCTTATTTACACACATACCAGTACATGGGAACCATAGGGTCCTTATTTACACACATACCAGTACATGGGAACCATAGGGTCCTTATTTACACACATACCAGTACATGGGAACCATAGGGTCCTTATTTACACACATACCAGTACATGGGAACCATAGGGTCCTTATTTACACACATACCAGTACATGGGAACCATGGGGTCCTTATTTACACACATACCAGTACATGGGAACCATAGGGTCCTTATTTACACACATACCAGTACATGGGAACCATGGGGTCCTTATTTACACACATACCAGTACATGGGAACCATAGGGTCCTTATTTACACACATACCAGTACATGGGAACCATGGGGTCCTTATTTACACACATACCAGTACATGGGAACCATGGGGTCCTTATTTTAGGCAAACTATAATAACTATAAATAATATTGTAAACATTTTCAGAAATAGATAAAATAACCGATCTTGTAATCGAGCTGGCTGAGGGCTGCTTGCTGCTGCTTCTGGAACACCACATATGATTCTCATAATTTCAATAAATAAATAAATTCACATGAGGAATGTTGGTTAAAGTAACATCTGTCATCTGGGGAAATATATTATACATTATACATTACATTATATATTGCAATCGCATCGCGTTTTCATTATAATACTGCTGGGTTGAACAGAGCCATCTAATAGAATGTCTATATCTAAGGCTCTGGGTTGAACACCCTCACAGCCTCGCACTGCAATTGGCTAAAAGTTTAAGACCTGAGCAGTAAACACTAGTGGATATAAACAGCCAGAGGGAGCCAAAGGGTGTGTTGTTGCAGGAGAACGCCTCAGCGTCATAATATAGGGGGAGATAGAGGGATAGATATATATATATATATATATATATATATATATATATATATATATATATAAGCCTATAAACAAAAAGCATTATCTTTCAACTGAAGAATAACACTCACTATACTTTTTTTTTATTTTTTAAACATGACGACAAAAGAGGAACAAAAATAAATCTAATCGTTTTTATTCTGTTTTGCAGGTTTATCTCCTGCTGTGGAGTTACTGTAAATCACTCTGGATTAAGAGCGTGTGTTAAATTGCTGCTCTCATGTCAGGACAAAGCTCTGGAACCTATTGAGGAAGAACAAACAATCCCAATGCCATATCCACCCCTGTAAGAAACAAGGATCTTATACATCTTTTCACTGGTACCCTTCTGTCACAAATAACTCCTGACACAGATGTTCTGTATTCTCAATACACTGGCTTCGCTTGCTAGAACATTTCCATCTCTATACTCATCCTAACCTCTTACACTACTGTCTACTGTCTAGCCAATTGGTACAAATCCTTTCCTCCCTCCCTCACCATATCCCTTTCCCTTACCTCTCATATACTTACTGTACATCTCATATACTATATCTTAGCCCTCACCACTTCTTAGCCCACACCACCTCTCATCACCTCTCGCTTCGCCTTACCCATCATCTCCTTCATGACTGTGGCTGCCTTTCTTATCTCCTCTCCCTCCACACAGCATTGTTCTTTCTTCATCTTTCACCATTTGATCTTGTTCTCTGTCAACACACCTAACATCAGCTCCCATCACTTACCACAGGACTCAAGCCATGGTGCCCGCCGGGTCTGACGAGGACAAGGAAAGCTGCGGCTATAAGCACTGGACCAGGGCTAGTAGCTAGCTAGCTGTCAGTGTTGTTTTGGTGGCACATTTTCATTTAATTTCCATTGGTCTTATATTCAGGCCAATAGGGTAACTGCCATGCCGAAATGAGCGTTTACAAAAGGCACTCGTGTGAAGTGAGGGGCGCTCTTATCATCATACATCATCTCATTCCGGCCAATCACAATTTGCGTCCTCACTTTTGTCTTCAATGTTTGTGTTTGCACAAACCCTCAAAGCTGGACATACATAGCTTTAAATGTTTGTGTTTACACAATGTTTGTTTACACAAACACTCAAAGCTGGACATAGTAGGGGTTAGTGCCCCTCAAGAAAATAGAACCCTTACTAATTACAATGAAGCCTACATAAAGGTGTTCTGTATGTGCTGAGAAGACCTTCCTATTTCAGGCCTTGTAATGGAAAGCATTGGAAATACATGTACTGTATACGTATGCTAGTTCAGGGGTTCTCAACGTTTTTGGCCAGGGACCCCCGAAAATGTTTTGGCAACGTCTCGGGACCCCCGCCCCGCCCCCTCCCGACCCCCAATATAAATTGACTGCTACAATAACCTTAAACCATTTTGGGCGGGAACCCCTTTTGGTGTTTTAAGCATTGTTATAATTTAGCTATTTAAAAATAGCAGATCTACAAGCTCATAGCGCACCACCGAGTGGCGCGCTATGAGCTTGTAGATCTGCTATTTTTGAAAAATCCTGAATTTAAAAAATAAAAAAAATCTTTTTTTTTTTTTTTTTAAATAATTTGGGGACCCCCTAAAATAATTTGGCGACCCCCCGAGGGGTCGCGACCCACGGGTTGAGAACCCCTGTGCTAGTTGATGGAAACTCATGCATCATTTGTCACTCCCGGGTGGTCACTCACACTCATGACAATCAATAGTCTACTTTCCCACCCAAAACAATATAGATTACCCTAGTACCATTTCCTGGTACTGGTCTATCTGTACATGATACATATGGGTCTTGAAATTCCAGTCACATTCATCACCCAATAACATTGTTTCCCACCTTGCCTCTACCATGCAGGTCTCCCGAGATTCTGGCAGGAATTGGCAAGCAGCTGGGGACATTTTCAATTTAGATCTGATTACTGGAATGGCAGAGCAATTCACTTCTCCCGGTGGTTTAAATGGCCACTCGCCGTGCTGATGAATATTATAGCAGGGAGCGGCTGTGTATATACGTCTGCAGCCAGGACTCTGGGACACGGTGGTGAATGAGCTGCCACTGGTGTAACCCATATCAAGGGTGTGGAATTCAGTTTCCCCTGCATTCATTTTGCACTAATTTGAAGGGGTTTGAGAGGCACATGTCATGTGCGATGTCAACGAAGTCCACACCCACACACAACCCACAACACCAGAGGGAGTTCAACAAACCATGTTCAACCCAGATTCGGCACAAACGAGGGACTAAATTAATTTCGCTCATATGCCACAAATGTGGAACGCCCTACCGACAGTCATTAAGAAGAAATCACTTGACTCCTTAAAAACTGCTCTCAAAGGGCACCTACGGACGGCTGCAATTCGAAACTGGCCAACCGTAAAATCTGAATCCCCCACCCACCCCCTTTCCCCCTCACTGTATATGTTTTTTTCCCCCATTTTACCTCTATGATGATTTTCTGTTTTTGGCTATTATAGAAGTTTATATTCGTACGTCTCTAAATGTTTTGATGAATTGAACATGTTGGGCCCTATTGTAAACAAGTGTAATGCTTTATGGTGTCGTCCACTCACAGTTAACAGTTTTTGTATTGAGTTGTACGTGAAATGTACTGTAATTCTGCAAACTGTTAATAAATAAATAAATCGATATTACCTCGTTTCTGAATCTATCCTCCCGTCACGAGGATTCACGAGTCTGTTAAAGAAATGTCTATTGAATTGAATCGATGTTTTCACAGGCCGTCACGCTTTTTCATCACGCTTTTTCATCACGCTTTTCCGTCAACCCCATGGGGACCCCCATCTGAACATGTGTTGTACCAGGGACCCCCATCTGAACATTATGTTGTACCAGGGACCCCCATCTGAACATGTGTTGTAGTAGTTGTATACCAGGGACCCCCATCTGAACATTATGTTGTACCAGGGACCCCCATCTGAACATTATGTTGTACCAGGGACCCCCAGCTGAACATGTGTTGTAGTAGTTGTATACCAGGGACCCCCATCTGAACATTATGTTGTACCAGGGACCCCCATCTGAACATGTGTTGTAGTAGTTGTATACCAGGGACCCCCATCTGAACATTATGTTGTACCAGGGACCTCCATCTGAACATGTGTTGTACCAGGGACCCCCATCTGAACATTATGTTGTAGGCTACCAGGGACCCCCATCTGAACATTATGTTGTACCAGGGACCCCCATCTGAACATTATGTTGTACCAGGGACCCCCATCTGAACATGTGTTGTAGTAGTTGTATACCAGGGACCCCCATCTGAACATTATGTTGTACCAGGGACCCCCATCTGAACATGTGTTGTAGTAGTTGTATACCAGGGACCCCCATCTGAACATTATGTTGTACCAGGGACCTCCATCTGAACATGTGTTGTACCAGGGACCCCCATCTGAACATTATGTTGTACCAGGGACCCCCATCTGAACATTATGTTGTACCAGGGACCCCCATCTGAACATTATGTTGTACCAGGGACCCCCATCTGAACATTATGTTGTACCAGGGACCCCCATCTGAACATTATGTTGTAGGCTACCAGGGACCCCCAGATCAGAGAAGATTTATTTTTAGAAATTCAATATTATTCTGGAACCCCCCCCTGGAACCCCCCCAAGGACCCCCTGGGACCTCCCCAAGGACCCCCTGGAACCTCCCCAAGGACCCCTGCTGGGGACCCCCTGGAACCCCCCAAGGACCCCTGCTGGGGACCCCCTGGAACCCCCCCAAGGACCCCCTGGAACCCCCCCAAGGACCCCTGCTGGGGACCCCCTGGAACCCCCCAAGGACCCCTGCTGGGGACCCCCTGGAACCCCTGCTGGGGACCCCCTGGAACCCCCCAAGGACCCCTGCTGGGGACCCCCTGGAACCCCCCCAAGGACCCCCTGGGACCTCCCCAAGGACCCCTGCTGGGGACCCCCTGGAACCTCCCCAAGGACCCCTGCTGGGGACCCCCTGGAACCCCCCCAAGGACCCCCTGGAACCCCCCCAAGGACCCCCTGGGACCTCCCCAAGGACCCCCTGGGACCTCCCCATCATGACTCCATCCTGTGTCCATTGTTTTAACTAAGTGGACCATATTTATTCAAATAATTATAACCTACAAAAATGCATGAAACATATCTGTCTGTCTGTCTGTCTGTCTGTCTGTCTGTCTGTCTGTCTGTCTGTCTGTCTGTCTGTCTATTTATTTATTACTAAAGCTAAATGAGAATAGATGGTCTTCCTTGTTGTAACAGAGTATAATATAGGCTGTGTTTATTATCTGTTCGTTAATTCAATTTAATATAAAACGTTGCCACTCGCCTCCCTGTGTCTGTGTGTCTGTGTCTGTGTGTGTGTGTGTGTGTGTGTCAGTGTGTGTGCGTGTGTGTGTGTGTGTGTGTGTGTGTGCGTGCGTGCGTGCGATGATCCAATCACTCGGATGTGACGTAGTAATTGAACAGGCCAAATCCAGTGGGCGGGGCTTTAGATTTAAGTAGCGTGCGGCGCACAGCTGTGTTTGTGTTTGGGGCAACTTGCTGTTCAAGGTATGTTTGGTTGAGCACGGTTTTAGCTACTACTAACACTTGTTATTGTTTAAACATTAGTGGTTTTACCTTCCATTAACACTGCTATTGTTTAAACAGGTGTGTTTTCATTAGACTGTTGGTTGTCTATAGTGGGAGAAATGGACAACAAATTATGTCCTTCTTGAGAAGGAAGCAAACACACTAAACATTGTTCTAAACCAGGGGTGCCCATGCATTATTATTTTTTTACTTTGAGAGCTACTTTAAAAATGACCAGCTCAACAAGATCTACCCACCGAGTAACATTGCTGAAAATAGTCTAAAAATGTCATGGAATAGGTCGAGTTTTTATTTTTGTATTTCTTTATTTAATTTGTAATGCTACCTAGTTTGTGCACAGCAACACTCTTGAAACTATAACATTGCATTGTGGGTTTGAGCTGACAGGCCCTTTTTTTTATGGCAGATGCAAAAAATATATTTTATATTTAAATTAAATATTCTTTAGGGGGCGGGGCATGTGATCTACCTGCACAGCCTTTGATCTACCTTTTGGGCACCCCTGTTCTAAACGGTGGGAAGTCAATCATTTAATTAACTAGTTAAATGTGTAGATTTGGATTATTACTAAACATACTAGCCTCCTGTCATTTACCACTATGGACATATTTTGGCCATTTGGAAATGTCTGATCTACAAGCTCACAATGCATTGTGATGCGACGTGTTGTGAGCTTGTAGATCTGCTAGTGTTGACGTGTTGTGAGCTTGTAGATCTGCTAGTGTTGTGATGTGACGTGTTGTGAGCTTGTAGATCTGCTAGTGTTGACGTGTTGTGAGCTTGTAGATCTGCTAGTGTTGTGATGTGACACATTGTGAGCTTGTAGATCTGCTATTTGCAATTTTTTTCATGCCAATACCTTTTATTTATTTATTTTTTACTTTTACTGAAGTTGTAAAATCTAGATTTTGGAAGTTTTTTTTAATCCTTTATAATCTTAATATTATATGAATTCTACAATGTGGTGTTTTTTTTTTTTTTAGAACAACATATTTATAGTTCTAATGCTTGGTGTGGACACTAGTCATTTAGAATAAGAGCTTTCTCAGCTCTGAAACAGTTTGTCTCACTGCTGTCTAAGTTTAATGACAAGATTTTTTTACTCAATGTTTGCTCACGTAGTAACAGAAACAGCTACTGTCTTTTACTTGTAAGAGCTCTGTGTTTGTGTTGACACATGATCTAGTGTTGGCCCCTTACAGTATGCCATCTCTAGGATTTACAGTACAATAGAAACTATCACATAACTGGAAAACCAGACAATGCCATATACAATTCCTCCATTGCTTTTGCTTTTTAAAATGTTATGTGACAATATGACTGTGTTCCTAGATTCTGACAGGTATGGATACAGAGGACTTTCTGTCCAGCTTGCTGGAGGGAGAAGACAACATGACTGCTATCTGCCCCTCCCACTCTCCCCTGGGCAGTGACAGCGGCATTTCCGACGACAGCAGCACCAGTGGCGGAATGGGAACTATCAACATTCTGGGCTGCTCCAGTCCCCAAGGGAGTGACACGGACCCTGTGCCGAGCCCGGTGCCCTCTGAACCTGCCCTGGCACTAGGAGAGCCCCAAGTGGAGAGCCTAGAAGCACTGGCTGTCCAGACAGACCACAGCTACTCCCTGCTGCGAGGCGGAGGCGTGGACCTGGATGTCCTCCAGAGTGTGAGAGCAGAGAAGCCGGACATGGATGTTTTCATTGATTTGGGTATGCATGGTGGCCTAATACAAGATGACGCTCATCATTTTGATGGAGTCATTTGTTCATGTCAATAACTTACCCATTTGCCATAACAAGTTAAAGCCTAAACATTGAATCTGCAGAATGTCTGTTTTTGTCTGTTTCAAACAAACTACTTGATGGGGGAATTGCATACTTCTCACACTACGATTAATGTTAACTTAAGAGAGGTATGGTATTGGTACAGAGTAGGTTATTCTTTTTAAATGAGCATTTTCTGTTTTTTCAGATCTGGAAAGTGAAGTAATGGAACAGGACTCCACCAGTGACTGTGAGCTGCCCTGCACTTTGGCCATAGAGAACTCAACCCAGGATTCCACACTGCACAGCAAAAACTCTGAACAGGTCAGTTTTCATTCCATCAATATTATTCCACATAAATGTTAACTAAACACTAACATATTCTGTTAGTGTTTAGTAGCCATTGTTTTTTACAGTAATATCGCAACTTTCAAATGAACTGCATATTTGTATATGCATGTGTACTTGCATGCACATGTCACATGAATGCATCTATTTAATGACAAAAATATGTTCTCCTGAATAACTGCTAAAAATCATGTTTTTCTCCTTCCAGTTCCAATTCAAGGAGCTTGTGCTCACTGAAGAGGAGAAACGGCTTCTGGCCAAAGAGGGAGCAAGCATTCCCTCTGACATGCCTCTCACAAAGGTAATACTGGGGCATAAATACAGAACAATAACCTAATTAATTCTAATTGTGAATATATATATTTTTATACGAATGTTAAAAAACATAATAATATAATAATCTATTATCATATTGTAAATGGTATAATTTACAATATCGACCAGAGCAAACGGTTGCGCCCTTCTTTGTCCTTTGTTGAGGGTTGACTGCAGATGTGGTGGTCTGAAAAATATAAAGGAAGACTGGTAGAAAAAGACTGCATTAGTATATTAAGGAAGACTCCTTCGACAAAGACTAAGACAATAGTCTTTCTTTTATTTTTAAATGCACATAAAGTGCTCTGTGCTCATTGCTCATAGTGAGGCTGAATGAAATTAGCAACCGTGTTGGTCCTGGGACCTCCGTCACTCGTCAGTGCTATATGCTTCTCATACATCATACAGACAATAGAATATGCTTATTTTTTTTAGTATGTTTTTATTATAGTAGAGCCTCTTGTTTCTTAATCCTACCTTGCCATTCTAGAAGTAGCACATGTAATGTAAGACCCAGCTGCTGCTTGAGACTGCATAATGCACACTGATGACTTCTCCCTCTCTCTCTGTCACAGGCCGAGGAAAGGACCTTGAAGAGGGTGAGAAGGAAAATCCGCAACAAACAATCTGCTCAGGAGAGCCGCAAGAAGAAGAAGGTGTATGTTGATGGACTGGAAAACAGGTGAGAATTAAACATGTTTTGAAAAAGATGTAGGCATTATATTGGAGTTATCTCATTTAAACAGTCCACTGATGAGCACAGTAGGTTAAACATAAGCCTAAATCTGTGGAGGCTTTATTTAGTTATGGCTTAGTTTTACAGATGAAATGAAATGAAATCTATATTTACCCAGGGTATCTGGGCTAAGCTCAAGAACTTGTTTCCAGCCAGGCCCTGCTCATAGAACACATTTCATCGTAGTGGTTGATGCCTTGTTCAAGGGCATTTCAGCGGTGGTAATTTTAACGTGTCGGACGGCTGGTTCGAACTGGGAACCTTCCGGTATCTAGACCGCGCCGCTATCCGTTCGGCCACCGCTGCCACGATAGATAAACCACATAGTATGAATTGTAAAGGAGTTGTTCCGTTATTTCCGCTGTCCTGGATCACTTTAAATAATGTTGAAGAAATTATAACTAACAATGTTGAGCATGTTTTCTTTTTTACTCCAATATACAGTATAGCTACAATATGTATTTGGATAAAACATGCCTTACATGCTAATTGGTAATGCTCCCTTCTTCAGAGTTTCCATCTGCACAGCACACAACCAGGAGCTACAAAAGAAAGTCCAACAGCTTGAAAAAGACAAGATGTAAGGCGGCGACTCTTGAAAATCATCATCTGCATTCATATTCATAAAGACGTAATTTTAATGACACGTGTCATCCTTCCTATATGTGACTATTTTAGGTCATTGGCAGAGCAACTGAGGAAGCTGCAGGCCTTGAAGAACACCACCACCAGTGTTATGGTAAGATAAGAACAGGCTATATACTACTATCACCTTTTTGTCAATCACTGATGGTCAAACACACTAATAACCTTTCTACTCGCATTACACTACGCACCAGGAAAACAAGCGCTCCCTCCACTGTTGTTGCCTTCACAAGGGCTAACTGTGTGGCAGACAGACGAGTAAGATAGTTGAGAAAGGTTTTACAGTTGAAAATATATCAAGAAAAAGACAAAAGCAGTGAGAATGGAGAGACTAGGAAAGGATCTGGTAAATACCACTCCTCTATTTGGACAGCAGATGGCACCATTATTTAAAGATACAGTATGTATCTCAGATCAATTCATAATGTGACTATCCTAATATGAAATCTCTAAAGTTAATGTTTTAATAATGCTAAACCAGTGGTGTGTTCCAGGTTTTTTCAGTGAGTATACGATATTATTCCCTCCGACATGCACAACATATACGCTTGCACGTGGTCACAGGGGTATACGATTATCTTTACTCTTGGACGGTATACTACGTATATAGCGTAACACGGTAGAACACACCTCTGATAAACCCCTTGAGCAGTGCCGTCGCTACCTATACGCACTGCGAGTAGGGCAACATGCTAAGGGGGGCAACAAAATGTGCCAAAAACTGCCAAGCCGACCCTCAAAATAACAAATTTCTCCACGGCTCCGCTGCGTAATAACGAGCGGCCGTGTGTGCGTCCTCACAAACAGCGAAAATGGCCGATCTGGATGAGGAATAGCAGTGCTCTCGTCGGGCGGGGGGGCAGCACAAATATCCTACGAGTAGGGCAACCAAATGGTCAGCTACGTCCCTGCCCTTGAGGGTTACATATACAGTATCTGTGCAGCCATAACCCGCTTCAACCTATCCCTGAAAGTTGGCAGCCTTGCATTGCATTGGCATAACGATGACTTTTAATATAACATGTCCACTCGGTGGTATAAGGTCTTAAATTTGCAGATGCACTGTATTCTTAATTTCCCTTCCATTTGTTCTTGCAGGTTTTCCTCCCGTCTTTCTGCCTCTATCTTCCCTTCAGTCAACCCGTTTGGCAGCAGAAGTACAGGACAGAAAGAGCTGTACACACCGTCTTCAAGTATGTTTATTACACATGAGAAAAATGTCTTACTATCACAAAATTAGATTCTGTCAGCACCATTTTTGTAGAAGATTTATTTCATTTCATCTCCTGTATTAATTTAGCAGAACTGTTCTCTTGTATTGAGTGTATATGCAGCATTTACTGTGTGGAAAGGCAGGGAATTGAAGGCAGAACTATGACAGCATAGCACCATAATTTTCACAGCCGTATATGTAGAAATCCCTTTACACAGATACGTAATTTCATGATTGAATGTTTCTTTGAGACTGTAAAAGATCTCTCCTACTTCAATGATATGAATATCGAGTCTTATTGGGGTGATGAAAAGCTTCATTCTGAAATGAGATACAGTGACCCCTACTTTTACAAACTGGTTGATGACATAAAATGAAGGGAGTAACATGGAGTCCACCGTACAGTCTTCGCTCCCTGTCCTCTTTTAATAGTCCTTGCTTTTAGGAGACCTCTAGCACCCGAAAACAAAACAAATATATATATATATATATGGCTCCCTCTGCTGGTTCTATCCAGCTACTACATCTCATCCGACCGATGTTGCTGTAATATGACAGACGTCGATTGCAGCTCGATCCAGTTCTCCTTGGATCCCGGGACCTCGTACGTCACAGAGGCCACCACAGCTTCTATGGATCCCTCTGCCGTATACTTTACTCCTCCGCCTGAGTCTGGCTTCACCTCGCCTGCCTGAGTGGCCTGACTGGAAGGGAAGTCAGCGGAGGAGTTAGGATTTACAATTTACAATTTAGGCATTTAGCAGACGCTCTTAATCCAGAGCGATTTACATTAGGCAGGAACAAAAGTATGGGAATACATCACATATATAAAATGCATTTATCAAGAAACATGCGTAAGCTAAGAACGTAACTAGAACATATCTATATAATGACACTATACATATTTAACTATACATATATACTATACTATGCTATACATATGTAGGCTACTATGATGTGCTATGACTATATACAATGCAATTATTGTGCTATCTACATGACATGCTATAAGTCTGTTTCAAATGCCATCTAAGTCTAAAAAGTGCTATCTAAGGGGGTAGGATAAGTCCTATGGGCCATGATGGAGTCTGAAAAGGTGGGTCTTCAGACTACGGCGGAAGATTGGGAGTGATGCCGCTGTTCTGACTGCAACGGGGAGTGCATTCCACAGTTTTGGGGCCAGAAGGGAGAAGAGTTTGGGACGTGTGGAGCGTTGGCCCGGCATTTTTAGTGAGGGTACTGCAGCACCAAAGTTTAGGAATCCTCAATTCTTGCTGTTGATACCAGTCTCGGAGTCTGCCTGTTCCACCCGCTGGAAGTCTGGGGTGTGGTTCTTCTGACCGACGGCAAAGATAGCCTTGACGTTCTCCACCTCTGCTGGCGGCACCAGGAGGAGCTCTTCTTCCTCTCAGTCGACATAAGACACAGCGTCTGTACTCTCCTGGGGCACCGAACGCAATGTCCTGGACATGACTGCAAAGGTGGAGTACAGTACATCAATGACAGAGTAGTTACATACTACTACTATGCTCAGGCACGCAGATAGGGGGGCGGGGGGGGTCATCGACCCCCTCAGTTTCATGAGGAGGGGGGGATTATCCCCTCCACACAATCAGGTAAGGATGGCTGGCTTTGCTGTGGCTGCATGTGTTTTCCTGTGTTGGCAGTGTTTTGCCGTGAAATCCGCTAAAAAACGCGGAAAATCTGCGTAATTATGCTTTGCGCGAGCAGATAGCCACCAAATGTCCCCCCCAGTTATAAAATGCTATCTGCGCCCCTGACTATGCTTTAAACACCAGGTAACAATGTCTAAACATGGAAATAGTCTAAATCCTTTATAATCACTGAACATGATAATTAGTACAAAGTGCTCACAAAGAACAGTAGTATGTTCAAAGACTGACAGGGGACAGTAGGGAGTCGGGACAGAGGGACCTCAAAGATTCCTTTTTCCTCTTCCTCCTTTTAGGCAAGGACTATTAAAAAAGGACAGGAAGCGAAGACCTACGGTGGACTCCATGTTGCTCCTTCGAAGGAAAGAAACAAGCGCAGTTGAGACCAAGGAAGCTGAACGCGGAAGTGTTGGCTGCATATAGCCCACTGAGATACAAGGAAGTGTATTTCATTATGTTGGTATCACACATTACCTAAGAATTGAGGATTCCTAAACGTTGGTGCTGCATAACCATATAAATTTGCAAAGCATCACCATCAGAAATGCCCCTTAATCAGTCCACAATAGATAACTTCAATAGAAGTAATTGCCTAGATGGTGCCTCAGCACTACAATATTGCAAAATCCCAGGGAGATCTTTGCTTGAGTCTTGAACCATCTTTGTAGCTGGTGTAGATGTTACTGTACCTTCACGAATTACCTTATTCCCGTAGTGAATGATTCTGAAAAAGGTAGTCTAAGGGTATTTATACTTTGTCGCACAACCTCTTTGACAAGTGTCTTTAGAAAGAAATTGTCAAGTGAAAATGCATACGTTTTTGTTGCGTGAAAGGGTTGTACAATGAAGCACAAAATAGCCTTAATACTAAGAGCCAGCCAGCCAGCTAACAGCATCCATAGCATAGTAGAGTACAATATAGGCTGCTTAGTCCCCATGATGCTTTATTAAAAGTGGTTTGACTGCTGTACTGCTTTAGCCATTGCAGGACATTTGGCCATTTTAGTTAACTTGTAAAGTGTTTTAGCATTTCCCTTGTAACAAGGGTATTCATGCTCCTTTTTTATAGTAGAATGTAATTAAACTCAAGATTGGTGATAATGTGTACATTTGAATTGTTTATGTATTATACATGTATGTTCATCTCTAATAAAATCTTTTTATATATCAAGATAAACAGTAGGCCTACTTATTTAGTTTGACACTATGCAATGTTTCAAGACAATTAGGTCACGTGTGTGTTTGTCGGGCGGGCAAGACTTCACGTAAGTAAGGTTTCTCAAATATGTTCATGGACATCCCTTTAGTCTGTCACTATGTTGCATCAATATGCTAACTACCTCCAACAGTAAATTCCTGACACAAAATACCAATAAGTGACATAGCCTATCTTATTTAGCCAACACATAACAAATAGTGTTAGGGGAATTCACAACAACCCCTCTTGGCCATTCAGAGGCCACCAAGTAGCTGTTTAGTGTTCAGCATACTTGGGATCAACATACGTCCCGGACCTGAGGGTTGCATGAGTCTTGAAAGTCTCCGTTTGACCTAATCTTAGTCGATTTTTTTTTTTTTTACATTTTCAATCTACGAGAGTAAGTGTTCATTTCCATGAAGAGGGAGAACGGCACCAGCTTCTCCCTTAGAGCTCAGATTCAGAACATGTACAAATGCAAAATATAAGGTGCTTACCCTGATGCCCCAAATGTTAGGGATGCCTACGGGGTGCTTGTGCAATGTATTAGTCCGTAGTTCCAATTATATTCCCAGTGGCCATAGATGCTATGCATAGACGGCGGCAGTGAGGGGCGCATCCGGTGAAAACCGGAATTACGCTCAACGTAAACGGGAAGTAAAAGAAGGGGGAATGGCGTTCGGCCACAAACGGGATTAAAACGCTTCTTTATTGAAAGCTACGGACTAATACATTGCACAAGCCCCCCGTAGGCATCTCTAACATTTGGGACATCAGGGAAAGTACCTTATTTATATTATATATTTTGCATTTGTACATTCGGAGCTCTAAGGGGCAGCTGTGCCTGGTGCCGTTCTTCCCCTCAGAGAAATGAACACTCTGTGACTCTCGTAGACTGAAAATGTCAAAAACGCTAAAAAATAAAATGAAAAAAACGAGAGTCCACGAGACGAGAGTCTAAATCTTCGCCTACGTTTGACCCTAAATATAGGCCTAGATGCTTGAAAACTTCAGTGTTTGGAAAAACTGCCATCTGTTGTTGTTAATGTGTGTTTTTGTCCTGATTATATTCCTACTTAATACTAGATTGAATCGTTAATCACAATTTATGTGACAATGTTCAAGTAAAATAATGGTGACACAGCCCTGTCAGTGACTGTTAATACAGTAATATAATGGTGACACAGCCCTGTCAGTGACTGTTATTAATACAGTAAATAATGGTGACACAGCCCTGTCAGTGACTGTTATTAATACAGTAACATGATGGTGACACAGCCCTGTCAGTGACTGTTAATACAGTAATATAATGGTGACACAGCCATGTCAGTGACTGTTAATACAGTAATATAATGGTGACACAGCCCTGTCAGTGACTGTTATTAATATAATGGTGACACAGCCCTGTCAGTGACTGTTATTAATACAGTAAAATAATGGTGACACGGCCCTGTCAGTGACTGTTGTTAATACAGTAAAATAATGGTGACACGGCCCTGTCAGTGACTGTTGTTAATACAGTAAATAATGGTGACACAGCCCTGTCAGTGACTGTTGTTTATACAGTAAATAATGGTGACACAGCCCTCTCAGTGACTGTTATACAGTAAATAATGGTGACACAGCCCTGTCAGTGACTGTTATTAATATAATGGTGACACAGCCCTGTCAGTGACTGTTATTAATATAATGGTGACACACAGGCCCGCGGGAAGTACTTTACACTCGCAGGGGCTGAGCGTCTAGTAGGGGGTGCGCGCGCTAGGCGCGCGCCGCAAAAATGCGCGTGCACGCGCATCATGCACGCGCATTTTAGCGCATTTTCACGCGCAAACGTGGCCTTTACTTTCCCTCTCCACACGCAAGTTATATGAACGAACTGACACAGGCAATTAACCAGGATAAGGTGCCAATACTGTGATACAGCATATTTATCTTTTTTTTTTCTTCCCCTCCTGTTCGAGGGGGGGCTGTGCCTGGGGGGAGGGGGTGCTACAGCCCCCCCAGCACCCCTACTTCCCTCAGCCATGGTGACACAGCCCTGTCAGTGACTGTTATGACTTCCAAAATGTCATCCTGTAGGCCGACGACTAATTTTTACTTCCCCCCCTGTCATTTCAGAACATGAAGCTAACAGAGTTTGTACCTTCATCCTGATGTCTTCCACTGCTGCTGCTGATGCTGCTGCTTACTGTTAGCAGTGACTGTTAGTAATTTAACCTTTTGATTCCTGCTGCTTGTGTAAGTGGGCTACATGCTACCATACCATATGTTGTATTCACGCCATGTATCGTTTCACACCAGTGTGTGTGGTGTGTGTGTGTGTGTGTGTAATGCCAGTCTGATTCTAGTCTTTCATCTTTTCTACGCTATTCTTTGCTTTTAATAAAGTTATTTATTTTTGTTGTCTCAGAGTTTTTAATCGCATTTCGCTTTATTTTATTTTTTTAGAAGTAATTTCTTCTTTCTTCTTGCCTATCTATTGCCCTAGTTCTTCACTAGTGGACTTTGTGTGTTGTGGATTTATGTCTGTATCATTATGGTAGCATGTAGCCTGCTTAACACTGTTTACTAGGGGTGTAACGATATACTAGTAACTGCATCGAAAAATTCAAGAATCTAAGCATATCGAAATGAAAACGGCAACATTGACTATGTATCGTTTTGCTATGCAATTAATCGATTGTATCAATACTACATTTTTGTGTGGTATTTAGCAATTTTTAGAAGAGAAATTAAAAAGGAGTTTAATTAGTTGATTTAAAAAAAATTCAATGTATTTTAAATAGTTGCTGTATCGATTTCAAATCATTGTATCGCCATAATGAACAAATATCGTCCATGTATCTTTACAGCCTTCGATGCTGTAGATCTGTGAGAACTAACAGAAAGAAAATTATGGCCGATGTGTCCTTTTCTTTGGTTAGTGTGTGTTTTGAGTTTACTGGCTGATATTGAAGGTAAGTGGTGTAGTTTATTATCTTTGGCTGTCTGGCAGAAACCTTGTATCTCCATAGTTCAACCTTTTGTAAATGTCCTTACTTGGTCATGCTACAGTGTAAATGTCCTTACTTGGTCATGCTACAGTGTAAATGTCCTTACTTGGTCATGCTACAGTGTAAATGTCCTTACTTGGTCATGCTACAGTGTAAATGTCCTTACTTGGTCATGCTACAGTGTAAATGTCCTTACTTGGTCATGCTACAGTGTAAATGTCCTTACTTGGTCATGCTACAGTGTAAATGTCCTTACTTGGTCATGCTACAGTGTAAATGTCCTTACTTGGTCATGCTACAGTGTAAATGTCCTTACTTGGTCATGCTACAGTGTAAATGTCCTTACTTGGTCATGCTACAGTGTAAATGTCCTTACTTGGTCATGCTACAGTGTAAATGTCCTTACTTGGTCATGCTACAGTGTAAATGTCCTTACTTGGTCATGCTACAGTGTAAATGTCCTTACTTGGTCATGCTACAGTGTAAATGTCCTTACTTGGTCATGCTACAGTGTAAATGTCCTTACTTGGTCATGCTACAGTGTCACACACTAAAGTAGCAAAAATAGCCGATCTACAAGCTTGCGATGCAAAGATAATCCAATATTGAATATTTTGTTTTTATTTAATATAACATAATTGTATTTACTATATTGAACCGGTGAAGTATCAACAAGAGCTTGTAACTAAATAAAAGTAAAAAACAAAAGTAACTGTTTTGGTTATTTGTTTTTGTGGTCAGAGTTTTTAATCGCATTTCGCTATATTCTTTTAAGTAATTTCTTCTTATCTATCGCACTGGTTCTTCACTAGTGTATGTGGTGCGTGATTCGGGTCATGTCTCGCGTACAGTTACTCATTTGATTGGAGCTGTACACGTTTCACGTCATTTGCGTTGCGTTATTTGCCAGTAAAGCGTCATCACGTCAGTTCACATCACATATGAAGACAGGCCCGGTATGTGATGTGCATTTATGTGATTTCTTTTTTTTTATTATGTGATTATTTCACAGCAATTGCAGATTGCGCGCCATTCACGTCGGTCGGCCTCATTTTATTTAGGTGAGGTACACACTGTTGCGTTCAGAACAGGAAGTGATGTAGGCACATCGTTCACGCCATACGAATTTTGTTTATTGCTGTTGTATGTTGTGTTCTAATGTTCATTGTATTGCTGACATACTGGGGTGCAAAGAACATGAAGCAAAGAAGAATGCTGCTGCCATTGCATAATTTGCACCTCATCTATTATCTTTTAAATGTGAAATTCTTTGGAAAACACTATCTGTGACTGTTATATTAAAATTGACGTAAAATGGACAACTGGCTGTAAAAAATACTCGCGCCATGAAAACCAGGCCAACTGCTTGGGTGGAGACAATCTATTTTGTTCATGTTCATAAAGTGCTCCAAGTGTTTAAAGTGCAGCAGCAAACATCTAGGTCATAAGACTATTGTTGCTGCTATATTATCAGATCTAATTTGTGAGTAAAGCTTCATTATGTAAGCCCACATCACATATGAACACAGGCCCGGTATGTGATGTGTGTTTATGTCTCGTCTCATTTCACATTTGTGAGTAAGGCTTCATCTCGTCATCCCCATATCACATAATGAGGTTAGGGTTAGGGTAGGTATGTGATGTGGATTGATGTGATGTATGTCTTTTATAATGTGCGAGTGAAGCTTCATTGCGTCAGTTCACATCACATTATGTGGTGTGTATTGATGTGATGTCTTTATGCTGCCATTTGCAGCTAAAACGTCATCATTCATGCCGGTCAGTAGGCGAGGCATTGACGATGGGCCGATGACCCAAACGTTTTCTGCTGCACTTTTCACTTCTTGCACTTTACAGCACTTTATGAGCGTGAGAAAATATATTTTCTTAGTTTGTCAGGAGTTTTCCTTAATGTATTTGTGGAGTGAGTAAAGACATAATCATGGCTATCATTCATAGTCTGTTATGATTTGAATTTCTAAGTAGGCTATTAAGGACTTTCTTTTTAAATAAATCATTAATGATCTTGCCGTGGGAGGTCGGCAAGTAAGTTTAAAAAAATATTTAGCAAATTTGAAATGTTAGCTTTTGCTTCTGTATTTTCTTTTCTACAATGTAAATTGTGAAATGATTACTGTTGTAATGAATGTGATTGCTTTTGGACCTGTAAATTACAAAACAAACTAAGACACTGGTGTGGTACTACTGGTTTACCAGAACGGGGTTCAACTCCCTGCGGTGCCTCAATTTGTATTTACAACATGGTTCATTTTCTGCTCCTTGTGTTTCCTTTTCATAGATGATAACCCCCAGGTTCTTTACTGTGTTTGTACTCTCTACAGTTAGGATGATAACCCCCAGGTTCTTTACTGTGTTTGTACTCTCTACAGTTAGGATGATAACCCCCAGGTTCTGTACTGTGTTTGTACTCCCTACAGTTAGGATGATAACCCCCAGGTTCTTTACTGTGTTTGTACTCTCTACAGTTAGGATGATAACCCCCAGGTTCTTTACTGTGTTTGTACTCCCTACAGTTAGGATGATAACCCCCAGGTTCTTTACTGTGTTTGTACTCTCTTACAGTTAGGATGATAACCCCCAGGTTCTTTACTGTGTTTGTACTCTCTTACAGTTAGGATGATAACCCCCAGGTTCTTTACTGTGTTTGTACTCCCTACAGTTAGGATGATAACCCCCAGGTTCTTTACTGTGTTTGTACTCTCTACAGTTAGGATGATAACCCCCAGGTTCTTTACTGTGTTTGTACTCCCTACAGTTAGGATGATAACCCCCAGGTTCTTTACTGTGTTTGTACTCTCTACAGTTAGGATGATAACCCCCAGGTTCTTTACTGTGTTTGTACTCCCTACAGTTAGGATGATAACCCCCAGGTTCTTTACTGTGTTTGTACTCCCTTACAGTTAGGATGATAACCCCCAGGTTCTTTACTGTGTTTGTACTCCCTACAGTTAGGATGATAACCCCCAGGTTCTTTACTGTGTTTGTACTCCCTTACAGTTAGGATGATAACCCCCAGGTTCTTTACTGTGTTTGTACTCTCTTACAGTTAGGATGATAACCCCCAGGTTCTTTACTGTGTTTGTACTCTCTTACAGTTAGGATGATAACCCCCAGGTTCTTTACTGTGTTTGTACTCCCTACAGTTAGGATGATAACCCCCAGGTTCTTTACTGTGTTTGTACTCTCTACAGTTAGGATGATAACCCCCAGGTTCTTTACTGTGTTTGTACTCCCTACAGTTAGGATGATAACCCCCAGGTTCTTTACTGTGTTTGTACTCTCTACAGTTAGGATGATAACCCCCAGGTTCTTTACTGTGTTTGTACTCCCTACAGTTAGGATGATAACCCCCAGGTTCTTTACTGTGTTTGTACTCCCTTACAGTTAGGATGATAACCCCCAGGTTCTTTACTGTGTTTGTACTCCCTACAGTTAGGATGATAACCCCCAGGTTCTTTACTGTGTTTGTACTCCCTTACAGTTAGGATGATAACCCCCAGGTTCTTTACTGTGTTTGTACTCTCTTACAGTTAGGATGATAACCCCCAGGTTCTTTACTGTGTTTGTACTCTCTTACAGTTAGGATGATAACCCCCAGGTTCTTTACTGTGTTTGTACTCTCTTACAGTTAGGATGATAACCCCCAGGTTCTTTACTGTGTTTGTACTCTCTTACAGTTAGGATGATAACCCCCAGGTTCTTTACTGTGTTTGTACTCCCTTACAGTTAGGATGATAACCCCCAGGTTCTTTACTGTGTTTGTACTCTCTTACAGTTAGGATGATAACCCCCAGGTTCTTTACTGTGTTTGTACTCCCTTACAGTTAGGATGATAACCCCCAGGTTCTTTACTGTGTTTGTACTCCCTTACAGTTAGGATGATAACCCCCAGGTTCTTTACTGTGTTTGTACTCTCTTACAGTTAGGTTTACAAGTCTATTTAGGGACCAAGCCCGAAGGGTCCCTCGTGTTTGTTTGTTTTTTGTACAAAAAATATAGCTACAAGCAGCAATAACTAGCACTTTAACAGGCATAACTCATGTATGCCGTTCATGATTTGAGGGCAAAAGTGACACAAAAATGACATACTGTAATATTTGTGGGTTTACTATTTACTACAAACTGTAGTCATGTCAGAACCTGGAAGGACCACAGACGAGGGTTTTATATATATATATATATATATATATATATGGGGCAATCTTTAATCCCCCCCCCCCCCCCCCCCCTGGTCTGAGCTGTGACGCTGTCCAACTCCCTTGGGAATGCTTGGCTGACCTGACGATATTCAAGTTAGTCTCTTGGTCAGCTGCCGGCAGAGCGAGGTGGACGATCACACAGCTAACTTCCCCTGTCTGTCTACAGGAGACCACATGGGTAGTCTCTCCTCCTGCTATATTAACAGCTAACTCCCCCTGTCTGTCTACAGGAGACAACATGGGTAGTCTCCCCTCCTGCTATTTTAACAACTAACTCCCCAGCCCTGTCTGTCTACAGGAGACCACATGGGTAGTCTCTCCTCCTGCTATATTAACAGCTAACTCCCCAGCCCTGTCTGTCTACAGGAGACCACATGGGTAGTCTCCCCTCCTGCTATATTAACAGCTAACTCCCCAGCCCTGTCTGTCTACAGGAGACCACATGGGTAGTCTCCCCTCCTGCTATATTAACAGCTAACTCCCCAGCCCTGTCTGTCTACAGGAGACCTCATGGGTAGTCTCTCCTCCTGCTATATTAACAGCTAACTCCCCCTGTCTGTCTACAGGAGACCGCATGGGTAGTCTCCCCTCCTGCTATATTAACAGCCAACTCCCCAACCCTGTCTGTCTACAGGAGACCACATGGGTAGTCTCCCCTCCTGCTATATTAACAGCTAACTCCCCCTGTCTGTCGGTCTACAGGAGACCTCATGGGTAGTCTCTCCTCCTGCTATATTAACAGCTAACTCCCCCTGTCTGTCAGTAACGTAATCCGAGTACCACAATTTAAAAAGTAGGGGGTTACTTTCAGTTACTTTTGGATTACTTTTAAGCAAAACTCTATTTAATTAGATAAAACACGTTTTACCATTGATAACCAGACAAGAATGTTGAGCTTATGAAATTAAGAAAAGGACAACAGAAATATGGTTAAATCAGTGGTTCTCAACCTTTTTACAACAAGCAGAACCTCCTCAGAAAATATTTGGCTCTCAAGTTCCAACCTTATTATGATTCATGTTAAAATACAGTCCTATTCGGCTAGGCAATTAAGCCACGTGTTCACACAAAAGGCTAATTCATTCCAAATCATAATATATACAAATATAAAGAATATAGGCCCTAGCCAAAGTCATGCTGTAGGGCACTGTAGACTACAAAATGATATTGATTAAAACAAAAGAAGGAAAACACTAGCACTTTAACACTAAGTTGTCACAGACACAGACAGGCAGGCAGGCAGACAGACAGGTACGCACACACACACACAGCTTTCTAGCGCAACGTTACGGAGCTGATGAGTTTCAGACTGTTTCACTTTGCAATGCGCGACCCAGCGCATTGCAAGGCATCTCGATCTATTGGTCACAGCTGAAATTAATCGCAGATTTAATTACAACTGATTCAACTGAAACTCTTTGGAGAGGCAAGGCAAGGAGGCAACCAGGTGCTCAGGAGGTGTGTAGGTATAAAAAATGTATAAAAATGGTAAAAAGGTGCTCCTGGGATCAATCGGGATAACAACACGATATAGAGCAAAGAGGAGATCCGGGCACACTTGATGTCAAAAGGAGGAAATATTTTATTGAACCGACATGTTTCGACCTATACGGTCTTCATCAGGGCTGAAACTCTGAAACTCTTTGGATTTGTATCCCGTTTGAACATATACCACCACCACACTGTGAAACTGTTGAGGAGGCCTGCATGTTATTTCCATAGAGTTATGGTTTTTAGCGAGCCTACTACTACAGTGCTAAAGTGTCATTTGAACGGTGTCTTTTATATCATTTTTCCACTCCCCGTCAAAATCTAAGGCTTCGTACACACAAAGAACAACTGTGCTGTGCTCTGCCTGTGTTTCATGGCCGCCCCAATGGAAGTCACGTGGTTTGACCAAACACTTGTGTTTGATTCCCCCCCCTCCCCCCATCACACACAAGTGTTTGGTCAAACCACGTGACTTCCATTGGAAATGCATTGAGGCGGCCATGAAACACGGACAGCACAGAGCATGTTCGTCTGATATGTGTGTACGAAGCCTAACCCAGAGCGCTCCAGTCAGTCCACCCGACGCGGCAACCTCCTCTCACTGTCCCCCCTCTGTCCCCGGGTACAGTAGCCTACAGATCATTGTCCGCTGGTTACAGATCACAGCACTAATGAAATATAATATAATATGTCGGGACTGGGGAGTCTGACGGCGGGGGAAACCTGTGACCGATGTGGCTCGTGTTGGAGCCGAGCCGCGCGAGCCTGTGTTCACTGCGCAGTGAGCAGCAGCAGCAGCAGCAACACACACACACATCATGTGCCATGCATGCGTACTAGTATTAAGACTTGATTATTTTATTGTTTGGTGTTTTAACTTATTTGTAGCCCTAAAATTGATGAGGGGAAGGGGAGATTGTAATCAAGCCTGTAACCCCCGTTACTACGGCCGTTACTGTAATCCAGATTAAACATTTTAAAATGTACCCTAAAACGTTAGTTACCGTTTTTGTTGTACTCTGATTACGTAACGGCGTTACATGTAATCCGTTACTTCCCAACCCTGGGCATAGGCTACTGTAGTCCATGGTTTCGGACCGCATGCCGTTTTTCATGATTTTGCAGGATTTGAGAAAAGATGAAAATAATTGACCTGTAAATTACAACAAAATAAACTAAGGCACTGGTGTGGTACTCCTGGTTTACCAGAACGGGGTTCAAGTCCCTGCAGTGCTCTGCTCAATTTGTTGTATTTACATGGTTTATTTAAAATTTCTGCTCATTGTGTTGCCTTTTCATAGATGGTAACCCCCAGGTTCTCTACTGTTTGTAAAAATGCCACCCTGTCACCTGTCGCTTTTCAGTGATTTACACCTTTTTTTCAAATCCTCCGAAACCGTGAAAAATGGCACCCTGTAGCATGTGCTCCGAGACCATGGACTATAGCCTGTCGCTTTTCAGTGATTTTCACCTTTTTTTCAAATCCTCCGAAACCGTGAAAAATGGCACCCTGTAGCATGTGCTCCGAGACCATGGACTATAGCCTGTCGCTTTTCAGTGATTTTCACCTTTTTTCAAATCCTCCGAAACCGTGAAAAATGCCACCCTGTAGCATGTGCTCCGAGACCATGGACTATAGCCTGTCGCTTTTCAGTGATTTTCCCCTTTTTTTCAAATCCTCCGAAACCGTGAAAAATGCCACCCTGTAGCATGTGCTCCAAGACCATGGACTATAGCCTGTCGCTTTTCAGTGATTTTCACCTTTTTTTCAAATCCTCCGAAAGCGTGAAAAATGCCACCCTGTAGCATGTGCTCCGAGACCATGGACTATAGCCTGTCGCATTTCAGTGATTTTCACCTTTTTTTCAAATCCTCCGAAACCGTGAAAAATGCCACCCTGTAGCATGTGCTCCGAGACCATGGACTATAGCCTGTCGCTTTTCAGTGATTTTCACCTTTTTTTTCAAATCCTCCGAAACCGTGAAAAATGCCACCCTGTAGCATGTGCTCCGAGACCATGGACTATAGCCTGTCGCTTTTCAGTGATTTTCACCTTTTTTTCAAATCCTCCGAAACCGTGAAAAATGCCACCCTGTAGCATGTGCTCCGAGACCATGGACTATAGCCTGTCGCATT
Organism: Electrona antarctica; assembly: GCF_951216825.1. Taxonomy (NCBI): domain Eukaryota; kingdom Metazoa; phylum Chordata; class Actinopteri; order Myctophiformes; family Myctophidae; genus Electrona; species Electrona antarctica. Next base: position 4,318,124 of record NC_136793.1, read on the forward strand.
TCAGTGATTTTCACCTTTTTTTCAAATCCTCCGAAACCGTGAAAAAGGCCACCCTGTAGCATGTGCTCCGAGACCATGGACTATAGCCTGTCGCTTTTCAGCGATTTTCACCTTTTTTTCAAATCCTCCGAAACCGTGAAAAATGCCACCCTGTAGCATGTGCTCCGAGACCATGGACTATATATAGCCTGTCGCTTTTCAGTGATTTTCACCTTTTTTTCAAATCCTCCGAAACCGTGAAAAATGCCACCCTGTAGCGTGTGCTCCGAGACCATGGACTATAGCCTGTCGCATTTCAGTGATTTTCACCTTTTTTTCAAATCCTCCGAAACCGTGAAAAATGCCACCCTGTAGCGTGTGCTCCGAGACCATGGACTATAGCCTGTCGCTTTTCAGTGATTTTCACCTTTTTTTCAAATCCTCCGAAACCGTGAAAAATGCCACCCTGTAGCGTGTGCTCCGAGACCATGGACTATAGCCTGTCGCTTTTCAGTGATTTTCACCTTTTTTTCAAATCCTCCGAAACCGTGAAAAATGCCACCCTGTAGCATGTGCTCCGAGACCATGGACTATAGCCTGTCGCATTTCAGTGATTTTCACCTTTTTTTCCAATCCTCCGAAACCGTGAAAAATGCCACCCTGTAGCATGTGCTCCGAGACCATGGACTATAGCCTGTCGCTTTTCAGTGATTTTCACCTTTTTTTCAAATCCTCCGAAACCGTGAAAAATGCCACCCTGTAGCATGTGCTCCGAGACCATGGACTATAGCCTGTCGCATTTCAGTGATTTTCACCTTTTTTTCAAATCCTCCGAAAGCGTGAAAAATGCCACCCTGTAGCGTGTGCTCCGAGACCATGGACTATAGCCTGTCGCTTTTCAGTGATTTTCACCTTTTTTTCAAATCCTCCGAAAGCGTGAAAAATGCCACCCTGTAGCATGTGCTCCGAGACCATGGACTATAGCCTGTCGCATTTCAGTGATTTTCACCTTTTTTTCCAATCCTCCGAAACCGTGAAAAATGCCACCCTGTAGCATGTGCTCCGAGACCATGGACTATAGCCTGTCGCTTTTCAGTGATTTTCACCTTTTTTTCAAATCCTCCGAAACCGTGAAAAATGCCACCCTGTAGCATGTGCTCCGAGACCATGGACTATAGCCTGTCGCATTTCAGTGATTTTCACCTTTTTTTCAAATCCTCCGAAAGCGTGAAAAATGCCACCCTGTAGCGTGTGCTCCGAGACCATGGACTATAGCCTGTCGCTTTTCAGTGATTTTCACCTTTTTTTCAAATCCTCCGAAAGCGTGAAAAATGCCACCCTGTAGCATGTGCTCCGAGACCATGGACTATAGCCTGTCGCATTTCAGTGATTTTCACCTTTTTTTCAAATCCTCCGAAACCGTGAAAAATGCCACCCTGTAGCATGTGCTCCGAGACCATGGACTATAGCCTGTCGCATTTCAGTGATTTTCACCTTTTTTTCAAATCCTCCGAAACCGTGAAAAATGCCACCCTGTAGCATGTGCTCCGAGACCATGGACTATAGCCTGTCGCATTTCAGTGATTTTCACCTTTTTTTCAAATCCTCCGAAACCGTGAAAAAGGCCACCCTGTAGCATGTGCTCCGAGACCATGGACTATAGCCTGTCGCTTTTCAGCGATTTTCACCTTTTTTTCAAATCCTCCGAAACCGTGAAAAATGCCACCCTGTAGCATGTGCTCCGAGACCATGGACTATAGCCTGTCGCTTTTCAGTGATTTTCACCTTTTTTTCAAATCCTCCGAAACCGTGAAAAATGCCACCCTGTAGCGTGTGCTCCAAGACCATGGACTATAGCCTGTCGCATTTCAGTGATTTTCACGTTTTTTTCAAATCCTCCGAAACCGTGAAAAATGCCACCCTGTAGCGTGTGCTCCGAGACCATGGACTATAGCCTGTCGCTTTTCAGTGATTTTCACCTTTTTTTCAAATCCTCCGAAACCGTGAAAAATGCCACCCTGTAGCATGTGCTCCGAGACCATGGACTATAGCCTGTCGCTTTTCAGTGATTTTCACCTTTTTTTCAAATCCTCCGAAACCGTGAAAAATGCCACCCTGTAGCATGTGCTCCGAGACCATGGACTATAGCCTGTCGCATTTCAGTGATTTTCACCTTTTTCTCCAATCCTCCGAAACCGTGAAAAATGCCACCCTGTAGCATGTGCTCCGAGACCATGGACTATAGCCTGTCGCTTTTCAGTGATTTTCACCTTTTTTTCAAATCCTCCGAAACCGTGAAAAAGGCCACCCTGTAGCATGTGCTCCGAGACCATGGACTATAGCCTGTCGCTTTTCAGTGATTTTCACCTTTTTTTCAAATCCTCCGAAACCGTGAAAAAGGCCACCCTGTAGCATGTGCTCCGAGACCATGGACTATAGCCTGTCGCTTTTCAGCGATTTTCACCTTTTTTTCAAATCCTCCGAAACCGTGAAAAATGCCACCCTGTAGCATGTGCTCCGAGACCATGGACTATAGCCTGTCGCTTTTCAGTGATTTTCACCTTTTTTTCCAATCCTCCGAAACCGTGAAAAATGCCACCCTGTAGCATGTGCTCCGAGACCATGGACTATAGCCTGTCGCTTTTCAGTGATTTACACCTTTTTTTCAAATCCTCCGAAACCGTGAAAAATGCCACCCTGTAGCATGTGCTCCGAGACCATGGACTATAGCCTGTCGCTTTTCAGTGATTTTCCCCTTTTTTTCAAATCCTCCGAAACCGTGAAAAATGGCACCCTGTAGCGTGTGCTCCGAGACCATGGACTATAGCCTGTCGCTTTTCAGTGATTTTCACCTTTTTTTCAAATCCTCCGAAACCGTGAAAAATGCCACCCTGTAGCGTGTGCTCCGAGACCATGGACTATAGCCTGTCGCATTTCAGTGATTTTCACGTTTTTTTCAAATCCTCCGAAACCGTGAAAAATGCCACCCTGTAGCGTGTGCTCCGAGACCATGGACTATAGCCTGTCGCTTTTCAGTGATTTTCACCTTTTTTTCAAATCCTCCGAAACCGTGAAAAATGCCACCCTGTAGCGTGTGCTCCGAGACCATGGACTATAGCCTGTCGCTTTTCAGTGATTTTCACCTTTTTTTCAAATCCTCCGAAACCGTGAAAAATGCCACCCTGTAGCATGTGCTCCGAGACCATGGACTATAGCCTGTCGCATTTCAGTGATTTTCACCTTTTTCTCCAATCCTCCGAAACCGTGAAAAATGCCACCCTGTAGCATGTGCTCCGAGACCATGGACTATAGCCTGTCGCTTTTCAGTGATTTTCACCTTTTTTTCAAATCCTCCGAAACCGTGAAAAAGGCCACCCTGTAGCATGTGCTCCGAGACCATGGACTATAGCCTGTCGCTTTTCAGTGATTTTCACCTTTTTTTCCAAATCCTCCGAAACCGTGAAAAAGGCCACCCTGTAGCATGTGCTCCGAGACCATGGACTATAGCCTGTCGCTTTTCAGCGATTTTCACCTTTTTTTCAAATCCTCCGAAACCGTGAAAAATGCCACCCTGTAGCATGTGCTCCGAGACCATGGACTATAGCCTGTCGCTTTTCAGTGATTTTCACCTTTTTTTCCAATCCTCCGAAACCGTGAAAAATGCCACCCTGTAGCATGTGCTCCGAGACCATGGACTATAGCCTGTCGCTTTTCAGTGATTTACACCTTTTTTTCAAATCCTCCGAAACCGTGAAAAATGCCACCCTGTAGCATGTGCTCCGAGACCATGGACTAGCCTGTCGCTTTTCAGTGATTTTCCCCTTTTTTTCAAATCCTCCGAAACCGTGAAAAATGGCACCCTGTAGCGTGTGCTCCGAGACCATGGACTATAGCCTGTCGCTTTTCAGTGATTTTCCCCTTTTTTTCAAATCCTCCGAAACCGTGAAAAATGCCACCCTGTAGCATGTGCTCCAAGACCATGGACTATAGCCTGTCGCTTTTCAGTGATTTTCCCCTTTTTTTCAAATCCTCCGAAACCGTGAAAAATGGCACCCTGTAGCGTGTGCTCCGAGACCATGGACTATAGCCTGTTGCTTTTCAGTGATTTTCCCCTTTTTTTCAAATCCTCCGAAACCGTGAAAAATGCCACCCTGTAGCATGTGCTCCAAGACCATGGACTATAGCCTGTCGCTTTTCAGTGATTTTCACCTTTTTTTCAAATCCTCCGAAACCGTGAAAAATGCCACCCTGTAGCATGTGCTCCGAGACCATGGACTATAGCCTGTCGCTTTTCAGTGATTTTCACCTTTTTTTCAAATCCTCCGAAACCGTGAAAAATGGCACCCTGTAGCGTGTGCTCCGAGACCATGGACTATAGCCTGTCGCTTTTCAGTGATTTTCCCCTTTTTTTCAAATCCTCCGAAACCGTGAAAAATGCCACCCTGTAGCATGTGCTCCAAGACCATGGACTATAGCCTGTCGCTTTTCAGTGATTTTCACCTTTTTTTCAAATCCTCCGAAACCGTGAAAAATGGCACCCTGTAGCATGTGCTCCGAGACCATGGACTAAAGCCTGTCGCTTTTCAGTGATTTTCACCTTTTTTTCCAATCCTCCGAAACCGTGAAAAATGCCACCCTGTAGCATGTGCTCCGAGACCATGGACTATAGCCTGTAGCTTTTCAGTGATTTACACCTTTTTTTCAAATCCTCCGAAACCGTGAAAAATGCCACCCTGTAGCATGTGCTCCGAGACCATGGACTATAGCCTGTCGCTTTTCAGTGATTTTCACCTTTTTTTCAAATCCTCCGAAACCGTGAAAAATGGCACCCTGTAGCGTGTGCTCCGAGACCATGGACTATAGCCTGTCGCTTTTCAGTGATTTTCCCCTTTTTTTCAAATCCTCCGAAACCGTGAAAAATGCCACCCTGTAGCATGTGCTCCAAGACCATGGACTATAGCCTGTCGCTTTTCAGTGATTTTCCCCTTTTTTTCAAATCCTCCGAAACCGTGAAAAATGGCACCCTGTAGCGTGTGCTCCGAGACCATGGACTATAGCCTGTCGCTTTTCAGTGATTTTCCCCTTTTTTTCAAATCCTCCGAAACCGTGAAAAATGCCACCCTGTAGCATGTGCTCCAAGACCATGGACTATAGCCTGTCGCTTTTCAGTGATTTTCACCTTTTTTTCAAATCCTCCGAAACCGTGAAAAATGCCACCCTGTAGCATGTGCTCCGAGGCCATGGACTATAGCCTGTCGCTTTTCAGTGATTTTCACCTTTTTTTCAAATCCTCCGAAACCGTGAAAAATGCCACCCTGTAGCGTGTGCTCCGAGACCATGGACTATAGCCTGTCGCTTTTCAGTGATTTTCACCTTTTTTTCAAATCCTCCGAAACCGTGAAAAATGCCACCCTGTAGCATGTGCTCCGAGACCATGGACTATAGCCTGTCGCATTTCAGTGATTTTCACCTTTTTTTCAAATCCTCCGAAACCGTGAAAAATGCCACCCTGTAGCATGTGCTCCGAGACCATGGACTATAGCCTGTCGCATTTCAGTGATTTTCACCTTTTTTTCAAATCCTCCGAAACCGTGAAAAATGCCACCCTGTAGCGTGTGCTCCGAGACCATGGACTATAGCCTGTCGCTTTTCAGTGATTTTCACCTTTTTTTCAAATCCTCCGAAACCGTGAAAAATGCCACCCTGTAGCATGTGCTCCGAGACCATGGACTATAGCCTGTCGCTTTTCAGTGATTTTCACCTTTTTTTCAAATCCTCCGAAACCGTGAAAAATGCCACCCTGTAGCGTGTGCTCCGAGACCATGGACTATAGCCTGTCGCTTTTCAGTGATTTTCACCTTTTTTTCAAATCCTCCGAAACCGTGAAAAATGCCACCCTGTAGCATGTGCTCCGAGACCATGGACTATAGCCTGTCGCTTTTCAGTGATTTTCACCTTTTTTTCAAATCCTCCGAAACCGTGAAAAATGTCACCCTGTAGCGTGTGCTCCGAGACCATGGACTATAGCCTGTCGCTTTTCAGTGATTTTCCCCTTTTTTTCAAATCCTCCGAAACCGTGAAAAATGCCACCCTGTAGCATGTGCTCCAAGACCATGGACTATAGCCTGTCGCTTTTCAGTGATTTTCCCCTTTTTTTCAAATCCTCCGAAACCGTGAAAAATGGCACCCTGTAGCGTGTGCTCCGAGACCATGGACTATAGCCTGTCGCTTTTCAGTGATTTTCCCCTTTTTTTCAAATCCTCCGAAACCGTGAAAAATGCCACCCTGTAGCATGTGCTCCAAGACCATGGACTATAGCCTGTCGCTTTTCAGTGATTTTCACCTTTTTTTCAAATCCTCCGAAACCGTGAAAAATGCCACCCTGTAGCATGTGCTCCGAGACCATGGACTATAGCCTGTCGCTTTTCAGTGATTTTCACCTTTTTTTCAAATCCTCCGAAACCGTGAAAAATGCCACCCTGTAGCGTGTGCTCCGAGACCATGGACTATAGCCTGTCGCTTTTCAGTGATTTTCACCTTTTTTTCAAATCCTCCGAAACCGTGAAAAATGCCACCCTGTAGCATGTGCTCCGAGACCATGGACTATAGCCTGTCGCATTTCAGTGATTTTCACCTTTTTTTCAAATCCTCCGAAACCGTGAAAAATGCCACCCTGTAGCATGTGCTCCGAGACCATGGACTATAGCCTGTCGCATTTCAGTGATTTTCACCTTTTTTTCAAATCCTCCGAAACCGTGAAAAATGCCACCCTGTAGCGTGTGCTCCGAGACCATGGACTATAGCCTGTCGCTTTTCAGTGATTTTCACCTTTTTTTCAAATCCTCCGAAACCGTGAAAAATGCCACCCTGTAGCATGTGCTCCGAGACCATGGACTATAGCCTGTCGCTTTTCAGTGATTTTCACCTTTTTTTCAAATCCTCCGAAACCGTGAAAAATGCCACCCTGTAGCGTGTGCTCCGAGACCATGGACTATAGCCTGTCGCTTTTCAGTGATTTTCACCTTTTTTTCAAATCCTCCGAAACCTTGAAAAATGCCACCCTGTAGCATGTGCTCCGAGACCATGGACTATAGCCTGTCGCATTTCAGTGATTTTCACCTTTTTTTCAAATCCTCCGAAACCGTGAAAAAGGCCACCCTGTAGCATGTGCTCCGAGACCATGGACTATAGCCTGTCGCTTTTCAGCGATTTTCACCTTTTTTTCAAATCCTCCGAAACCGTGAAAAATGCCACCCTGTAGCATGTGCTCCGAGACCATGGACTATAGCCTGTCGCTTTTCAGTGATTTTAACCTTTTTTTCAAATCCTCCGAAACCGTGAAAAATGCCACCCTGTAGCGTGTGCTCCGAGACCATGGACTATAGCCTGTCGCATTTCAGTGATTTTCACCTTTTTTTCAAATCCTCCGAAACCGTGAAAAATGCCACCCTGTAGCGTGTGCTCCGAGACCATGGACTATAGCCTGTCGCTTTTCAGTGATTTTCACCTTTTTTTCAAATCCTCCGAAACCGTGAAAAATGCCACCCTGTAGCGTGTGCTCCGAGACCATGGACTATAGCCTGTCGCTTTTCAGTGATTTTCACCTTTTTTTCAAATCCTCCGAAACCGTGAAAAATGCCACCCTGTAGCATGTGCTCCGAGACCATGGACTATAGCCTGTCGCATTTCAGTGATTTTCACCTTTTTTTCCAATCCTCCGAATCCGTGAAAAATGCCACCCTGTAGCATGTGCTCCGAGACCATGGACTATAGCCTGTCGCTTTTCAGTGATTTTCACCTTTTTTTCAAATCCTCCGAAACCGTGAAAAAGGCCACCCTGTAGCATGTGCTCCGAGACCATGGACTATAGCCTGTCGCTTTTCAGTGATTTTCACCTTTTTTTCAAATCCTCCGAAACCGTGAAAAATGCCACCCTGTAGCGTGTGCTCCGAGACCATGGACTATAGCCTGTCGCTTTTCAGTGATTTTCACCTTTTTTTCAAATCCTCCGAAACCGTGAAAAATGCCACCCTGTAGCATGTGCTCCGAGACCATGGACTATAGCCTGTCGCTTTTCAGTGATTTTCACCTTTTTTTCAAATCCTCCGAAACCGTGAAAAATGCCACCCTGTAGCGTGTGCTCCGAGACCATGGACTATAGCCTGTCGCTTTTCAGTGATTTTCACCTTTTTTTCAAATCCTCCGAAACCGTGAAAAATGCCACCCTGTAGCATGTGCTCCGAGACCATGGACTATAGCCTGTCGCTTTTCAGTGATTTTCACCTTTTTTTCAAATCCTCCGAAACCGTGAAAAATGGCACCCTGTAGCGTGTGCTCCGAGACCATGGACTATAGCCTGTCGCTTTTCAGTGATTTTCCCCTTTTTTTCAAATCCTCCGAAACCGTGAAAAATGCCACCCTGTAGCATGTGCTCCAAGACCATGGACTATAGCCTGTCGCTTTTCAGTGATTTTCCCCTTTTTTTCAAATCCTCCGAAACCGTGAAAAATGGCACCCTGTAGCGTGTGCTCCGAGACCATGGACTATAGCCTGTCGCTTTTCAGTGATTTTCCCCTTTTTTTCAAATCCTCCGAAACCGTGAAAAATGCCACCCTGTAGCATGTGCTCCAAGACCATGGACTATAGCCTGTCGCTTTTCAGTGATTTTCACCTTTTTTTCAAATCCTCCGAAACCGTGAAAAATGCCACCCTGTAGCATGTGCTCCGAGACCATGGACTATAGCCTGTCGCTTTTCAGTGATTTTCACCTTTTTTTCAAATCCTCCGAAACCGTGAAAAATGCCACCCTGTAGCGTGTGCTCCGAGACCATGGACTATAGCCTGTCGCTTTTCAGTGATTTTCACCTTTTTTTCAAATCCTCCGAAACCGTGAAAAATGCCACCCTGTAGCATGTGCTCCGAGACCATGGACTATAGCCTGTCGCATTTCAGTGATTTTCACCTTTTTTTCAAATCCTCCGAAACCGTGAAAAATGCCACCCTGTAGCGTGTGCTCCGAGACCATGGACTATAGCCTGTCGCTTTTCAGTGATTTTCACCTTTTTTTCAAATCCTCCGAAACCGTGAAAAATGCCACCCTGTAGCATGTGCTCCGAGACCATGGACTATAGCCTGTCGCTTTTCAGTGATTTTCACCTTTTTTTCAAATCCTCCGAAACCGTGAAAAATGCCACCCTGTAGCGTGTGCTCCGAGACCATGGACTATAGCCTGTCGCTTTTCAGTGATTTTCACCTTTTTTTCAAATCCTCCGAAACCGTGAAAAATGCCACCCTGTAGCATGTGCTCCGAGACCATGGACTATAGCCTGTCGCATTTCAGTGATTTTCACCTTTTTTTCAAATCCTCCGAAACCGTGAAAAAGGCCACCCTGTAGCGTGTGCTCCGAGACCATGGACTATAGCCTGTCGCTTTTCAGTGATTTTCACCTTTTTTTCAAATCCTCCGAAACCGTGAAAAATGCCACCCTGTAGCATGTGCTCCGAGACCATGGACTATAGCCTGTCGCATTTCAGTGATTTTCACCTTTTTTTCAAATCCTCCGAAACCGTGAAAAAGGCCACCCTGTAGCATGTGCTCCGAGACCATGGACTATAGCCTGTCGCTTTTCAGCGATTTTCACCTTTTTTTCAAATCCTCCGAAACCGTGAAAAATGCCACCCTGTAGCATGTGCTCCGAGACCATGGACTATAGCCTGTCGCTTTTCAGTGATTTTAACCTTTTTTTCAAATCCTCCGAAACCGTGAAAAATGCCACCCTGTAGCGTGTGCTCCGAGACCATGGACTATAGCCTGTCGCATTTCAGTGATTTTCACCTTTTTTTCAAATCCTCCGAAACCGTGAAAAATGCCACCCTGTAGCGTGTGCTCCGAGACCATGGACTATAGCCTGTCGCTTTTCAGTGATTTTCACCTTTTTTTCAAATCCTCCGAAACCGTGAAAAATGCCACCCTGTAGCGTGTGCTCCGAGACCATGGACTATAGCCTGTCGCTTTTCAGTGATTTTCACCTTTTTTTCAAATCCTCCGAAACCGTGAAAAATGCCACCCTGTAGCATGTGCTCCGAGACCATGGACTATAGCCTGTCGCATTTCAGTGATTTTCACCTTTTTTTCCAATCCTCCGAATCCGTGAAAAATGCCACCCTGTAGCATGTGCTCCGAGACCATGGACTATAGCCTGTCGCTTTTCAGTGATTTTCACCTTTTTTTCAAATCCTCCGAAACCGTGAAAAAGGCCACCCTGTAGCTTGTGCTCCGAGACCATGGACTATAGCCTGTCGCTTTTCAGTGATTTTCACCTTTTTTTCAAATCCTCCGAAACCGTGAAAAATGCCACCCTGTAGCGTGTGCTCCGAGACCATGGACTATAGCCTGTCGCTTTTCAGTGATTTTCACCTTTTTTTCAAATCCTCCGAAACCGTGAAAAATGCCACCCTGTAGCATGTGCTCCGAGACCATGGACTATAGCCTGTCGCTTTTCAGTGATTTTCACCTTTTTTTCAAATCCTCCGAAACCGTGAAAAATGCCACCCTGTAGCGTGTGCTCCGAGACCATGGACTATAGCCTGTCGCTTTTCAGTGATTTTCACCTTTTTTTCAAATCCTCCGAAACCGTGAAAAATGCCACCCTGTAGCATGTGCTCCGAGACCATGGACTATAGCCTGTCGCTTTTCAGTGATTTTCACCTTTTTTTCAAATCCTCCGAAACCGTGAAAAATGGCACCCTGTAGCGTGTGCTCCGAGACCATGGACTATAGCCTGTCGCTTTTCAGTGATTTTCCCCTTTTTTTCAAATCCTCCGAAACCGTGAAAAATGCCACCCTGTAGCATGTGCTCCAAGACCATGGACTATAGCCTGTCGCTTTTCAGTGATTTTCCCCTTTTTTTCAAATCCTCCGAAACCGTGAAAAATGGCACCCTGTAGCGTGTGCTCCGAGACCATGGACTATAGCCTGTCGCTTTTCAGTGATTTTCCCCTTTTTTTCAAATCCTCCGAAACCGTGAAAAATGCCACCCTGTAGCATGTGCTCCAAGACCATGGACTATAGCCTGTCGCTTTTCAGTGATTTTCACCTTTTTTTCAAATCCTCCGAAACCGTGAAAAATGCCACCCTGTAGCATGTGCTCCGAGACCATGGACTATAGCCTGTCGCTTTTCAGTGATTTTCACCTTTTTTTCAAATCCTCCGAAACCGTGAAAAATGCCACCCTGTAGCGTGTGCTCCGAGACCATGGACTATAGCCTGTCGCTTTTCAGTGATTTTCACCTTTTTTTCAAATCCTCCGAAACCGTGAAAAATGCCACCCTGTAGCATGTGCTCCGTTACCATGGACTATAGCCTGTCGCATTTCAGTGATTTTCACCTTTTTTTCAAATCCTCCGAAACCGTGAAAAATGCCACCCTGTAGCATGTGCTCCGAGACCATGGACTATAGCCTGTCGCATTTCAGTGATTTTCACCTTTTTTTCAAATCCTCCGAAACCGTGAAAAATGCCACCCTGTAGCGTGTGCTCCGAGACCATGGACTATAGCCTGTCGCTTTTCAGTGATTTTCACCTTTTTTTCAAATCCTCCGAAACCGTGAAAAATGCCACCCTGTAGCATGTGCTCCGAGACCATGGACTATAGCCTGTCGCTTTTCAGTGATTTTCACCTTTTTTTCAAATCCTCCGAAACCGTGAAAAATGCCACCCTGTAGCGTGTGCTCCGAGACCATGGACTATAGCCTGTCGCTTTTCAGTGATTTTCACCTTTTTTTCAAATCCTCCGAAACCGTGAAAAAGGCCACCCTGTAGCATGTGCTCCGAGACCATGGACTATAGCCTGTCGCTTTTCAGCGATTTTCACCTTTTTTTCAAATCCTCCGAAACCGTGAAAAATGCCACCCTGTAGCATGTGCTCCGAGACCATGGACTATAGCCTGTCGCTTTTCAGTGATTTTAACCTTTTTTTCAAATCCTCCGAAACCGTGAAAAATGCCACCCTGTAGCGTGTGCTCCGAGACCATGGACTATAGCCTGTCGCATTTCAGTGATTTTCACCTTTTTTTCAAATCCTCCGAAACCGTGAAAAATGCCACCCTGTAGCGTGTGCTCCGAGACCATGGACTATAGCCTGTCGCTTTTCAGTGATTTTCACCTTTTTTTCAAATCCTCCGAAACCGTGAAAAATGCCACCCTGTAGCGTGTGCTCCGAGACCATGGACTATAGCCTGTCGCTTTTCAGTGATTTTCACCTTTTTTTCAAATCCTCCGAAACCGTGAAAAATGCCACCCTGTAGCATGTGCTCCGAGACCATGGACTATAGCCTGTCGCATTTCAGTGATTTTCACCTTTTTTTCCAATCCTCCGAATCCGTGAAAAATGCCACCCTGTAGCATGTGCTCCGAGACCATGGACTATAGCCTGTCGCTTTTCAGTGATTTTCACCTTTTTTTCAAATCCTCCGAAACCGTGAAAAAGGCCACCCTGTAGCATGTGCTCCGAGACCATGGACTATAGCCTGTCGCTTTTCAGTGATTTTCACCTTTTTTTCAAATCCTCCGAAACCGTGAAAAAGGCCACCCTGTAGCATGTGCTCCGAGACCATGGACTATAGCCTGTCGCTTTTCAGCGATTTTCACCTTTTTTTCAAATCCTCCGAAACCGTGAAAAATGCCACCCTGTAGCATGTGCTCCGAGACCATGGACTATAGCCTGTCGCTTTTCCGTGATTTTCACCTTTTTTTCCAATCCTCCGAAACCGTGAAAAATGCCACCCTGTAGCATGTGCTCCGAGACCATGGACTATAGCCTGTCGCTTTTCAGTGATTTACACCTTTTTTTCAAATCCTCCGAAACCGTGAAAAATGCCACCCTGTAGCATGTGCTCCGAGACCATGGACTATAGCCTGTCGCTTTTCAGTGATTTTCCCCTTTTTTTCAAATCCTCCGAAACCGTGAAAAATGGCACCCTGTAGCGTGTGCTCCGAGACCATGGACTATAGCCTGTCGCTTTTCAGTGATTTTCCCCTTTTTTTCAAATCCTCCGAAACCGTGAAAAATGCCACCCTGTAGCATGTGCTCCAAGACCATGGACTATAGCCTGTCGCTTTTCAGTGATTTTCCCCTTTTTTTCAAATCCTCCGAAACCGTGAAAAATGCCACCCTGTAGCATGTGCTCCAAGACCATGGACTATAGCCTGTCGCTTTTCAGTGATTTTCACCTTTTTTTCAAATCCTCCGAAACCGTGAAAAATGCCACCCTGTAGCATGTGCTCCGAGACCATGGACTATAGCCTGTCGCTTTTCAGTGATTTTCACCTTTTTTTCAAATCCTCCGAAACCGTGAAAAATGGCACCCTGTAGCGTGTGCTCCGAGACCATGGACTATAGCCTGTCGCTTTTCAGTGATTTTCCCCTTTTTTTCAAATCCTCCGAAACCGTGAAAAATGCCACCCTGTAGCATGTGCTCCAAGACCATGGACTATAGCCTGTCGCTTTTCAGTGATTTTCACCTTTTTTTCAAATCCTCCGAAACCGTGAAAAATGGCACCCTGTAGCATGTGCTCCGAGACCATGGACTAAAGCCTGTCGCTTTTCAGTGATTTTCACCTTTTTTTCCAATCCTCCGAAACCGTGAAAAATGCCACCCTGTAGCATGTGCTCCGAGACCATGGACTATAGCCTGTAGCTTTTCAGTGATTTACACCTTTTTTTCAAATCCTCCGAAACCGTGAAAAATGCCACCCTGTAGCATGTGCTCCGAGACCATGGACTATAGCCTGTCGCTTTTCAGTGATTTTCACCTTTTTTTCAAATCCTCCGAAACCGTGAAAAATGGCACCCTGTAGCGTGTGCTCCGAGACCATGGACTATAGCCTGTCGCTTTTCAGTGATTTTCCCCTTTTTTTCAAATCCTCCGAAACCGTGAAAAATGCCACCCTGTAGCATGTGCTCCAAGACCATGGACTATAGCCTGTCGCTTTTCAGTGATTTTCCCCTTTTTTTCAAATCCTCCGAAACCGTGAAAAATGGCACCCTGTAGCGTGTGCTCCGAGACCATGGACTATAGCCTGTCGCTTTTCAGTGATTTTCCCCTTTTTTTCAAATCCTCCGAAACCGTGAAAAATGCCACCCTGTAGCATGTGCTCCAAGACCATGGACTATAGCCTGTCGCTTTTCAGTGATTTTCACCTTTTTTTCAAATCCTCCGAAACTGTGAAAAATGCCACCCTGTAGCATGTGCTCCGAGACCATGGACTATAGCCTGTCGCTTTTCAGTGATTTTCACCTTTTTTTCAAATCCTCCGAAACCGTGAAAAATGCCACCCTGTAGCGTGTGCTCCGAGACCATGGACTATAGCCTGTCGCTTTTCAGTGATTTTCACCTTTTTTTCAAATCCTCCGAAACCGTGAAAAATGCCACCCTGTAGCATGTGCTCCAAGACCATGGACTATAGCCTGTCGCTTTTCAGTGATTTTCACCTTTTTTTCAAATCCTCCGAAACTGTGAAAAATGCCACCCTGTAGCATGTGCTCCGAGACCATGGACTATAGCCTGTCGCTTTTCAGTGATTTTCACCTTTTTTTCAAATCCTCCGAAACCGTGAAAAATGCCACCCTGTAGCGTGTGCTCCGAGACCATGGACTATAGCCTGTCGCTTTTCAGTGATTTTCACCTTTTTTTCAAATCCTCCGAAACCGTGAAAAATGCCACCCTGTAGCATGTGCTCCGAGACCATGGACTATAGCCTGTCGCATTTCAGTGATTTTCACCTTTTTTTCAAATCCTCCGAAACCGTGAAAAATGCCACCCTGTAGCATGTGCTCCGAGACCATGGACTATAGCCTGTCGCTTTTCAGTGATTTTCACCTTTTTTTCAAATCCTCCGAAACCGTGAAAAATGCCACCCTGTAGCATGTGCTCCGAGACCATGGACTATAGCCTGTCGCTTTTCAGTGATTTTCACCTTTTTTTCAAATCCTCAGAAACCGTGAAAAAGGCCACCCTGTAGCATGTGCTCCGAGACCATGGACTATAGCCTGTCGCTTTTCAGTGATTTACACCTTTTTTTCAAATCCTCCGAAACCGTGAAAAATGCCACCCTGTAGCATGTGCTCCGAGACCATGGACTATAGCCTGTCGCTTTTCAGTGATTTTCCCCTTTTTTTCAAATCCTCCGAAACCGTGAAAAATGGCACCCTGTAGCGTGTGCTCCGAGACCATGGACTATAGCCTGTCGCTTTTCAGTGATTTTCCCCTTTTTTTCAAATCCTCCGAAACCGTGAAAAATGCCACCCTGTAGCATGTGCTCCAAGACCATGGACTATAGCCTGTCGCTTTTCAGTGATTTTCACCTTTTTTTCAAATCCTCTGAAACCGTGAAAAATGCCACACTGTAGCATGTGCTCCGAGACCATGGACTATAGCCTGTCGCTTTTCAGTGATTTTCACCTTTTTTTCAAATCCTCCGAAACCGTGAAAAATGCCACCCTGTAGCATGTGCTCCGAGACCATGGACTATAGCCTGTCGCATTTCAGTGATTTCACCTTTTTTTCAAATCCTCCGAAACCGTGAAAAATGCCACCCTGTAGCATGTGCTCCGAGACCATGGACTATAGCCTGTTGCTTTTCAGTGATTTACACCTTTTTTTCAAATCCTCCGAAACCGTGAAAAATGCTACCCTGTAGCATGTGCTCCGAGACCATGGACTATAGCCTGTCGCTTTTCAGTAATTTACCCCTTTTTTTCAAATACTCCGAAACCGTGAAAAATGGCACCCTGTAGCGTGTGCTCCGAGACCATGGACTATAGCCTTTCGCTTTTCAGTGATTTTCCCCTTTTTTTCAAATCCTCCGAAACCGTAAAAAATGCCACCCTGTAGCATGTGCTCCAAGACCATGGACTATAGCCTGTCGCTTTTCAGTGATTTTCACCTTTTTTTCAAATCCTCCGAAACCGTGAAAAATGGCACCCTGTAGCGTGTGCTCCGAGACCATGGACTATAGCCTGTTGCTTTTCAGTGATTTTCCCCTTTTTTTCAAATCCTCCGAAACCGTGAAAAATGCCACCCTGTAGCATGTGCTCCAAGACCATGGACTATAGCCTGTCGCTTTTCAGTGATTTTCACCTTTTTTTCAAATCCTCCGAAACCGTGAAAAATGCCACCCTGTAGCATGTGCTCCGAGACCATGGACTATAGCCTGTCGCTTTTCAGTGATTTTCACCTTTTTTTCAAATCCTCCGAAACCGTGAAAAATGGCACCCTGTAGCGTGTGCTCCGAGACCATGGACTATAGCCTGTCGCTTTTCAGTGATTTTCCCCTTTTTTTCAAATCCTCCGAAACCGTGAAAAATGCCACCCTGTAGCATGTGCTCCAAGACCATGGACTATAGCCTGTCGCTTTTCAGTGATTTTCACCTTTTTTTCAAATCCTCCGAAACCGTGAAAAATGGCACCCTGTAGCATGTGCTCCGAGACCATGGACTAAAGCCTGTCGCTTTTCAGTGATTTTCACCTTTTTTTCCAATCCTCCGAAACCGTGAAAAATGCCACCCTGTAGCATGTGCTCCGAGACCATGGACTATAGCCTGTAGCTTTTCAGTGATTTACACCTTTTTTTCAAATCCTCCGAAACCGTGAAAAATGCCACCCTGTAGCATGTGCTCCGAGACCATGGACTATAGCCTGTCGCTTTTCAGTGATTTTCACCTTTTTTTCAAATCCTCCGAAACCGTGAAAAATGGCACCCTGTAGCGTGTGCTCCGAGACCATGGACTATAGCCTGTCGCTTTTCAGTGATTTTCCCCTTTTTTTCAAATCCTCCGAAACCGTGAAAAATGCCACCCTGTAGCATGTGCTCCAAGACCATGGACTATAGCCTGTCGCTTTTCAGTGATTTTCCCCTTTTTTTCAAATCCTCCGAAACCGTGAAAAATGGCACCCTGTAGCGTGTGCTCCGAGACCATGGACTATAGCCTGTCGCTTTTCAGTGATTTTCCCCTTTTTTTCAAATCCTCCGAAACCGTGAAAAATGCCACCCTGTAGCATGTGCTCCAAGACCATGGACTATAGCCTGTCGCTTTTCAGTGATTTTCACCTTTTTTTCAAATCCTCCGAAACCGTGAAAAATGCCACCCTGTAGCATGTGCTCCGAGACCATGGACTATAGCCTGTCGCTTTTCAGTGATTTTCACCTTTTTTTCAAATCCTCCGAAACCGTGAAAAATGCCACCCTGTAGCGTGTGCTCCGAGACCATGGACTATAGCCTGTCGCTTTTCAGTGATTTTCACCTTTTTTTCAAATCCTCCGAAACCGTGAAAAATGCCACCCTGTAGCATGTGCTCCGAGACCATGGACTATAGCCTGTCGCATTTCAGTGATTTTCACCTTTTTTTCAAATCCTCCGAAACCGTGAAAAATGCCACCCTGTAGCATGTGCTCCGAGACCATGGACTATAGCCTGTCGCATTTCAGTGATTTTCACCTTTTTTTCAAATCCTCCGAAACCGTGAAAAATGCCACCCTGTAGCGTGTGCTCCGAGACCATGGACTATAGCCTGTCGCTTTTCAGTGATTTTCACCTTTTTTTCAAATCCTCCGAAACCGTGAAAAATGCCACCCTGTAGCATGTGCTCCGAGACCATGGACTATAGCCTGTCGCTTTTCAGTGATTTTCACCTTTTTTTCAAATCCTCCGAAACCGTGAAAAATGCCACCCTGTAGCGTGTGCTCCGAGACCATGGACTATAGCCTGTCGCTTTTCAGTGATTTTCACCTTTTTTTCAAATCCTCCGAAACCGTGAAAAATGCCACCCTGTAGCATGTGCTCCGAGACCATGGACTATAGCCTGTCGCTTTTCAGTGATTTTCACCTTTTTTTCAAATCCTCCGAAACCGTGAAAAATGCCACCCTGTAGCGTGTGCTCCGAGACCATGGACTATAGCCTGTCGCTTTTCAGTGATTTTCACCTTTTTTTCAAATCCTCCGAAACCGTGAAAAATGCCACCCTGTAGCATGTGCTCCGAGACCATGGACTATAGCCTGTCGCTTTTCAGTGATTTTCACCTTTTTTTCAAATCCTCCGAAACCGTGAAAAATGCCACCCTGTAGCGTGTGCTCCGAGACCATGGACTATAGCCTGTCGCTTTTCAGTGATTTTCACATTTTTTTCAAATCCTCCGAAACCGTGAAAAATGCCACCCTGTAGCATGTGCTCCGAGACCATGGACTATAGCCTGTCGCATTTCAGTGATTTTCACCTTTTTTTCAAATCCTCCGAAACCGTGAAAAAGGCCACCCTGTAGCATGTGCTCCGAGACCATGGACTATAGCCTGTCGCTTTTCAGCGATTTTCACCTTTTTTTCAAATCCTCCGAAACCGTGAAAAATGCCACCCTGTAGCATGTGCTCCGAGACCATGGACTATAGCCTGTCGCTTTTCAGTGATTTTAACCTTTTTTTCAAATCCTCCGAAACCGTGAAAAATGCCACCCTGTAGCGTGTGCTCCGAGACCATGGACTATAGCCTGTCGCATTTCAGTGATTTTCACCTTTTTTTCAAATCCTCCGAAACCGTGAAAAATGCCACCCTGTAGCGTGTGCTCCGAGACCATGGACTATAGCCTGTCGCTTTTCAGTGATTTTCACCTTTTTTTCAAATCCTCCGAAACCGTGAAAAATGCCACCCTGTAGCGTGTGCTCCGAGACCATGGACTATAGCCTGTCGCTTTTCAGTGATTTTCACCTTTTTTTCAAATCCTCCGAAACCGTGAAAAATGCCACCCTGTAGCATGTGCTCCGAGACCATGGACTATAGCCTGTCGCATTTCAGTGATTTTCACCTTTTTTTCCAATCCTCCGAATCCGTGAAAAATGCCACCCTGTAGCATGTGCTCCGAGACCATGGACTATAGCCTGTCGCTTTTCAGTGATTTTCACCTTTTTTTCAAATCCTCCGAAACCGTGAAAAAGGCCACCCTGTAGCATGTGCTCCGAGACCATGGACTATAGCCTGTCGCTTTTCAGTGATTTTCACCTTTTTTTCAAATCCTCCGAAACCGTGAAAAAGGCCACCCTGTAGCATGTGCTCCGAGACCATGGACTATAGCCTGTCGCTTTTCAGCGATTTTCACCTTTTTTTCAAATCCTCCGAAACCGTGAAAAATGCCACCCTGTAGCATGTGCTCCGAGACCATGGACTATAGCCTGTCGCTTTTCAGTTATTTTCACCTTTTTTTCCAATCCTCCGAAACCGTGAAAAATGCCACCCTGTAGCATGTGCTCCGAGACCATGGACTATAGCCTGTCGCTTTTCAGTGATTTACACCTTTTTTTCAAATCCTCCGAAACCGTGAAAAATGCCACCCTGTAGCATGTGCTCCGAGACCATGGACTATAGCCTGTCGTTTTTCAGTGATTTTCCCCTTTTTTTCAAATCCTCCGAAACCGTGAAAAATGGCACCCTGTAGCGTGTGCTCCGAGACCATGGACTATAGCCTGTCGCTTTTCAGTGATTTTCCCCTTTTTTTCAAATCCTCCGAAACCGTGAAAAATGCCACCCTGTAGCATGTGCTCCAAGACCATGGACTATAGCCTGTCGCTTTTCAGTGATTTTCCCCTTTTTTTCAAATCCTCCGAAACCGTGAAAAATGGCACCCTGTAGCGTGTGCTCCGAGACCATGGACTATAGCCTGTTGCTTTTCAGTGATTTTCCCCTTTTTTTCAAATCCTCCGAAACCGTGAAAAATGCCACCCTGTAGCATGTGCTCCAAGACCATGGACTATAGCCTGTCGCTTTTCAGTGATTTTCACCTTTTTTTCAAATCCTCCGAAACCGTGAAAAATGCCACCCTGTAGCATGTGCTCCGAGACCATGGACTATAGCCTGTCGCTTTTCAGTGATTTTCACCTTTTTTTCACCTTTTTTTCAAATCCTCCGAAACCGTGAAAAATGGCACCCTGTAGCGTGTGCTCCGAGACCATGGACTATAGCCTGTCGCTTTTCAGTGATTTTCCCCTTTTTTTCAAATCCTCCGAAACCGTGAAAAATGCCACCCTGTAGCATGTGCTCCAAGACCATGGACTATAGCCTGTCGCTTTTCAGTGATTTTCACCTTTTTTTCAAATCCTCAGAAACCGTGAAAAATGGCACCCTGTAGCATGTGCTCCGAGACCATGGACTAAAGCCTGTCGCTTTTCAGTGATTTTCACCTTTTTTTCCAATCCTCCGAAACCGTGAAAAATGCCACCCTGTAGCATGTGCTCCGAGACCATGGACTATAGCCTGTAGCTTTTCAGTGATTTACACCTTTTTTTCAAATCCTCCGAAACCGTGAAAAATGCCACCCTGTAGCATGTGCTCCGAGACCATGGACTATAGCCTGTCGCTTTTCAGTGATTTTCACCTTTTTTTCAAATCCTCCGAAACCGTGAAAAATGGCACCCTGTAGCGTGTGCTCCGAGACCATGGACTATAGCCTGTCGCTTTTCAGTGATTTTCCCCTTTTTTTCAAATCCTCCGAAACCGTGAAAAATGCCACCCTGTAGCATGTGCTCCAAGACCATGGACTATAGCCTGTCGCTTTTCAGTGATTTTCCCCTTTTTTTCAAATCCTCCGAAACCGTGAAAAATGGCACCCTGTAGCGTGTGCTCCGAGACCATGGACTATAGCCTGTCGCTTTTCAGTGATTTTCCCCTTTTTTTCAAATCCTCCGAAACCGTGAAAAATGCCACCCTGTAGCATGTGCTCCAAGACCATGGACTATAGCCTGTCGCTTTTCAGTGATTTTCACCTTTTTTTCAAATCCTCCGAAACCGTGAAAAATGCCACCCTGTAGCATGTGCTCCGAGACCATGGACTATAGCCTGTCGCTTTTCAGTGATTTTCACCTTTTTTTCAAATCCTCCGAAACCGTGAAAAATGCCACCCTGTAGCGTGTGCTCCGAGACCATGGACTATAGCCTGTCGCTTTTCAGTGATTTTCACCTTTTTTTCAAATCCTCCGAAACCGTGAAAAATGCCACCCTGTAGCATGTGCTCCGAGACCATGGACTATAGCCTGTCGCATTTCAGTGATTTTCACCTTTTTTTCAAATCCTCCGAAACCGTGAAAAATGCCACCCTGTAGCATGTGCTCCGAGACCATGGACTATAGCCTGTCGCATTTCAGTGATTTTCACCTTTTTTTCAAATCCTCCGAAACCGTCAAAAATGCCACCCTGTAGCGTGTGCTCCGAGACCATGGACTATAGCCTGTCGCTTTTCAGTGATTTTCACCTTTTTTTCAAATCCTCCGAAACCGTGAAAAATGCCACCCTGTAGCATGTGCTCCGAGACCATGGACTATAGCCTGTCGCTTTTCAGTGATTTTCACCTTTTTTTCAAATCCTCCGAAACCGTGAAAAATGCCACCCTGTAGCATGTGCTCCGAGACCATGGACTATAGCCTGTCGCATTTCAGTGATTTTCACCTTTTTTTCAAATCCTCCGAAACCGTGAAAAATGCCACCCTGTAGCATGTGCTCCGAGACCATGGACTATAGCCTGTCGCTTTTCAGTGATTTTCACCTTTTTTTCAAATCCTCCGAAACCGTGAAAAAGGCCACCCTGTAGCATGTGCTCCGAGACCATGGACTATAGCCTGTCGCTTTTCAGTGATTTACACCTTTTTTTCAAATCCTCCGAAACCGTGAAAAATGCCACCCTGTAGCATGTGCTCCGAGACCATGGACTATAGCCTGTCGCTTTTCAGTGATTTTCCCCTTTTTTTCAAATCCTCCGAAACCGTGAAAAATGGCACCCTGTAGCGTGTGCTCCGAGACCATGGACTATAGCCTGTCGCTTTTCAGTGATTTTCCCCTTTTTTTCAAATCCTCCGAAACCGTGAAAAATGCCACCCTGTAGCATGTGCTCCAAGACCATGGACTATAGCCTGTCGCTTTTCAGTGATTTTCACCTTTTTTTCAAATCCTCCGAAACCGTGAAAAATGCCACACTGTAGCATGTGCTCCGAGACCATGGACTATAGCCTGTCGCTTTTCAGTGATTTTCACCTTTTTTTCAAATCCTCCGAAACCGTGAAAAATGCCACCCTGTAGCATGTGCTCCGAGACCATGGACTATAGCCTGTCGCATTTCAGTGATTTCACCTTTTTTTCAAATCCTCCGAAACCGTGAAAAATGCCACCCTGTAGCATGTGCTCCGAGACCATGGACTATAGCCTGTTGCTTTTCAGTGATTTACACCTTTTTTTCAAATCCTCCGAAACCGTGAAAAATGCCACCCTGTAGCATGTGCTCCGAGACCATGGACTATAGCCTGTCGCTTTTCAGTAATTTACCCCTTTTTTTCAAATACTCCGAAACCGTGAAAAATGGCACCCTGTAGCGTGTGCTCCGAGACCATGGACTATAGCCTGTCGCTTTTCAGTGATTTTCCCCTTTTTTTCAAATCCTCCGAAACCGTAAAAAATGCCACCCTGTAGCATGTGCTCCAAGACCATGGACTATAGCCTGTCGCTTTTCAGTGATTTTCACCTTTTTTTCAAATCCTCCGAAACCGTGAAAAATGCCACCCTGTAGCATGTGCTCCGAGACCATGGACTATAGCCTGTCGCATTTCAGTGATTTTCACCTTTTTTTCAAATCCTCCGAAACCGTGAAAAATGCCACCCTGTAGCATGTGCTCCGAGACCATGGACTATAGCCTGTCGCTTTTCAGTGATAATCACCTTTTTTTCAAATCCTCCGAAACCGTGAAAAATGCCACCCTGTAGCGTGTGCTCCGAGACCATGGACTATAGCCTGTCGCTTTTCAGTGATTTTCACCTTTTTTTCAAATCCTCCGAAACCGTGAAAAATGCCACCTGTAGCGTGTGCTCCGAGACCATGGACTATAGCCTGTCGCTTTTCAGTGATTTTCACCTTTTTTTCAAATCCTCCGAAACCGTGAAAAATGCCACCCTGTAGCATGTGCTCCGAGACCATGGACTATAGCCTGTCGCTTTTCAGTGATTTTCACCTTTTTTTCAAATCCTCCGAAACCGTGAAAAATGCCACCCTGTAGCATGTGCTCCGAGACTAGAGTTCTCAATCTCTGCCCGAATCCGGCCCGGCCCGACCCGGCCCGACCCGGCCCGACATTTTCGGGTAGGGCCGGGCCCAAAATGCACGATAATTAGTCGGGCCGGGCCGAGCCTCGGGCTCTGTGATTTTCCGTGATTTCTTTTTTTTTTAATAATTTTATTATAAAAAAAATAACAGCGGCATGTTGATGGTTTGTATGTCTGTTCTTTAGGTTAGGCAACGCACATTACGCGTGGTATGTGGGTTTGAGAGGCAATGATTAATGTAAACTATACAGTAACCTAGTAGATTATAGCCAAATTGACAATTGTCATAATATTGCCAGTAGCCTATTGGACATAATTAACTGTGTCACTTCAGAGGATCGCTGCTACTTTGATTCAGAAGATGTTTACTCACCCCTGGAAATTGCTGGAAACCATTAGAATGTTGAAAATGGAACATTATCAGCCAATTAACGTGAGTTACATAAATCCTTTATTTCGGCGACTAGACTATTAGTGCGTTCTCTGACACGGTCGTCTCAATAATCCACGGCGCCGCGGCCATATAGTGGCATTTTTCTTTTTCCTTTTTTTCTCTTTTTTTTCACTCGGGCTTTTTCGGGTTTTCGGGCCTGACATTATGGTAATTGTTAGGGTCGGGCCGGGCCTCGGGCCGACCCAGTTAGGGTAGGGTAGGGCCGGGCCTTAATTTTCAGGCCCGATGAGAACTCTATCCGAGACCATGGACTATAGCCTGTCGCATTTCAGTGATTTTCACCTTTTTTTCAAATCCTCCGAAACCGCGAAAAATGCCACCCTGTAGCATGTGCTCCGAGACCATGGACTATAGCCTGTCGCTTTTCAGTGATTTTCACCTTTTTTTCAAATCCTCCGAAACCGTGAAAAATGCCACCCTGTAGCATGTGCTCCGAGACCATGGACTATAGCCTGTCGCTTTTCAGTGATTTTCACCTTTTTTTCAAATCCTCCGAAACCGTGAAAAATGCCACCCTGTAGCGTGTGCTCCGAGACCATGGACTATAGCCTGTCGCTTTTCAGTGATTTTCACCTTTTTTTCAAATCCTCCGAAACCGTGAAAAATGCCACCCTGTAGCGTGTGCTCCGAGACCATGGACTATAGCCTGTCGCTTTTCAGTGATTTTCACCTTTTTTTCAAATCCTCCGAAACCGTGAAAAATGCCACCCTGTAGCATGTGCTCCGAGGCCATGGACTATAGCCTGTCGCTTTTCAGTGATTTTCACCTTTTTTTCAAATCCTCCGAAACCGTGAAAAAGGCCACCCTGTAGCATGTGCTCCGAGACCATGGACTATAGCCTGTCGCTTTTCAGTGATTTTCACCTTTTTTTCAAATCCTCCGAAACCGTGAAAAAGGCCACCCTGTAGCATGTGCTCCGAGACCATGGACTATAGCCTGTCGCTTTTCAGCGATTTTCACCTTTTTTTCAAATCCTCCGAAACCGTGAAAAATGCCACCCTGTAGCGTGTGCTCCGAGACCATAGACTATAGCCTGTCGCTTTTCAGTGATTTTCACCTTTTTTTCAAATCCTCCGAAACCGTGAAAAATGCCACCCTGTAGCGTGTGCTCCGAGACCATGGACTATAGCCTGTCGCTTTTCAGTGATTTTCACCTTTTTTTCAAATCCTCCGAAACCGTGAAAAAGGCCACCCTGTAGCATGTGCTCCGAGACCATGGACTATAGCCTGTCGCTTTTCAGCGATTTTCACCTTTTTTTCAAATCCTCCGAAACCGTGAAAAATGCCACCCTGTAGCATGTGCTCCGAGACCATGGACTATAGCCTGTCGCTTTTCAGTGATTTTCACCTTTTTTTCCAATCCTCCGAAACCGTGAAAAATGCCACCCTGTAGCATGTGCTCCGAGACCATGGACTATAGCCTGTCGCTTTTCAGTGATTTACACCTTTTTTTCAAATCCTCCGAAACCGTGAAAAATGCCACCCTGTAGCATGTGCTCCGAGACCATGGACTATAGCCTGTCGCTTTTCAGTGATTTTCCCCTTTTTTTCAAATCCTCCGAAACCGTGAAAAATGGCACCCTGTAGCGTGTGCTCCGAGACCATGGACTATAGCCTGTTGCTTTTCAGTGATTTTCCCCTTTTTTTCAAATCCTCCGAAACCGTGAAAAATGCCACCCTGTAGCATGTGCTCCAAGACCATGGACTATAGCCTGTCGCTTTTCAGTGATTTTCACCTTTTTTTCAAATCCTCCGAAACCGTGAAAAATGCCACCCTGTAGCATGTGCTCCGAGACCATGGACTATAGCCTGTCGCTTTTCAGTGATTTTCACCTTTTTTTCAAATCCTCCGAAACCGTGAAAAATGGCACCCTGTAGCATGTGCTCCAAGACCATGGACTATAGCCTGTCGCATTTCAGTGATTTTCACCTTTTTTTCAAATCCTCCGAAACCGTGAAAAATGGCACCCTGTAGCATGTGCTCCGAGACCATGGACTATAGCCTGTCGCTTTTCAGTGATTTTCCCCTTTTTTTCAAATCCTCCGAAACCGTGAAAAATGCCACCCTGTAGCATGTGCTCCAAGACCATGGACTATAGCCTGTCGCATTTCAGTGATTTTCACCTTTTTTTCAAATCCTCCGAAACCGTGAAAAATGGCACCCTGTAGCATGTGCTCCGAGACCATGGACTAAAGCCTGTCGCTTTTCAGTGATTTTCACCTTTTTTTCCAATCCTCCGAAACCGTGAAAAATGCCACCCTGTAGCATGTGCTCCGAGACCATGGACTATAGCCTGTCGCTTTTCAGTGATTTACACCTTTTTTTCAAATCCTCCGAAACCGTGAAAAATGCCACCCTGTAGCGTGTGCTCCGAGACCATGGACTATAGCCTGTCGCTTTTCAGTGATTTTCCCCTTTTTTTCAAATCCTCCGAAACCGTGAAAAATGCCACCCTGTAGCATGTGCTCCAAGACCATGGACTATAGCCTGTCGCATTTCAGTGATTTTCCCCTTTTTTTCAAATCCTCCGAAACCGTGAAAAATGGCACCCTGTAGCATGTGCTCCGAGACCATGGACTATAGCCTGTCGCTTTTCAGTGATTTTCACCTTTTTTTCAAATCCTCCGAAACCGTGAAAAAGGCCACCCTGTAGCATGTGCTCCGAGACCATGGACTATAGCCTGTCGCTTTTCAGTGATTTTCACCTTTTTTTCAAATCCTCCGAAACCGTGAAAAATGCCACCCTGTAGCATGTGCTCCGAGACCATGGACTATAGCCTGTCGCATTTCAGTGATTTTCACCTTTTTTTCAAATCCTCCGAAACCGTGAAAAATGCCACCCTGTAGCATGTGCTCCGAGACCATGGACTATAGCCTGTCGCTTTTCAGTGATTTACACCTTTTTTTCAAATCCTCCGAAACCGTGAAAAATGCCACCCTGTAGCATGTGCTCCGAGACCATGGACTATAGCCTGTCGCTTTTCAGTGATTCCCCT
Source organism: Electrona antarctica (assembly GCF_951216825.1). Lineage (NCBI taxonomy): Eukaryota > Metazoa > Chordata > Actinopteri > Myctophiformes > Myctophidae > Electrona > Electrona antarctica. Next base: position 4,344,681 of record NC_136793.1, read on the forward strand.
TTTTTTCAAATACTCCGAAACCGTGAAAAATGCCACCCTGTAGCATGTGCTCCGAGACCATGGACTATAGCCTGTCGCTTTTCAGTGATTTTCACCTTTTTTTCAAATCCTCCGAAACCGTGAAAAATGCCACCCTGTAGCATGTGCTCCGAGACCATGGACTATAGCCTGTCGCTTTTCAGTGATTTACACCTTTTTTTCAAATCCTCCGAAACCGTGAAAAATGCCACCCTGTAGCATGTGCTCCGAGACCATGGACTATAGCCTGTCGCTTTTCAGTGATTTTCACCTTTTTTTCAAATCCTCCGAAACCGTGAAAAATGCCACCCTGTAGCATGTGCTCCGAGACCATGGACTATAGCCGCTTTTCAGTGATTTTCCCCTTTTTTTCAAATCCTCTGAAACCGTGAAAAATGCCACCCTGTAGCATGTGCTCCAAGACCATGGACTATAGCCTGTCGCTTTTCAGTGATTTTCACCTTTTTTTCAAATCCTCCGAAACCGTGAAAAATGCCACCCTGTAGCATGTGCTCCGAGACCATGGACTATAGCCTGTCACTTTTCAGTGATTTTCACCTTTTTTTCAAATCCTCCGAAACCGTGAAAAATGAAACCCTGTAGCGTGTGCTCCGAGACCATGGACTATAGCCTGTCGCTTTTCAGTGATTTTCACCTTTTTTTCAAATCCTCCGAAACCGTGAAAAATGAAACCCTGTAGCGTGTGCTCCGAGACCATGGACTATAGCCTGTCGCTTTTCAGTGATTTTCACCTTTTTTTCAAATCCTCCGAAACCATGAAAAATGCCACCCTGTAGCGTGTGCTCCGAGACCATGGACTATATATAGCCTGTCGCATTTCAGTGATTTTCACCTTTTTTTCAAATCCTCCGAAACCGTGAAAAATGTCAACCTGTAGCGTGTGCTCCGAGACCATGGACTATAGCCTGTCGCTTTTCAGTGATTTTCACCTTTTTTTTCAAATCCTCCGAAACCGTGAAAAATGGCACCCTGTAGCGTGTGCTCCGAGACCATGGACTATAGCCTGTCGCTTTTCAGTGATTTTCAAATTTTTTTCAAATCCTCCGAAACCGTGAAAAATGCCACCCTGTAGCATGTGCTCCGAGCCCATGGACTATAGCCTGTCGCTTTTCAGTGATTTTCACCTTTTTTTCAAATCCTCCGAAACCGTGAAAAATGCCACCCTGTAGCATGTGCTCCGAGACCATGGACTATAGCCTGTCGCTTTTCAGTGATTTTCACCTTTTTTTCAAATCCTCCGAAACCGTGAAAAATGCCACCCTGTAGCATGTGCTCCGAGACCATGGACTATAGCCTGTCGCTTTTCAGTGATTTTCACCTTTTTTTCAAATCCTCCGAAACCGTGAAAAATGCCACCCTGTAGCATGTGCTCCGAGACCATGGACTATAGCCTGTCGCTTTTCAGTGATTTTCACCTTTTTTTCAAATCCTCCGAAACCGTGAAAAATGCCACCCTGTAGCGTGTGCTCCGAGACCATGGACTATAGCCTGTCGCTTTTCAGTGATTTTCACCTTTTTTTCAAATCCTCCGAAACCGTGAAAAATGAAACCCTGTAGCGTGTGCTCCGAGACCATGGACTATAGCCTGTCGCTTTTCAGTGATTTTCACCTTTTTTTCTAATCCTCCGAAACCATGAAAAATGCCAACCTGTAGCGTGTGCTCCGAGACCATGGACTATAGCCTGTCGCTTTTCAGTGATTTTCACCTTTTTTTCAAATCCTCCGAAACCGTGAAAAATGGCACCCTGTAGCGTGTGCTCCGAGACCATGGACTATAGCCTGTCGCTTTTCAGTGATTTTCACCTTTTTTTCAAATCCTCCGAAACCGTGAAAAATGGCACCCTGTAGCGTGTGCTCCGAGACCATGGACTATAGCCTGTCGCTTTTCAGTGATTTTCACCTTTTTTTCAAATCCTCCGAAACCGTGAAAAATGGCACCCTGTAGCATGTGCTCCGAGACCATGGACTATAGCCTGTCGCTTTTCAGTGATTTTCACCTTTTTTCAAATCCTCCGAAACCGTGAAAAATGACACCCTGTAGCGTGTGCTCCGAGACCATGGACTATAGCCTGTCGCTTTTCAGTGATTTTCACCTTTTTTTCAAATCCTCCGAAACCGTGAAAAATGGCACCCTGTAGCATGTGCTCCGAGACCATGGACTATAGCCTGTCGCTTTTCAGTGATTTTCACCTTTTTTTCAAATCCTCCGAAACCATGAAAAATGCCACCCTGTAGCGTGTGCTCCGAGACCATGGACTATATATAGCCTGTCGCATTTCAGTGATTTTCACCTTTTTTTCAAATCCTCCGAAACCGTGAAAAATGTCAACCTGTAGCGTGTGCTCCGAGACCATGGACTATAGCCTGTCGCTTTTCAGTGATTTTCACCTTTTTTTCAAATCCTCCGAAACCGTGAAAAATGGCACCCTGTAGCGTGTGCTCCGAGACCATGGACTATAGCCTGTCGCTTTTCAGTGATTTTCACCTTTTTTTCAAATCCTCCGAAACCGTGAAAAATGGCACCCTGTAGCGTGTGCTCCGAGACCATGGACTATAGCCTGTCGCTTTTCAGTGATTTTCACCTTTTTTTCAAATCCTCCGAAACCGTGAAAAATGGCACCCTGTAGCATGTGCTCCGAGACCATGGACTATAGCCTGTCGCCTTTCAGTGATTTTCACCTTTTTTTCAAATCCTCCGAAACCGTGAAAAATGGCACCCTGTAGCATGTGCTCCGAGACCATGGATTATAGCCTGTCGCTTTTCAGTGATTTTCACCTTTTTTTCAAATCCTCCGAAACCGTGAAAAATGCCACCCTGTAGCATGTGCTCCGAGACCATGGACTATAGCCTGTCGCTTTTCAGTGATTTTCACCTTTTTTTCAAATCCTCAGAAACCGTGAAAAATGCCACCCTGTAGCATGTGCTCCAAGACCATGGACTATAGCCTGTCGCTTTTCAGTGATTTTCACCTTTTTTCAAATCCTCCGAAACCGTGAAAAATGCCACCCTGTAGCATGTGCTCCGAGACCATGGACTATAGCCTGTCGCTTTTCAGTGATTTTCACCTTTTTTTCAAATCCTCCGAAACCGTGAAAAATGCCACCCTGTAGCGTGTGCTCCGAGACCATGGACTATAGCCTGTCGCTTTTCAGTGATTTTCACCTTTTTTTCAAATCCTCCGAAACCGTGAAAAATGGCACCCTGTAGCATGTGCTCCGAGACCATGGATTATAGCCTGTCGCTTTTCAGTGATTTTCACCTTTTTTTCAAATCCTCCGAAACCGTGAAGAAGGCCACCCTGTAGCATGTGCTCCGAGACCATGGACTATAGCCTGTCGCTTTTCAGTGATTTTCACCTTTTTTTCAAATCCTCAGAAACCGTGAAAAATGCCACCCTGTAGCATGTGCTCCAAGACCATGGACTATATAGCCTGTCGCTTTTCAGTGATTTTCACCTTTTTTCAAATCCTCCGAAACCGTGAAAAATGCCACCCTGTAGCATGTGCTCCGAGACCATGGACTATAGCCTGTCGCTTTTCAGTGATTTTCACCTTTTTTTCAAATCCTCCGAAACCGTGAAAAATGCCACCCTGTAGCGTGTGCTCCGAGACCATGGACTATAGCCTGTCGCTTTTCAGTGATTTTCACCTTTTTTTCAAATCCTCCGAAACCGTGAAAAATGCCACCCTGTAGCGTGTGCTCCGAGACCATGGACTATAGCCTGTCGCATTTCAGTGATTTTCACCTTTTTTTCAAATCCTCCGAAACCGTGAAAAATGCCACCCTGTAGCGTGTGCTCCGAGACCATGGACTATAGCCTGTCGCTTTTCAGTGATTTTCACCTTTTTTTCAAATCCTCCGAAACCGTGAAAAATGCCACCCTGTAGCGTGTGCTCCGAGACCATGGACTATAGCCTGTCGCTTTTCAGTGATTTTCACCTTTTTTTCAAATCCTCCGAAACCATGAAAAATGCCACCCTGTAGCGTGTGCTCCGAGACCATGGACTATAGCCTGTCGCTTTTCAGTGATTTTCACCTTTTTTTCAAATCCTCCGAAACCGTGAAAAATGCCACCCTGTAGCATGTGCTCCGAGACCATGGACTATAGCCTGTCGCATTTCAGTTATTTTCACCTTTTTTTCAAATCCTCCGAAACCGTGAAAAATGGCACCCTGTAGCATGTGCTCCGAGACCATGGACTATAGCCTGTCGCTTTTCAGTGATTTTCCCCTTTTTTTCAAATCCTCCGAAACCGTGAAAAATGCCACCCTGTAGCATGTGCTCCAAGACCATGGACTATAGCCTGTCGCTTTTCAGTGATTTTCACCTTTTTTTCAAATCCTCCGAAACCGTGAAAAATGCCACCCTGTAGCATGTGCTCCGAGACCATGGACTATAGCCTGTCGCTTTTCAGTGATTTTCACCTTTTTTTCAAATCCTCCGAAACCGTGAAAAATGGCACCCTGTAGCATGTGCTCCAAGACCATGGACTATAGCCTGTCGCATTTCAGTGATTTTCACCTTTTTTTCAAATCCTCCGAAACCGTGAAAAATGGCACCCTGTAGCATGTGCTCCGAGACCATGGACTATAGCCTGTCGCTTTTCAGTGATTTTCCCCTTTTTTTCAAATCCTCCGAAACCGTGAAAAATGCCACCCTGTAGCATGTGCTCCAAGACCATGGACTATAGCCTGTCGCATTTCAGTGATTTTCACCTTTTTTTCAAATCCTCCGAAACCGTGAAAAATGGCACCCTGTAGCATGTGCTCCGAGACCATGGACTAAAGCCTGTCGCTTTTCAGTGATTTTCACCTTTTTTTCCAATCCTCCGAAACCGTGAAAAATGCCACCCTGTAGCATGTGCTCCGAGACCATGGACTATAGCCTGTCGCTTTTCAGTGATTTACACCTTTTTTTCAAATCCTCCGAAACCGTGAAAAATGCCACCCTGTAGCGTGTGCTCCGAGACCATGGACTATAGCCTGTCGCTTTTCAGTGATTTTCCCCTTTTTTTCAAATCCTCCGAAACCGTGAAAAATGCCACCCTGTAGCATGTGCTCCAAGACCATGGACTATAGCCTGTCGCATTTCAGTGATTTTCCCCTTTTTTTCAAATCCTCCGAAACCGTGAAAAATGGCACCCTGTAGCATGTGCTCCGAGACCATGGACTATAGCCTGTCGCTTTTCAGTGATTTTCACCTTTTTTTCAAATCCTCCGAAACCGTGAAAAAGGCCACCCTGTAGCATGTGCTCCGAGACCATGGACTATAGCCTGTCGCTTTTCAGTGATTTTCACCTTTTTTTCAAATCCTCCGAAACCGTGAAAAATGCCACCCTGTAGCATGTGCTCCGAGACCATGGACTATAGCCTGTCGCATTTCAGTGATTTTCACCTTTTTTTCAAATCCTCCGAAACCGTGAAAAATGCCACCCTGTAGCATGTGCTCCGAGACCATGGACTATAGCCTGTCGCTTTTCAGTGATTTACACCTTTTTTTCAAATCCTCCGAAACCGTGAAAAATGCCACCCTGTAGCATGTGCTCCGAGACCATGGACTATAGCCTGTCGCTTTTCAGTGATTCCCCTTTTTTTCAAATACTCCGAAACCGTGAAAAATGCCACCCTGTAGCATGTGCTCCGAGACCATGGACTATAGCCTGTCGCTTTTCAGTGATTTTCACCTTTTTTTCAAATCCTCCGAAACCGTGAAAAATGCCACCCTGTAGCATGTGCTCCGAGACCATGGACTATAGCCTGTCGCTTTTCAGTGATTTACACCTTTTTTTCAAATCCTCCGAAACCGTGAAAAATGCCACCCTGTAGCATGTGCTCCGAGACCATGGACTATAGCCGCTTTTCAGTGATTTTCCCCTTTTTTTCAAATCCTCTGAAACCGTGAAAAATGCCACCCTGTAGCATGTGCTCCAAGACCATGGACTATAGCCTGTCGCTTTTCAGTGATTTTCACCTTTTTTTCAAATCCTCCGAAACCGTGAAAAATGCCACCCTGTAGCATGTGCTCCGAGACCATGGACTATAGCCTGTCACTTTTCAGTGATTTTCACCTTTTTTTCAAATCCTCCGAAACCGTGAAAAATGAAACCCTGTAGCGTGTGCTCCGAGACCATGGACTATAGCCTGTCGCTTTTCAGTGATTTTCACCTTTTTTTCAAATCCTCCGAAACCGTGAAAAATGAAACCCTGTAGCGTGTGCTCCGAGACCATGGACTATAGCCTGTCGCTTTTCAGTGATTTTCACCTTTTTTTCAAATCCTCCGAAACCATGAAAAATGCCACCCTGTAGCGTGTGCTCCGAGACCATGGACTATATATAGCCTGTCGCATTTCAGTGATTTTCACCTTTTTTTCAAATCCTCCGAAACCGTGAAAAATGTCAACCTGTAGCGTGTGCTCCGAGACCATGGACTATAGCCTGTCGCTTTTCAGTGATTTTCACCTTTTTTTTCAAATCCTCCGAAACCGTGAAAAATGGCACCCTGTAGCGTGTGCTCCGAGACCATGGACTATAGCCTGTCGCTTTTCAGTGATTTTCAAATTTTTTTCAAATCCTCCGAAACCGTGAAAAATGCCACCCTGTAGCATGTGCTCCGAGCCCATGGACTATAGCCTGTCGCTTTTCAGTGATTTTCACCTTTTTTTCAAATCCTCCGAAACCGTGAAAAATGCCACCCTGTAGCATGTGCTCCGAGACCATGGACTATAGCCTGTCGCTTTTCAGTGATTTTCACCTTTTTTTCAAATCCTCCGAAACCGTGAAAAATGCCACCCTGTAGCATGTGCTCCGAGACCATGGACTATAGCCTGTCGCTTTTCAGTGATTTTCACCTTTTTTTCAAATCCTCCGAAACCGTGAAAAATGCCACCCTGTAGCATGTGCTCCGAGACCATGGACTATAGCCTGTCGCTTTTCAGTGATTTTCACCTTTTTTTCAAATCCTCCGAAACCGTGAAAAATGCCACCCTGTAGCGTGTGCTCCGAGACCATGGACTATAGCCTGTCGCTTTTCAGTGATTTTCACCTTTTTTTCAAATCCTCCGAAACCGTGAAAAATGAAACCCTGTAGCGTGTGCTCCGAGACCATGGACTATAGCCTGTCGCTTTTCAGTGATTTTCACCTTTTTTTCTAATCCTCCGAAACCATGAAAAATGCCAACCTGTAGCGTGTGCTCCGAGACCATGGACTATAGCCTGTCGCTTTTCAGTGATTTTCACCTTTTTTTCAAATCCTCCGAAACCGTGAAAAATGGCACCCTGTAGCGTGTGCTCCGAGACCATGGACTATAGCCTGTCGCTTTTCAGTGATTTTCACCTTTTTTTCAAATCCTCCGAAACCGTGAAAAATGCCACCCTGTAGCATGTGCTCCGAGACCATGGACTATAGCCTGTCGCTTTTCAGTGATTTTCACCTTTTTTTCAAATCCTCAGAAACCGTGAAAAATGCCACCCTGTAGCATGTGCTCCAAGACCATGGACTATAGCCTGTCGCTTTTCAGTGATTTTCACCTTTTTTCAAATCCTCCGAAACCGTGAAAAATGCCACCCTGTAGCATGTGCTCCGAGACCATGGACTATAGCCTGTCGCTTTTCAGTGATTTTCACCTTTTTTTCAAATCCTCCGAAACCGTGAAAAATGCCACCCTGTAGCGTGTGCTCCGAGACCATGGACTATAGCCTGTCGCTTTTCAGTGATTTTCACCTTTTTTTCAAATCCTCCGAAACCGTGAAAAATGGCACCCTGTAGCATGTGCTCCGAGACCATGGATTATAGCCTGTCGCTTTTCAGTGATTTTCACCTTTTTTTCAAATCCTCTGAAACCGTGAAGAAGGCCACCCTGTAGCATGTGCTCCGAGACCATGGACTATAGCCTGTCGCTTTTCAGTGATTTTCACCTTTTTTTCAAATCCTCAGAAACCGTGAAAAATGCCACCCTGTAGCATGTGCTCCAAGACCATGGACTATATAGCCTGTCGCTTTTCAGTGATTTTCACCTTTTTTCAAATCCTCCGAAACCGTGAAAAATGCCACCCTGTAGCATGTGCTCCGAGACCATGGACTATAGCCTGTCGCTTTTCAGTGATTTTCACCTTTTTTTCAAATCCTCCGAAACCGTGAAAAATGCCACCCTGTAGCGTGTGCTCCGAGACCATGGACTATAGCCTGTCGCTTTTCAGTGATTTTCACCTTTTTTTCAAATCCTCCGAAACCGTGAAAAATGCCACCCTGTAGCGTGTGCTCCGAGACCATGGACTATAGCCTGTCGCATTTCAGTGATTTTCACCTTTTTTTCAAATCCTCCGAAACCGTGAAAAATGCCACCCTGTAGCGTGTGCTCCGAGACCATGGACTATAGCCTGTCGCTTTTCAGTGATTTTCACCTTTTTTTCAAATCCTCCGAAACCGTGAAAAATGCCACCCTGTAGCGTGTGCTCCGAGACCATGGACTATAGCCTGTCGCTTTTCAGTGATTTTCACCTTTTTTTCAAATCCTCCGAAACCATGAAAAATGCCACCCTGTAGCGTGTGCTCCGAGACCATGGACTATAGCCTGTCGCTTTTCAGTGATTTTCACCTTTTTTTCAAATCCTCCGAAACCGTGAAAAATGCCACCCTGTAGCATGTGCTCCGAGACCATGGACTATAGCCTGTCGCATTTCAGTTATTTTCACCTTTTTTTCAAATCCTCCGAAACCGTGAAAAATGGCACCCTGTAGCATGTGCTCCGAGACCATGGACTATAGCCTGTCGCTTTTCAGTGATTTTCCCCTTTTTTTCAAATCCTCCGAAACCGTGAAAAATGCCACCCTGTAGCATGTGCTCCAAGACCATGGACTATAGCCTGTCGCTTTTCAGTGATTTTCACCTTTTCTTCAAATCCTCCGAAACCGTGAAAAATGCCACCCTGTAGCATGTGCTCCGAGACCATGGACTATAGCCTGTCGCTTTTCAGTGATTTTCACCTTTTTTTCAAATCCTCCGAAACCGTGAAAAATGGCACCCTGTAGCATGTGCTCCAAGACCATGGACTATAGCCTGTCGCATTTCAGTGATTTTCACCTTTTTTTCAAATCCTCCGAAACCGTGAAAAATGGCACCCTGTAGCATGTGCTCCGAGACCATGGACTATAGCCTGTCGCTTTTCAGTGATTTTCCCCTTTTTTTCAAATCCTCCGAAACCGTGAAAAATGCCACCCTGTAGCATGTGCTCCAAGACCATGGACTATAGCCTGTCGCATTTCAGTGATTTTCACCTTTTTTTCAAATCCTCCGAAACCGTGAAAAATGGCACCCTGTAGCATGTGCTCCGAGACCATGGACTAAAGCCTGTCGCTTTTCAGTGATTTTCACCTTTTTTTCCAATCCTCCGAAACCGTGAAAAATGCCACCCTGTAGCATGTGCTCCGAGACCATGGACTATAGCCTGTCGCTTTTCAGTGATTTACACCTTTTTTTCAAATCCTCCGAAACCGTGAAAAATGCCACCCTGTAGCGTGTGCTCCGAGACCATGGACTATAGCCTGTCGCTTTTCAGTGATTTTCCCCTTTTTTTCAAATCCTCCGAAACCGTGAAAAATGCCACCCTGTAGCATGTGCTCCAAGACCATGGACTATAGCCTGTCGCATTTCAGTGATTTTCCCCTTTTTTTCAAATCCTCCGAAACCGTGAAAAATGGCACCCTGTAGCATGTGCTCCGAGACCATGGACTATAGCCTGTCGCTTTTCAGTGATTTTCACCTTTTTTTCAAATCCTCCGAAACCGTGAAAAAGGCCACCCTGTAGCATGTGCTCCGAGACCATGGACTATAGCCTGTCGCTTTTCAGTGATTTTCACCTTTTTTTCAAATCCTCCGAAACCGTGAAAAATGCCACCCTGTAGCATGTGCTCCGAGACCATGGACTATAGCCTGTCGCATTTCAGTGATTTTCACCTTTTTTTCAAATCCTCCGAAACCGTGAAAAATGCCACCCTGTAGCATGTGCTCCGAGACCATGGACTATAGCCTGTCGCTTTTCAGTGATTTACACCTTTTTTTCAAATCCTCCGAAACCGTGAAAAATGCCACCCTGTAGCATGTGCTCCGAGACCATGGACTATAGCCTGTCGCTTTTCAGTGATTCCCCTTTTTTTCAAATACTCCGAAACCGTGAAAAATGCCACCCTGTAGCATGTGCTCCGAGACCATGGACTATAGCCTGTCGCTTTTCAGTGATTTTCACCTTTTTTTCAAATCCTCCGAAACCGTGAAAAATGCCACCCTGTAGCATGTGCTCCGAGACCATGGACTATAGCCTGTCGCTTTTCAGTGATTTACACCTTTTTTTCAAATCCTCCGAAACCGTGAAAAATGCCACCCTGTAGCATGTGCTCCGAGACCATGGACTATAGCCTGTCGCTTTTCAGTGATTTTCACCTTTTTTTCAAATCCTCCGAAACCGTGAAAAATGCCACCCTGTAGCATGTGCTCCGAGACCATGGACTATAGCCGCTTTTCAGTGATTTTCCCCTTTTTTTCAAATCCTCTGAAACCGTGAAAAATGCCACCCTGTAGCATGTGCTCCAAGACCATGGACTATAGCCTGTCGCTTTTCAGTGATTTTCACCTTTTTTTCAAATCCTCCGAAACCGTGAAAAATGCCACCCTGTAGCATGTGCTCCGAGACCATGGACTATAGCCTGTCACTTTTCAGTGATTTTCACCTTTTTTTCAAATCCTCCGAAACCGTGAAAAATGAAACCCTGTAGCGTGTGCTCCGAGACCATGGACTATAGCCTGTCGCTTTTCAGTGATTTTCACCTTTTTTTCAAATCCTCCGAAACCGTGAAAAATGAAACCCTGTAGCGTGTGCTCCGAGACCATGGACTATAGCCTGTCGCTTTTCAGTGATTTTCACCTTTTTTTCAAATCCTCCGAAACCATGAAAAATGCCACCCTGTAGCGTGTGCTCCGAGACCATGGACTATATATAGCCTGTCGCATTTCAGTGATTTTCACCTTTTTTTCAAATCCTCCGAAACCGTGAAAAATGTCAACCTGTAGCGTGTGCTCCGAGACCATGGACTATAGCCTGTCGCTTTTCAGTGATTTTCACCTTTTTTTTCAAATCCTCCGAAACCGTGAAAAATGGCACCCTGTAGCGTGTGCTCCGAGACCATGGACTATAGCCTGTCGCTTTTCAGTGATTTTCAAATTTTTTTCAAATCCTCCGAAACCGTGAAAAATGCCACCCTGTAGCATGTGCTCCGAGCCCATGGACTATAGCCTGTCGCTTTTCAGTGATTTTCACCTTTTTTTCAAATCCTCCGAAACCGTGAAAAATGCCACCCTGTAGCATGTGCTCCGAGACCATGGACTATAGCCTGTCGCTTTTCAGTGATTTTCACCTTTTTTTCAAATCCTCCGAAACCGTGAAAAATGCCACCCTGTAGCATGTGCTCCGAGACCATGGACTATAGCCTGTCGCTTTTCAGTGATTTTCACCTTTTTTTCAAATCCTCCGAAACCGTGAAAAATGCCACCCTGTAGCATGTGCTCCGAGACCATGGACTATAGCCTGTCGCTTTTCAGTGATTTTCACCTTTTTTTCAAATCCTCCGAAACCGTGAAAAATGCCACCCTGTAGCGTGTGCTCCGAGACCATGGACTATAGCCTGTCGCTTTTCAGTGATTTTCACCTTTTTTTCAAATCCTCCGAAACCGTGAAAAATGAAACCCTGTAGCGTGTGCTCCGAGACCATGGACTATAGCCTGTCGCTTTTCAGTGATTTTCACCTTTTTTTCTAATCCTCCGAAACCATGAAAAATGCCAACCTGTAGCGTGTGCTCCGAGACCATGGACTATAGCCTGTCGCTTTTCAGTGATTTTCACCTTTTTTTCAAATCCTCCGAAACCGTGAAAAATGGCACCCTGTAGCGTGTGCTCCGAGACCATGGACTATAGCCTGTCGCTTTTCAGTGATTTTCACCTTTTTTTCAAATCCTCCGAAACCGTGAAAAATGGCACCCTGTAGCGTGTGCTCCGAGACCATGGACTATAGCCTGTCGCTTTTCAGTGATTTTCACCTTTTTTTCAAATCCTCCGAAACCGTGAAAAATGGCACCCTGTAGCATGTGCTCCGAGACCATGGACTATAGCCTGTCGCTTTTCAGTGATTTTCACCTTTTTTCAAATCCTCCGAAACCGTGAAAAATGACACCCTGTAGCGTGTGCTCCGAGACCATGGACTATAGCCTGTCGCTTTTCAGTGATTTTCACCTTTTTTTCAAATCCTCCGAAACCGTGAAAAATGGCACCCTGTAGCATGTGCTCCGAGACCATGGACTATAGCCTGTCGCTTTTCAGTGATTTTCACCTTTTTTTCAAATCCTCCGAAACCATGAAAAATGCCACCCTGTAGCGTGTGCTCCGAGACCATGGACTATATATAGCCTGTCGCATTTCAGTGATTTTCACCTTTTTTTCAAATCCTCCGAAACCGTGAAAAATGTCAACCTGTAGCGTGTGCTCCGAGACCATGGACTATAGCCTGTCGCTTTTCAGTGATTTTCACCTTTTTTTCAAATCCTCCGAAACCGTGAAAAATGGCACCCTGTAGCGTGTGCTCCGAGACCATGGACTATAGCCTGTCGCTTTTCAGTGATTTTCACCTTTTTTTCAAATCCTCCGAAACCGTGAAAAATGGCACCCTGTAGCGTGTGCTCCGAGACCATGGACTATAGCCTGTCGCTTTTCAGTGATTTTCACCTTTTTTTCAAATCCTCCGAAACCGTGAAAAATGGCACCCTGTAGCATGTGCTCCGAGACCATGGACTATAGCCTGTCGCTTTTCAGTGATTTTCACCTTTTTTTCAAATCCTCCGAAACCGTGAAAAATGCCACCCTGTAGCATGTGCTCCGAGACCATGGACTATAGCCTGTCGCCTTTCAGTGATTTTCACCTTTTTTTCAAATCCTCCGAAACCGTGAAAAATGGCACCCTGTAGCATGTGCTCCGAGACCATGGATTATAGCCTGTCGCTTTTCAGTGATTTTCACCTTTTTTTCAAATCCTCCGAAACCGTGAAAAATGCCACCCTGTAGCATGTGCTCCGAGACCATGGACTATAGCCTGTCGCTTTTCAGTGATTTTCACCTTTTTTTCAAATCCTCAGAAACCGTGAAAAATGCCACCCTGTAGCATGTGCTCCAAGACCATGGACTATAGCCTGTCGCTTTTCAGTGATTTTCACCTTTTTTCAAATCCTCCGAAACCGTGAAAAATGCCACCCTGTAGCATGTGCTCCGAGACCATGGACTATAGCCTGTCGCTTTTCAGTGATTTTCACCTTTTTTTCAAATCCTCCGAAACCGTGAAAAATGCCACCCTGTAGCGTGTGCTCCGAGACCATGGACTATAGCCTGTCGCTTTTCAGTGATTTTCACCTTTTTTTCAAATCCTCCGAAACCGTGAAAAATGGCACCCTGTAGCATGTGCTCCGAGACCATGGATTATAGCCTGTCGCTTTTCAGTGATTTTCACCTTTTTTTCAAATCCTCCGAAACCGTGAAGAAGGCCACCCTGTAGCATGTGCTCCGAGACCATGGACTATAGCCTGTCGCTTTTCAGTGATTTTCACCTTTTTTTCAAATCCTCAGAAACCGTGAAAAATGCCACCCTGTAGCATGTGCTCCAAGACCATGGACTATATAGCCTGTCGCTTTTCAGTGATTTTCACCTTTTTTCAAATCCTCCGAAACCGTGAAAAATGCCACCCTGTAGCATGTGCTCCGAGACCATGGACTATAGCCTGTCGCTTTTCAGTGATTTTCACCTTTTTTTCAAATCCTCCGAAACCGTGAAAAATGCCACCCTGTAGCGTGTGCTCCGAGACCATGGACTATAGCCTGTCGCTTTTCAGTGATTTTCACCTTTTTTTCAAATCCTCCGAAACCGTGAAAAATGCCACCCTGTAGCGTGTGCTCCGAGACCATGGACTATAGCCTGTCGCATTTCAGTGATTTTCACCTTTTTTTCAAATCCTCCGAAACCGTGAAAAATGCCACCCTGTAGCGTGTGCTCCGAGACCATGGACTATAGCCTGTCGCTTTTCAGTGATTTTCACCTTTTTTTCAAATCCTCCGAAACCGTGAAAAATGCCACCCTGTAGCGTGTGCTCCGAGACCATGGACTATAGCCTGTCGCTTTTCAGTGATTTTCACCTTTTTTTCAAATCCTCCGAAACCATGAAAAATGCCACCCTGTAGCGTGTGCTCCGAGACCATGGACTATAGCCTGTCGCTTTTCAGTGATTTTCACCTTTTTTTCAAATCCTCCGAAACCGTGAAAAATGCCACCCTGTAGCATGTGCTCCGAGACCATGGACTATAGCCTGTCGCATTTCAGTTATTTTCACCTTTTTTTCAAATCCTCCGAAACCGTGAAAAATGGCACCCTGTAGCGTGTGCTCCGAGACCATGGACTATAGCCTGTCGCTTTTCAGTGATTTTCACCTTTTTTTCAAATCCTCCGAAACCGTGAAAAATGGCACCCTGTAGCATGTGCTCCGAGACCATGGACTATAGCCTGTCGCTTTTCATTGATTTTCACCTTTTTTTCAAATCCTCCGAAACCGTGAATTAGCACCCTGTAGCGTGTGCTCCGAGACCATGGACTATAGCCTGTCGCTTTTCAGTGATTTTCACCTTTTTTTCAAATCCTCCGAAACCGTGAAAAATGGCACCCTGTAGCATGTGCTCCGAGACCATGGACTATAGCCTGTCGCTTTTCAGTGATTTTCACCTTTTTTCAAATCCTCCGAAACCGTGAAAAATGACACCCTGTAGCGTGTGCTCCGAGACCATGGACTATAGCCTGTCGCTTTTCAGTGATTTTCACCTTTTTTTCAAATCCTCCGAAACCGTGAAAAATGAAACCCTGTAGCGTGTGCTCCGAGACCATGGACTATAGCCTGTCGCTTTTCAGTGATTTTCACCTTTTTTTCAAATCCTCCGAAACCATGAAAAATGCCACCCTGTAGCGTGTGCTCCGAGACCATGGACTATATATAGCCTGTCGCATTTCAGTGATTTTCACCTTTTTTTCAAATCCTCCGAAACCGTGAAAAATGTCAACCTGTAGCGTGTGCTCCGAGACCATGGACTATAGCCTGTCGCTTTTCAGTGATTTTCACCTTTTTTTCAAATCCTCCGAAACCGTGAAAAATGGCACCCTGTAGCGTGTGCTCCGAGACCATGGACTATAGCCTGTCGCTTTTCAGTGATTTTCACCTTTTTTTCAAATCCTCCGAAACCGTGAAAAATGGCACCCTGTAGCGTGTGCTCCGAGACCATGGACTATAGCCTGTCGCTTTTCAGTGATTTTCACCTTTTTTTCAAATCCTCCGAAACCGTGAAAAATGCCACCCTGTAGCATGTGCTCCGAGACCATGGACTATAGCCTGTCGCTTTTCAGTGATTTTCACCTTTTTTTCAAATCCTCAGAAACCGTGAAAAATGCCACCCTGTAGCATGTGCTCCAAGACCATGGACTATAGCCTGTCGCTTTTCAGTGATTTTCACCTTTTTTCAAATCCTCCGAAACCGTGAAAAATGCCACCCTGTAGCATGTGCTCCGAGACCATGGACTATAGCCTGTCGCTTTTCAGTGATTTTCACCTTTTTTTCAAATCCTCCGAAACCGTGAAAAATGGCACCCTGTAGCGTGTGCTCCGAGACCATGGACTATAGCCTGTCGCTTTTCAGTGATTTTCACCTTTTTTTCAAATCCTCCGAAACCGTGAAAAATGGCACCCTGTAGCGTGTGCTCCGAGACCATGGACTATAGCCTGTCGCTTTTCAGTGATTTTCACCTTTTTTTCAAATCCTCCGAAACCGTGAAAAATGGCACCCTGTAGCATGTGCTCCGAGACCATGGACTATAGCCTGTCGCTTTTCAGTGATTTTCACCTTTTTTTCAAATCCTCCGAAACCGTGAAAAATGCCACCCTGTAGCATGTGCTCCGAGACCATGGACTATAGCCTGTCGCCTTTCAGTGATTTTCACCTTTTTTTCAAATCCTCCGAAACCGTGAAAAATGGCACCCTGTAGCATGTGCTCCGAGACCATGGATTATAGCCTGTCGCTTTTCAGTGATTTTCACCTTTTTTTCAAATCCTCCGAAACCGTGAAAAATGCCACCCTGTAGCATGTGCTCCGAGACCATGGACTATAGCCTGTCGCTTTTCAGTGATTTTCACCTTTTTTTCAAATCCTCAGAAACCGTGAAAAATGCCACCCTGTAGCATGTGCTCCAAGACCATGGACTATAGCCTGTCGCTTTTCAGTGATTTTCACCTTTTTTTCAAATCCTCCGAAACCGTGAAAAATGCCACCCTGTAGCGTGTGCTCCGAGACCATGGACTATAGCCTGTCGCTTTTCAGTGATTTTCACCTTTTTTTCAAATCCTCCGAAACCGTGAAAAATGGCACCCTGTAGCATGTGCTCCGAGACCATGGATTATAGCCTGTCGCTTTTCAGTGATTTTCACCTTTTTTTCAAATCCTCCGAAACCGTGAAAAAGGCCACCCTGTAGCATGTGCTCCGAGACCATGGACTATAGCCTGTCGCTTTTCAGTGATTTTCACCTTTTTTTCAAATCCTCAGAAACCGTGAAAAATGCCACCCTGTAGCATGTGCTCCAAGACCATGGACTATATAGCCTGTCGCTTTTCAGTGATTTTCACCTTTTTTCAAATCCTCCGAAACCGTGAAAAATGCCACCCTGTAGCATGTGCTCCGAGACCATGGACTATAGCCTGTCGCTTTTCAGTGATTTTCACCTTTTTTTCAAATCCTCCGAAACCGTGAAAAATGCCACCCTGTAGCGTGTGCTCCGAGACCATGGACTATAGCCTGTCGCTTTTCAGTGATTTTCACCTTTTTTTCAAATCCTCCGAAACCGTGAAAAATGCCACCCTGTAGCGTGTGCTCCGAGACCATGGACTATAGCCTGTCGCATTTCAGTGATTTTCACCTTTTTTTCAAATCCTCCGAAACCGTGAAAAATGCCACCCTGTAGCGTGTGCTCCGAGACCATGGACTATAGCCTGTCGCTTTTCAGTGATTTTCACCTTTTTTTCAAATCCTCCGAAACCGTGAAAAATGCCACCCTGTAGCGTGTGCTCCGAGACCATGGACTATAGCCTGTCGCTTTTCAGTGATTTTCACCTTTTTTTCAAATCCTCCGAAACCATGAAAAATGCCACCCTGTAGCGTGTGCTCCGAGACCATGGACTATAGCCTGTCGCTTTTCAGTGATTTTCACCTTTTTTTCAAATCCTCCGAAACCGTGAAAAATGCCACCCTGTAGCATGTGCTCCAAGACCATGGACTATAGCCTGTCGCTTTTCAGTGATTTTCACCTTTTTTCAAATCCTCCGAAACCGTGAAAAATGCCACCCTGTAGCATGTGCTCCGAGACCATGGACTATAGCCTGTCGCTTTTCAGTGATTTTCACCTTTTTTTCAAATCCTCCGAAACCGTGAAAAATGCCACCCTGTAGCGTGTGCTCCGAGACCATGGACTATAGCCTGTCGCTTTTCAGTGATTTTCACCTTTTTTTCAAATCCTCCGAAACCGTGAAAAATGGCACCCTGTAGCATGTGCTCCGAGACCATGGATTATAGCCTGTCGCTTTTCAGTGATTTTCACCTTTTTTTCAAATCCTCCGAAACCGTGAAAAAGGCCACCCTGTAGCATGTGCTCCGAGACCATGGACTATAGCCTGTCGCTTTTCAGTGATTTTCACCTTTTTTTCAAATCCTCAGAAACCGTGAAAAATGCCACCCTGTAGCATGTGCTCCAAGACCATGGACTATATAGCCTGTCGCTTTTCAGTGATTTTCACCTTTTTTCAAATCCTCCGAAACCGTGAAAAATGCCACCCTGTAGCATGTGCTCCGAGACCATGGACTATAGCCTGTCGCTTTTCAGTGATTTTCACCTTTTTTTCAAATCCTCCGAAACCGTGAAAAATGCCACCCTGTAGCGTGTGCTCCGAGACCATGGACTATAGCCTGTCGCTTTTCAGTGATTTTCACCTTTTTTTCAAATCCTCCGAAACCGTGAAAAATGCCACCCTGTAGCGTGTGCTCCGAGACCATGGACTATAGCCTGTCGCATTTCAGTGATTTTCACCTTTTTTTCAAATCCTCCGAAACCGTGAAAAATGCCACCCTGTAGCGTGTGCTCCGAGACCATGGACTATAGCCTGTCGCTTTTCAGTGATTTTCACCTTTTTTTCAAATCCTCCGAAACCGTGAAAAATGCCACCCTGTAGCGTGTGCTCCGAGACCATGGACTATAGCCTGTCGCTTTTCAGTGATTTTCACCTTTTTTTCAAATCCTCCGAAACCATGAAAAATGCCACCCTGTAGCGTGTGCTCCGAGACCATGGACTATAGCCTGTCGCTTTTCAGTGATTTTCACCTTTTTTTCAAATCCTCCGAAACCGTGAAAAATGCCACCCTGTAGCATGTGCTCCGAGACCATGGACTATAGCCTGTCGCATTTCAGTTATTTTCACCTTTTTTTCAAATCCTCCGAAACCGTGAAAAATGGCACCCTGTAGCATGTGCTCCGAGACCATGGACTATAGCCTGTCGCTTTTCAGTGATTTTCACCTTTTTTTCAAATCCTCCGAAACCGTGAAAAATGGCACCCTGTAGCGTGTGCTCCGAGACCATGGACTATAGCCTGTCGCTTTTCAGTGATTTTCACCTTTTTTTCAAATCCTCCGAAACCGTGAAAAATGGCACCCTGTAGCATGTGCTCCGAGACCATGGACTATAGCCTGTCGCTTTTCAGTGATTTTCACCTTTTTTTCAAATCCTCCGAAACCGTGAAAAATGGCACCCTGTAGCGTGTGCTCCGAGACCATGGACTATAGCCTGTCGCTTTTCAGTGATTTTCACCTTTTTTTCAAATCCTCCGAAACCGTGAAAAATGGCACCCTGTAGCATGTGCTCCGAGACCATGGACTATAGCCTGTCGCTTTTCAGTGATTTTCACCTTTTTTCAAATCCTCCGAAACCGTGAAAAATGACACCCTGTAGCGTGTGCTCCGAGACCATGGACTATAGCCTGTCGCTTTTCAGTGATTTTCACCTTTTTTTCAAATCCTCCGAAACCGTGAAAAATGAAACCCTGTAGCGTGTGCTCCGAGACCATGGACTATAGCCTGTCGCTTTTCAGTGATTTCACCTTTTTTTCAAATCCTCCGAAACCATGAAAAATGCCACCCTGTAGCGTGTGCTCCGAGACCATGGACTATATATAGCCTGTCGCATTTCAGTGATTTTCACCTTTTTTTCAAATCCTCCGAAACCGTGAAAAATGTCAACCTGTAGCGTGTGCTCCGAGACCATGGACTATAGCCTGTCGCTTTTCAGTGATTTTCACCTTTTTTTCAAATCCTCCGAAACCGTGAAAAATGGCACCCTGTAGCGTGTGCTCCGAGACCATGGACTATAGCCTGTCGCTTTTCAGTGATTTTCACCTTTTTTTCAAATCCTCCGAAACCGTGAAAAATGGCACCCTGTAGCGTGTGCTCCGAGACCATGGACTATAGCCTGTCGCTTTTCAGTGATTTTCACCTTTTTTTCAAATCCTCCGAAACCGTGAAAAATGGCACCCTGTAGCATGTGCTCCGAGACCATGGACTATAGCCTGTCGCTTTTCAGTGATTTTCACCTTTTTTTCAAATCCTCCGAAACCGTGAAAAATGCCACCCTGTAGCATGTGCTCCGAGACCATGGACTATAGCCTGTCGCCTTTCAGTGATTTTCACCTTTTTTTCAAATCCTCCGAAACCGTGAAAAATGGCACCCTGTAGCATGTGCTCCGAGACCATGGACTATAGCCTGTCGCTTTTCAGTGATTTTCACCTTTTTTTCAAATCCTCAGAAACCGTGAAAAATGCCACCCTGTAGCATGTGCTCCAAGACCATGGACTATAGCCTGTCGCTTTTCAGTGATTTTCACCTTTTTTCAAATCCTCCGAAACCGTGAAAAATGCCACCCTGTAGCATGTGCTCCGAGACCATGGACTATAGCCTGTCGCTTTTCAGTGATTTTCACCTTTTTTTCAAATCCTCCGAAACCGTGAAAAATGCCACCCTGTAGTAGAGTTCTCATCGGGCCCGAAATTTGAAGCCCGGCACGGCCCGGCCCTAACTGGTTCAGCCCGAAGCTCGGCCCGACCCTAAAGATTTCCATAATGTTAGGCCCGAAGCCCGATGAAGCCCGGGAAAAAAAAGAAAAAAGAACGCCACTTTAATGCATGGCCAGCGCAGCGGCGTGCGCCGTCAGTGGTTCAGTGTGTGTCTGTGTGAGAGTGAGAAAGGAGTTCAATGGACTTATCGCCGAAATAAAGGATTTATGTAGCTCACGTTAGACTGTTAATGTACCATTTCCATATCATTCTAATGGATTCCATTTCCAGTGGTGGTGAGTAGCTCCCCTTAGTTTCCTCTGAAGTGAAGCAGCTATGTCCAAGACCCCAGTATCGTCCCCGTTGCATTCGGTGTCCAAAAGAACAAACATAGCCTACAAAGTTTACAAACCATCCACGCACCCGCTCATGGCGTGTCTCGACAGCTTAGAGATCTGTTATTTTAAATCGGGCACATATAACGAGGAGCGCCGCCGCACTGAGGGACGGCGGTTATAATACTAATCATTTTGTAAATCAAATAGCCTGTAGCCTGCAGTGGACTGTAACATTGCGTGGTCATCATACACTACAGAATTATATGGAACGGTTGGTGACTATATGACGTTGATTAGCTGGCCTAATGATTAGGTTATTCATTTCATCGCAGCCAGCTGGGTTTAACGAGATGGCTCAGTGCAACTGTTTTCGTCATGTTGCAGTCACACGATAGCTGAATCAGATATCGTGTGATAATTCGATTGATTTATAAAACATTTAGCATATGAACTGAAGCTCATTTGGTGCGCCGCAAACCAGAGGCCAGCCAGCGGTATAAACAACCACCCCACCGTTCACTTCTCTCTGCTCATGCCTGCGCACTGTGCGCAGTCAGTAATCCAAGCCCCCTGCCTCCACTCCTCCGTCTTCCTCCTGTCACAATTAAGTGAAGCCCTCTTTATAATAAATACATACTTGTAGGCAGTATAGCCTACACATTACACAAATAACAGAATTGCTATTTTTATTATAATAACATTCTTGAAAAAAGGAGAAAGAGAAAGAAAAAATCACGGAAAATCACAGAGCCCGAGGCTCGGCCCGGCCCGACTAATTAGCATAATGTTTTGGGCCCGGCCCGGCCCGAAAATGTCGGGCCGGGTCGGGCCGGGCCGGGTTCGGGCAGAAAATGAGAACTCTACCCTGTAGCGTGTGCTCCGAGACCATGGACTATAGCCTGTCGCTTTTCAGTGATTTTCACCTTTTTTTCAAATCCTCCGAAACCGTGAAAAATGGCACCCTGTAGCATGTGCTCCGAGACCATGGATTATAGCCTGTCGCTTTTCAGTGATTTTCACCTTTTTTTCAAATCCTCCGAAACCGTGAAAAAGGCCACCCTGTAGCATGTGCTCCGAGACCATGGACTATAGCCTGTCGCTTTTCAGTGATTTTCACCTTTTTTTCAAATCCTCAGAAACCGTGAAAAATGCCACCCTGTAGCATGTGCTCCAAGACCATGGACTATATAGCCTGTCGCTTTTCAGTGATTTTCACCTTTTTTCAAATCCTCCGAAACCGTGAAAAATGCCACCCTGTAGCATGTGCTCCGAGACCATGGACTATAGCCTGTCGCTTTTCAGTGATTTTCACCTTTTTTTCAAATCCTCCGAAACCGTGAAAAATGCCACCCTGTAGCGTGTGCTCCGAGACCATGGACTATAGCCTGTCGCTTTTCAGTGATTTTCACCTTTTTTTCAAATCCTCCGAAACCGTGAAAAATGCCACCCTGTAGCGTGTGCTCCGAGACCATGGACTATAGCCTGTCGCATTTCAGTGATTTTCACCTTTTTTTCAAATCCTCCGAAACCGTGAAAAATGCCACCCTGTAGCGTGTGCTCCGAGACCATGGACTATAGCCTGTCGCTTTTCAGTGATTTTCACCTTTTTTTCAAATCCTCCGAAACCGTGAAAAATGCCACCCTGTAGCGTGTGCTCCGAGACCATGGACTATAGCCTGTCGCTTTTCAGTGATTTTCACCTTTTTTTCAAATCCTCCGAAACCATGAAAAATGCCACCCTGTAGCGTGTGCTCCGAGACCATGGACTATAGCCTGTCGCTTTTCAGTGATTTTCACCTTTTTTTCAAATCCTCCGAAACCGTGAAAAATGCCACCCTGTAGCATGTGCTCCGAGACCATGGACTATAGCCTGTCGCATTTCAGTTATTTTCACCTTTTTTTCAAATCCTCCGAAACCGTGAAAAATGGCACCCTGTAGCATGTGCTCCGAGACCATGGACTATAGCCTGTCGCTTTTCAGTGATTTTCACCTTTTTTTCAAATCCTCCGAAACCGTGAAAAATGGCACCCTTTAGCGTGTGCTCCGAGACCATGGACTATAGCCTGTCGCTTTTCAGTGATTTTCACCTTTTTTCAAATCCTCCGAAACCGTGAAAAATGACACCCTGTAGCGTGTGCTCCGAGACCATGGACTATAGCCTGTCGCTTTTCAGTGATTTTCACCTTTTTTTCAAATCCTCCGAAACCGTGAAAAATGAAACCCTGTAGCGTGTGCTCCGAGACCATGGACTATAGCCTGTCGCTTTTCAGTGATTTTCACCTTTTTTTCAAATCCTCCGAAACCATGAAAAATGCCACCCTGTAGCGTGTGCTCCGAGACCATGGACTATATATAGCCTGTCGCATTTCAGTGATTTTCACCTTTTTTTCAAATCCTCCGAAACCGTGAAAAATGTCAACCTGTAGCGTGTGCTCCGAGACCATGGACTATAGCCTGTCGCTTTTCAGTGATTTTCACCTTTTTTTCAAATCCTCCGAAACCGTGAAAAATGGCACCCTGTAGCGTGTGCTCCGAGACCATGGACTATAGCCTGTCGCTTTTCAGTGATTTTCACCTTTTTTTCAAATCCTCCGAAACCGTGAAAAATGGCACTCTGTAGCGTGTGCTCCGAGACCATGGACTATAGCCTGTCGCTTTTCAGTGATTTTCACCTTTTTTTCAAATCCTCCGAAACCGTGAAAAATGGCACCCTGTAGCATGTGCTCCGAGACCATGGACTATAGCCTGTCGCTTTTCAGTGATTTTCACCTTTTTTTCAAATACTCCGAAACCGTGAAAAATGCCACCCTGTAGCATGTGCTCCGAGACCATGGACTATAGCCTGTCGCCTTTCAGTGATTTTCACCTTTTTTTCAAATCCTCCGAAACCGTGAAAAATGGCACCCTGTAGCATGTGCTCCGAGACCATGGATTATAGCCTGTCGCTTTTCAGTGATTTTCACCTTTTTTTCAAATCCTCCGAAACCGTGAAAAATGTCAACCTGTAGCGTGTGCTCCGAGACCATGGACTATAGCCTGTCGCTTTTCAGTGATTTTCACCTTTTTTTCAAATCCTCCGAAACCGTGAAAAATGGCACCCTGTAGCGTGTGCTCCGAGACCATGGACTATAGCCTGTCGCTTTTCAGTGATTTTCACCTTTTTTTCAAATCCTCCGAAACCGTGAAAAATGGCACCCTGTAGCGTGTGCTCCGAGACCATGGACTATAGCCTGTCGCTTTTCAGTGATTTTCACCTTTTTTTCAAATCCTCCGAAACCGTGAAAAATGCCACCCTGTAGCATGTGCTCCGAGACCATGGACTATAGCCTGTCGCTTTTCAGTGATTTTCACCTTTTTTTCAAATCCTCAGAAACCGTGAAAAATGCCACCCTGTAGCATGTGCTCCAAGACCATGGACTATAGCCTGTCGCTTTTCAGTGATTTTCACCTTTTTTCAAATCCTCCGAAACCGTGAAAAATGCCACCCTGTAGCATGTGCTCCGAGACCATGGACTATAGCCTGTCGCTTTTCAGTGATTTTCACCTTTTTTTCAAATCCTCCGAAACCGTGAAAAATGGCACCCTGTAGCGTGTGCTCCGAGACCATGGACTATAGCCTGTCGCTTTTCAGTGATTTTCACCTTTTTTTCAAATCCTCCGAAACCGTGAAAAATGGCACCCTGTAGCGTGTGCTCCGAGACCATGGACTATAGCCTGTCGCTTTTCAGTGATTTTCACCTTTTTTTCAAATCCTCCGAAACCGTGAAAAATGGCACCCTGTAGCATGTGCTCCGAGACCATGGACTATAGCCTGTCGCTTTTCAGTGATTTTCACCTTTTTTTCAAATCCTCCGAAACCGTGAAAAATGCCACCCTGTAGCATGTGCTCCGAGACCATGGACTATAGCCTGTCGCCTTTCAGTGATTTTCACCTTTTTTTCAAATCCTCCGAAACCGTGAAAAATGGCACCCTGTAGCATGTGCTCCGAGACCATGGATTATAGCCTGTCGCTTTTCAGTGATTTTCACCTTTTTTTCAAATCCTCCGAAACCGTGAAAAATGCCACCCTGTAGCATGTGCTCCGAGACCATGGACTATAGCCTGTCGCTTTTCAGTGATTTTCACCTTTTTTTCAAATCCTCAGAAACCGTGAAAAATGCCACCCTGTAGCATGTGCTCCAAGACCATGGACTATAGCCTGTCGCTTTTCAGTGATTTTCACCTTTTTTCAAATCCTCCGAAACCGTGAAAAATGCCACCCTGTAGCATGTGCTCCGAGACCATGGACTATAGCCTGTCGCTTTTCAGTGATTTTCACCTTTTTTTCAAATCCTCCGAAACCGTGAAAAATGCCACCCTGTAGCGTGTGCTCCGAGACCATGGACTATAGCCTGTCGCTTTTCAGTGATTTTCACCTTTTTTTCAAATCCTCCGAAACCGTGAAAAATGGCACCCTGTAGCATGTGCTCCGAGACCATGGATTATAGCCTGTCGCTTTTCAGTGATTTTCACCTTTTTTTCAAATCCTCCGAAACCGTGAAAAAGGCCACCCTGTAGCATGTGCTCCGAGACCATGGACTATAGCCTGTCGCTTTTCAGTGATTTTCACCTTTTTTTCAAATCCTCAGAAACCGTGAAAAATGCCACCCTGTAGCATGTGCTCCAAGACCATGGACTATATAGCCTGTCGCTTTTCAGTGATTTTCACCTTTTTTCAAATCCTCCGAAACCGTGAAAAATGCCACCCTGTAGCATGTGCTCCGAGACCATGGACTATAGCCTGTCGCTTTTCAGTGATTTTCACCTTTTTTTCAAATCCTCCGAAACCGTGAAAAATGCCACCCTGTAGCGTGTGCTCCGAGACCATGGACTATAGCCTGTCGCTTTTCAGTGATTTTCACCTTTTTTTCAAATCCTCCGAAACCGTGAAAAATGCCACCCTGTAGCGTGTGCTCCGAGACCATGGACTATAGCCTGTCGCATTTCAGTGATTTTCACCTTTTTTTCAAATCCTCCGAAACCGTGAAAAATGCCACCCTGTAGCGTGTGCTCCGAGACCATGGACTATAGCCTGTCGCTTTTCAGTGATTTTCACCTTTTTTTCAAATCCTCCGAAACCGTGAAAAATGCCACCCTGTAGCGTGTGCTCCGAGACCATGGACTATAGCCTGTCGCTTTTCAGTGATTTTCACCTTTTTTTCAAATCCTCCGAAACCATGAAAAATGCCACCCTGTAGCGTGTGCTCCGAGACCATGGACTATAGCCTGTCGCTTTTCAGTGATTTTCACCTTTTTTTCAAATCCTCCGAAACCGTGAAAAATGCCACCCTGTAGCATGTGCTCCAAGACCATGGACTATAGCCTGTCGCTTTTCAGTGATTTTCACCTTTTTTCAAATCCTCCGAAACCGTGAAAAATGCCACCCTGTAGCATGTGCTCCGAGACCATGGACTATAGCCTGTCGCTTTTCAGTGATTTTCACCTTTTTTTCAAATCCTCCGAAACCGTGAAAAATGCCACCCTGTAGCGTGTGCTCCGAGACCATGGACTATAGCCTGTCGCTTTTCAGTGATTTTCACCTTTTTTTCAAATCCTCCGAAACCGTGAAAAATGGCACCCTGTAGCATGTGCTCCGAGACCATGGATTATAGCCTGTCGCTTTTCAGTGATTTTCACCTTTTTTTCAAATCCTCCGAAACCGTGAAAAAGGCCACCCTGTAGCATGTGCTCCGAGACCATGGACTATAGCCTGTCGCTTTTCAGTGATTTTCACCTTTTTTTCAAATCCTCAGAAACCGTGAAAAATGCCACCCTGTAGCATGTGCTCCAAGACCATGGACTATATAGCCTGTCGCTTTTCAGTGATTTTCACCTTTTTTCAAATCCTCCGAAACCGTGAAAAATGCCACCCTGTAGCATGTGCTCCGAGACCATGGACTATAGCCTGTCGCTTTTCAGTGATTTTCACCTTTTTTTCAAATCCTCCGAAACCGTGAAAAATGCCACCCTGTAGCGTGTGCTCCGAGACCATGGACTATAGCCTGTCGCTTTTCAGTGATTTTCACCTTTTTTTCAAATCCTCCGAAACCGTGAAAAATGCCACCCTGTAGCGTGTGCTCCGAGACCATGGACTATAGCCTGTCGCATTTCAGTGATTTTCACCTTTTTTTCAAATCCTCCGAAACCGTGAAAAATGCCACCCTGTAGCGTGTGCTCCGAGACCATGGACTATAGCCTGTCGCTTTTCAGTGATTTTCACCTTTTTTTCAAATCCTCCGAAACCGTGAAAAATGCCACCCTGTAGCGTGTGCTCCGAGACCATGGACTATAGCCTGTCGCTTTTCAGTGATTTTCACCTTTTTTTCAAATCCTCCGAAACCATGAAAAATGCCACCCTGTAGCGTGTGCTCCGAGACCATGGACTATAGCCTGTCGCTTTTCAGTGATTTTCACCTTTTTTTCAAATCCTCCGAAACCGTGAAAAATGCCACCCTGTAGCATGTGCTCCGAGACCATGGACTATAGCCTGTCGCATTTCAGTTATTTTCACCTTTTTTTCAAATCCTCCGAAACCGTGAAAAATGGCACCCTGTAGCATGTGCTCCGAGACCATGGACTATAGCCTGTCGCTTTTCAGTGATTTTCACCTTTTTTTCAAATCCTCCGAAACCGTGAAAAATGGCACCCTGTAGCGTGTGCTCCGAGACCATGGACTATAGCCTGTCGCTTTTCAGTGATTTTCACCTTTTTTTCAAATCCTCCGAAACCGTGAAAAATGGCACCCTGTAGCATGTGCTCCGAGACCATGGACTATAGCCTGTCGCTTTTCAGTGATTTTCACCTTTTTTTCAAATCCTCCGAAACCGTGAAAAATGGCACCCTGTAGCGTGTGCTCCGAGACCATGGACTATAGCCTGTCGCTTTTCAGTGATTTTCACCTTTTTTTCAAATCCTCCGAAACCGTGAAAAATGGCACCCTGTAGCATGTGCTCCGAGACCATGGACTATAGCCTGTCGCTTTTCAGTGATTTTCACCTTTTTTCAAATCCTCCGAAACCGTGAAAAATGACACCCTGTAGCGTGTGCTCCGAGACCATGGACTATAGCCTGTCGCTTTTCAGTGATTTTCACCTTTTTTTCAAATCCTCCGAAACCGTGAAAAATGAAACCCTGTAGCGTGTGCTCCGAGACCATGGACTATAGCCTGTCGCTTTTCAGTGATTTCACCTTTTTTTCAAATCCTCCGAAACCATGAAAAATGCCACCCTGTAGCGTGTGCTCCGAGACCATGGACTATATATAGCCTGTCGCATTTCAGTGATTTTCACCTTTTTTTTAAATCCTCCGAAACCGTGAAAAATGTCAACCTGTAGCGTGTGCTCCGAGACCATGGACTATAGCCTGTCGCTTTTCAGTGATTTTCACCTTTTTTTCAAATCCTCCGAAACCGTGAAAAATGGCACCCTGTAGCGTGTGCTCCGAGACCATGGACTATAGCCTGTCGCTTTTTCAGTGATTTTCACCTTTTTTTCAAATCCTCCGAAACCGTGAAAAATGGCACCCTGTAGCGTGTGCTCCGAGACCATGGACTATAGCCTGTCGCTTTTCAGTGATTTTCACCTTTTTTTCAAATCCTCCGAAACCGTGAAAAATGGCACCCTGTAGCATGTGCTCCGAGACCATGGACTATAGCCTGTCGCTTTTCAGTGATTTTCACCTTTTTTTCAAATCCTCCGAAACCGTGAAAAATGCCACCCTGTAGCATGTGCTCCGAGACCATGGACTATAGCCTGTCGCCTTTCAGTGATTTTCACCTTTTTTTCAAATCCTCCGAAACCGTGAAAAATGGCACCCTGTAGCATGTGCTCCGAGACCATGGACTATAGCCTGTCGCTTTTCAGTGATTTTCACCTTTTTTTCAAATCCTCAGAAACCGTGAAAAATGCCACCCTGTAGCATGTGCTCCAAGACCATGGACTATAGCCTGTCGCTTTTCAGTGATTTTCACCTTTTTTCAAATCCTCCGAAACCGTGAAAAATGCCACCCTGTAGCATGTGCTCCGAGACCATGGACTATAGCCTGTCGCTTTTCAGTGATTTTCACCTTTTTTTCAAATCCTCCGAAACCGTGAAAAATGCCACCCTGTAGTAGAGTTCTCATCGGGCCCGAAATTTGAAGCCCGGCACGGCCCGGCCCTAACTGGTTCAGCCCGAAGCTCGGCCCGACCCTAAAGATTTCCATAATGTTAGGCCCGAAGCCCGATGAAGCCCGGGAAAAAAAAAGAAAAAAGAATGCCACTTTAATGCATGGCCAGCGCAGCGGCGTGCGCCGTCAGTGGTTCAGTGTGTGTCTGTGTGAGAGTGAGAAAGGAGTTCAATGGACTTATCGCCGAAATAAAGGATTTATGTAGCTCACGTTAGACTGTTAATGTACCATTTCCATATCATTCTAATGGATTCCATTTCCAGTGGTGGTGAGTAGCTCCCCTTAGTTTCCTCTGAAGTGAAGCAGCTATGTCCAAGACCCCAGTATCGTCCCCGTTGCATTCAGTGTCCAAAAGAACAAACATAGCCTACAAAGTTTACAAACCATCCACGCACCCGCTCATGGCGTGTCTCGACAGCTTAGAGATCTGTTATTTTAAATCGGGCACATATAACGAGGAGCGCCGCCGCACTGAGGGACGGCGGTTATAATACTAATCATTTTGTAAATCAAATAGCCTGTAGCCTGCAGTGGACTGTAACATTGCGTGGTCATCATACACTACAGAATTATATGGAACGGTTGGTGACTATATGACGTTGATTAGCTGGCCTAATGATTAGGTTATTCATTTCATCGCAGCCAGCTGGGTTTAACGAGATGGCTCAGTGCAACTGTTTTCGTCATGTTGCAGTCACACGATAGCTGAATCAGATATCGTGTGATAATTCGATTGATTTATAAAACATTTAGCATATGAACTGAAGCTCATTTGGTGCGCCGCAAACCAGAGGCCAGCCAGCGGTATAAACAACCACCCCACCGTTCACTTCTCTCTGCTCATGCCTGCGCACTGTGCGCAGTCAGTAATCCAAGCCCCCTGCCTCCACTCCTCCGTCTTCCTCCTGTCACAATTAAGTGAAGCCCTCTTTATAATAAATACATACTTGTAGGCAGTATAGCCTACACATTACACAAATAACAGAATTGCTATTTTTATTATAATAACATTCTTGAAAAAAGGAGAAAGAGAAAGAAAAAATCACGGAAAATCACAGAGCCCGAGGCTCGGCCCGGCCCGACTAATTAGCATAATGTTTTGGGCCCGGCCCGGCCCGAAAATGTCGGGCCGGGTCGGGCCGGGCCGGGTTCGGGCAGAAAATGAGAACTCTACCCTGTAGCGTGTGCTCCGAGACCATGGACTATAGCCTGTCGCTTTTCAGTGATTTTCACCTTTTTTTCAAATCCTCCGAAACCGTGAAAAATGGCACCCTGTAGCATGTGCTCCGAGACCATGGATTATAGCCTGTCGCTTTTCAGTGATTTTCACCTTTTTTTCAAATCCTCCGAAACCGTGAAAAAGGCCACCCTGTAGCATGTGCTCCGAGACCATGGACTATAGCCTGTCGCTTTTCAGTGATTTTCACCTTTTTTTCAAATCCTCAGAAACCGTGAAAAATGCCACCCTGTAGCATGTGCTCCAAGACCATGGACTATATAGCCTGTCGCTTTTCAGTGATTTTCACCTTTTTTCAAATCCTCCGAAACCGTGAAAAATGCCACCCTGTAGCATGTGCTCCGAGACCATGGACTATAGCCTGTCGCTTTTCAGTGATTTTCACCTTTTTTTCAAATCCTCCGAAACCGTGAAAAATGCCACCCTGTAGCGTGTGCTCCGAGACCATGGACTATAGCCTGTCGCTTTTCAGTGATTTTCACCTTTTTTTCAAATCCTCCGAAACCGTGAAAAATGCCACCCTGTAGCGTGTGCTCCGAGACCATGGACTATAGCCTGTCGCATTTCAGTGATTTTCACCTTTTTTTCAAATCCTCCGAAACCGTGAAAAATGCCACCCTGTAGCGTGTGCTCCGAGACCATGGACTATAGCCTGTCGCTTTTCAGTGATTTTCACCTTTTTTTCAAATCCTCCGAAACCGTGAAAAATGCCACCCTGTAGCGTGTGCTCCGAGACCATGGACTATAGCCTGTCGCTTTTCAGTGATTTTCACCTTTTTTTCAAATCCTCCGAAACCATGAAAAATGCCACCCTGTAGCGTGTGCTCCGAGACCATGGACTATAGCCTGTCGCTTTTCAGTGATTTTCACCTTTTTTTCAAATCCTCCGAAACCGTGAAAAATGCCACCCTGTAGCATGTGCTCCGAGACCATGGACTATAGCCTGTCGCATTTCAGTTATTTTCACCTTTTTTTCAAATCCTCCGAAACCGTGAAAAATGGCACCCTGTAGCATGTGCTCCGAGACCATGGACTATAGCCTGTCGCTTTTCAGTGATTTTCACCTTTTTTTCAAATCCTCCGAAACCGTGAAAAATGGCACCCTTTAGCGTGTGCTCCGAGACCATGGACTATAGCCTGTCGCTTTTCAGTGATTTTCACCTTTTTTTCAAATCCTACGAAACCGTGAAAAATGGCACCCTGTAGCATGTGCTCCGAGACCATGGACTATAGCCTGTCGCTTTTCAGTGATTTTCACCTTTTTTTCAAATCCTCCGAAACCGTGAAAAATGGCACCCTGTAGCATGTGCTCCGAGACCATGGACTATAGCCTGTCGCTTTTCAGTGATTTTCACCTTTTTTCAAATCCTCCGAAACCGTGAAAAATGACACCCTGTAGCGTGTGCTCCGAGACCATGGACTATAGCCTGTCGCTTTTCAGTGATTTTCACCTTTTTTTCAAATCCTCCGAAACCGTGAAAAATGAAACCCTGTAGCGTGTGCTCCGAGACCATGGACTATAGCCTGTCGCTTTTCAGTGATTTTCACCTTTTTTTCAAATCCTCCGAAACCATGAAAAATGCCACCCTGTAGCGTGTGCTCCGAGACCATGGACTATATATAGCCTGTCGCATTTCAGTGATTTTCACCTTTTTTTCAAATCCTCCGAAACCGTGAAAAATGTCAACCTGTAGCGTGTGCTCCGAGACCATGGACTATAGCCTGTCGCTTTTCAGTGATTTTCACCTTTTTTTCAAATCCTCCGAAACCGTGAAAAATGGCACCCTGTAGCGTGTGCTCCGAGACCATGGACTATAGCCTGTCGCTTTTCAGTGATTTTCACCTTTTTTTCAAATCCTCCGAAACCGTGAAAAATGGCACCCTGTAGCGTGTGCTCCGAGACCATGGACTATAGCCTGTCGCTTTTCAGTGATTTTCACCTTTTTTTCAAATCCTCCGAAACCGTGAAAAATGGCACCCTGTAGCATGTGCTCCGAGACCATGGACTATAGCCTGTCGCTTTTCAGTGATTTTCACCTTTTTTTCAAATCCTCCGAAACCGTGAAAAATGCCACCCTGTAGCATGTGCTCCGAGACCATGGACTATAGCCTGTCGCCTTTCAGTGATTTTCACCTTTTTTTCAAATCCTCCGAAACCGTGAAAAATGGCACCCTGTAGCATGTGCTCCGAGACCATGGATTATAGCCTGTCGCTTTTCAGTGATTTTCACCTTTTTTTCAAATCCTCCGAAACCGTGAAAAATGCCACCCTGTAGCATGTGCTCCGAGACCATGGACTATAGCCTGTCGCTTTTCAGTGATTTTCACCTTTTTTTCAAATCCTCAGAAACCGTGAAAAATGCCACCCTGTAGCATGTGCTCCAAGACCATGGACTATAGCCTGTCGCTTTTCAGTGATTTTCACCTTTTTTCAAATCCTCCGAAACCGTGAAAAATGCCACCCTGTAGCATGTGCTCCGAGACCATGGACTATAGCCTGTCGCTTTTCAGTGATTTTCACCTTTTTTTCAAATCCTCCGAAACCGTGAAAAATGCCACCCTGTAGCGTGTGCTCCGAGACCATGGACTATAGCCTGTCGCTTTTCAGTGATTTTCACCTTTTTTTCAAATCCTCCGAAACCGTGAAAAATGGCACCCTGTAGCATGTGCTCCGAGACCATGGATTATAGCTTGTCGCTTTTCAGTGATTTTCACCTTTTTTTCAAATCCTCCGAAACCGTGAAAAATGCCACCCTGTAGCATGTGCTCCGAGACCATGGACTATAGCCTGTCGCTTTTCAGTGATTTTCACCTTTTTTTCAAATCCTCAGAAACCGTGAAAAATGCCACCCTGTAGCATCTGCTCCAAGACCATGGACTATAGCCTGTCGCTTTTCAGTGATTTTCACCTTTTTTCAAATCCTCCGAAACCGTGAAAAATGCCACCCTGTAGCATGTGCTCCGAGACCATGGACTATAGCCTGTCGCTTTTCAGTGATTTTCACCTTTTTTTCAAATCCTCCGAAACCGTGAAAAATGCCACCCTGTAGCGTGTGCTCCGAGACCATGGACTATAGCCTGTCGCTTTTCAGTGATTTTCACCTTTTTTTCAAATCCTCCGAAACCGTGAAAAATGCCACCCTGTAGCGTGTGCTCCGAGACCATGGACTATAGCCTGTCGCATTTCAGTGATTTTCACCTTTTTTTCAAATCCTCCGAAACCGTGAAAAATGCCACCCTGTAGCGTGTGCTCCGAGACCATGGACTATAGCCTGTCGCTTTTCAGTGATTTTCACCTTTTTTTCAAATCCTCCGAAACCGTGAAAAATGCCACCCTGTAGCGTGTGCTCCGAGACCATGGACTATAGCCTGTCGCTTTTCAGTGATTTTCACCTTTTTTTCAAATCCTCCGAAACCATGAAAAATGCCACCCTGTAGCGTGTGCTCCGAGACCATGGACTATAGCCTGTCGCTTTTCAGTGATTTTCACCTTTTTTTTTAAATCCTCCGAAACCGTGAAAAATGCCACCCTGTAGCGTATGCTCCGAGACCATGGACTATAGCCTGTCGCTTTTCAGTGATTTTCACCTTTTTTTCAAATCCTCCGAAACCGTGAAAAATGCCACCCTGTAGCGTGTGCTCCGAGACCATGGACTATAGCCTGTCGCATTTCAGTGATTTACACCTTTTTTTCAAATCCTCCGAAACCGTGAAAAATGAAACCCTGTAGCGTGTGCTCCGAGACCATGGACTATAGCCTGTCGCTTTTCAGTGATTTACACCTTTTTTTTCAAATCCTCCGAAACCGTGAAAAATGAAACCCTGTAGCGTGTGCTCCGAGACCATGGACTATAGCCTGTCGCTTTTCAGTGATTTACACCTTTTTTTTTCAAATCCTCCGAAACCGTGAAAAATGGCACCCTGTAGCGTGTGCTCCGATACCATGGACTATAGCCTGTCGCTTTTCAGTGATTTTCACCTTTTTTTCAAATCCTCCGAAACCGTGAAAAATGGCACCCTGTAGCATGTGCTCCGAGACCATGGACTATAGCCTGTCTCTTTTCAGTGATTTTCACCTTTTTTTCAAATCCCCTGAAACCGTGAAAAATGGCACCCTGTAGCATGTGCTCCGAGACCATGGATTATAGCCTGTCGCTTTTCAGTGATTTTCACCTTTTTTTCAAATCCTCCGAAACCGTGAAAAATGCCACCCTGTAGCATGTGCTCCGAGACCATGGACTATAGCCTGTCGCTTTTCAGTGATTTTCACCTTTTTTTCAAATCCTCAGAAACCGTGAAAAATGCCACCCTGTAGCATGTGCTCCAAGACCATGGACTATAGCCTGTCGCTTTTCAGTGATTTTCACCTTTTTTCAAATCCTCCGAAACCGTGAAAAATGCCACCCTGTAGCATGTGCTCCGAGACCATGGACTATAGCCTGTCGCTTTTCAGTGATTTTCACCTTTTTTTCAAATCCTCCGAAACCATGAAAAATGCCTCCCTGTAGCGTGTGCTCCGAGACCATGGACTATATATAGCCTGTCGCATTTCAGTGATTTTCACCTTTTTTTCAAATCCTCCGAAACCGTGAAAAATGTCAACCTGTAGCGTGTGCTCCGAGACCATGGACTATAGCCTGTCGCTTTTCAGTGATTTTCACCTTTTTTTCAAATCCTCCGAAACCGTGAAAAATGGCACCCTGTAGCGTGTGCTCCGAGACCATGGACTATAGCCTGTCGCTTTTCAGTGATTTTCACCTTTTTTTCAAATCCTCCGAAACCGTGA
Source organism: Electrona antarctica (assembly GCF_951216825.1). Classification (NCBI taxonomy): domain Eukaryota; kingdom Metazoa; phylum Chordata; class Actinopteri; order Myctophiformes; family Myctophidae; genus Electrona; species Electrona antarctica. Next base: position 4,379,504 of record NC_136793.1, read on the forward strand.
AAAATGGCACCCTGTAGCGTGTGCTCCGAGACCATGGACTATAGCCTGTCGCTTTTCAGTGATTTTCACCTTTTTTTCAAATCCTCCGAAACCGTGAAAAATGGCACCCTGTAGCATGTGCTCCGAGACCATGGACTATAGCCTGTCGCTTTTCAGTGATTTTCACCTTTTTTTCAAATCCTCCGAAACCGTGAAAAATGCCACCCTGTAGCATGTGCTCCGAGACCATGGACTATAGCCTGTCGCCTTTCAGTGATTTTCACCTTTTTTTTCAAATCCTCCGAAACCGTGAAAAATGCCACCCTGTAGCATGTGCTCCGAGACCATGGACTATAGCCTGTCGCTTTTCAGTGATTTTCACCTTTTTTTCAAATCCTCAGAAACCGTGAAAAATGCCACCCTGTAGCATGTGCTCCAAGACCATGGACTATAGCCTGTCGCTTTTCAGTGATTTTCACCTTTTTTCAAATCCTCCGAAACCGTGAAAAATGCCACCCTGTAGCATGTGCTCCGAGACCATGGACTATAGCCTGTCGCTTTTCAGTGATTTTCACCTTTTTTTCAAATCCTCCGAAACCGTGAAAAATGCCACCCTGTAGCGTGTGCTCCGAGACCATGGACTATAGCCTGTCGCTTTTCAGTGATTTTCACCTTTTTTTCAAATCCTCCGAAACCGTGAAAAATGGCACCCTGTAGCATGTGCTCCGAGACCATGGATTATAGCCTGTCGCTTTTCAGTGATTTTCACCTTTTTTTCAAATCCTCCGAAACCGTGAAAAATGCCACCCTGTAGCATGTGCTCCGAGACCATGGACTATAGCCTGTCGCTTTTCAGTGATTTTCACCTTTTTTTCAAATCCTCAGAAACCGTGAAAAATGCCACCCTGTAGCATGTGCTCCAAGACCATGGACTATATAGCCTGTCGCTTTTCAGTGATTTTCACCTTTTTTCAAATCCTCCGAAACCGTGAAAAATGCCACCCTGTAGCATGTGCTCCGAGACCATGGACTATAGCCTGTCGCTTTTCAGTGATTTTCACCTTTTTTTCAAATCCTCCGAAACCGTGAAAAATGCCACCCTGTAGCGTGTGCTCCGAGACCATGGACTATAGCCTGTCGCTTTTCAGTGATTTTCACCTTTTTTTCAAATCCTCCGAAACCGTGAAAAATGGCACCCTGTAGCGTGTGCTCCGAGACCATGGACTATAGCCTGTCGCTTTTCAGTGATTTTCACCTTTTTTTCAAATCCTCCGAAACCGTGAAAAATGGCACCCTGTAGCATGTGCTCCGAGACCATGGACTATAGCCTGTCGCTTTTCAGTGATTTTCACCTTTTTTTCAAATCCTCCGAAACCGTGAAAAATGCCACCCTGTAGCATGTGCTCCGAGACCATGGACTATAGCCTGTCGCCTTTCAGTGATTTTCACCTTTTTTTCAAATCCTCCGAAACCGTGAAAAATGCCACCCTGTAGCATGTGCTCCGAGACCATGGACTATAGCCTGTCGCTTTTCAGTGATTTTCACCTTTTTTTCAAATCCTCAGAAACCGTGAAAAATGCCACCCTGTAGCATGTGCTCCAAGACCATGGACTATAGCCTGTCGCTTTTCAGTGATTTTCACCTTTTTTCAAATCCTCCGAAACCGTGAAAAATGCCACCCTGTAGCATGTGCTCCGAGACCATGGACTATAGCCTGTCGCTTTTCAGTGATTTTCACCTTTTTTTCAAATCCTCCGAAACCGTGAAAAATGCCACCCTGTAGCGTGTGCTCCGAGACCATGGACTATAGCCTGTCGCTTTTCAGTGATTTTCACCTTTTTTTCAAATCCTCCGAAACCGTGAAAAATGGCACCCTGTAGCATGTGCTCCGAGACCATGGATTATAGCCTGTCGCTTTTCAGTGATTTTCACCTTTTTTTCAAATCCTCCGAAACCGTGAAAAATGCCACCCTGTAGCATGTGCTCCGAGACCATGGACTATAGCCTGTCGCTTTTCAGTGATTTTCACCTTTTTTTCAAATCCTCAGAAACCGTGAAAAATGCCACCCTGTAGCATGTGCTCCAAGACCATGGACTATATAGCCTGTCGCTTTTCAGTGATTTTCACCTTTTTTCAAATCCTCCGAAACCGTGAAAAATGCCACCCTGTAGCATGTGCTCCGAGACCATGGACTATAGCCTGTCGCTTTTCAGTGATTTTCACCTTTTTTTCAAATCCTCCGAAACCGTGAAAAATGCCACCCTGTAGCGTGTGCTCCGAGACCATGGACTATAGCCTGTCGCTTTTCAGTGATTTTCACCTTTTTTTCAAATCCTCCGAAACCGTGAAAAATGCCACCCTGTAGCGTGTGATCCGAGACCATGGACTATAGCCTGTCGCATTTCAGTGATTTTCACCTTTTTTTCAAATCCTCCGAAACCGTGAAAAATGCCACCCTGTAGCGTGTGCTCCGAGACCATGGACTATAGCCTGTCGCTTTTCAGTGATTTTCACCTTTTTTTCAAATCCTCCGAAACCGTGAAAAATGCCACCCTGTAGCGTGTGCTCCGAGACCATGGACTATAGCCTGTCGCTTTTCAGTGATTTTCACCTTTTTTTCAAATCCTCCGAAACCATGAAAAATGCCACCCTGTAGCGTGTGCTCCGAGACCATGGACTATAGCCTGTCGCTTTTCAGTGATTTTCACCTTTTTTTCAAATCCTCCGAAACCGTGAAAAATGCCACCCTGTAGCATGTGCTCCGAGACCATGGACTATAGCCTGTCGCATTTCAGTTATTTTCACCTTTTTTTCAAATCCTCCGAAACCGTGAAAAATGGCACCCTGTAGCATGTGCTCCGAGACCATGGACTATAGCCTGTCGCTTTTCAGTGATTTTCACCTTTTTTTCAAATCCTCCGAAACCGTGAAAAATGGCACCCTGTAGCGTGTGCTCCGAGACCATGGACTATAGCCTGTCGCTTTTCAGTGATTTTCACCTTTTTTTCAAATCCTCCGAAACCGTGAAAAATGGCACCCTGTAGCATGTGCTCCGAGACCATGGACTATAGCCTGTCGCTTTTCAGTGATTTTCACCTTTTTTTCAAATCCTCCGAAACCGTGAAAAATGGCACCCTGTAGCGTGTGCTCCGAGACCATGGACTATAGCCTGTCGCTTTTCAGTGATTTTCACCTTTTTTTCAAATCCTCCGAAACCGTGAAAAATGGCACCCTGTAGCATGTGCTCCGAGACCATGGACTATAGCCTGTCGCTTTTCAGTGATTTTCACCTTTTTTCAAATCCTCCGAAACCGTGAAAAATGACACCCTGTAGCGTGTGCTCCGAGACCATGGACTATAGCCTGTCGCTTTTCAGTGATTTTCACCTTTTTTTCAAATCCTCCGAAACCGTGAAAAATGAAACCCTGTAGCGTGTGCTCCGAGACCATGGACTATAGCCTGTCGCTTTTCAGTGATTTTCACCTTTTTTTCAAATCCTCCGAAACCATGAAAAATGCCACCCTGTAGCGTGTGCTCCGAGACCATGGACTATATATAGCCTGTCGCATTTCAGTTATTTTCACCTTTTTTTCAAATCCTCCGAAACCGTGAAAAATGGCACCCTGTAGCATGTGCTCCGAGACCATGGACTATAGCCTGTCGCTTTTCAGTGATTTTCACCTTTTTTTCAAATCCTCCGAAACCGTGAAAAATGGCACCCTGTAGCGTGTGCTCCGAGACCATGGACTATAGCCTGTCGCTTTTCAGTGATTTTCACCTTTTTTTCAAATCCTCCGAAACCGTGAAAAATGGCACCCTGTAGCATGTGCTCCGAGACCATGGACTATAGCCTGTCGCTTTTCAGTGATTTTCACCTTTTTTTCAAATCCTCCGAAACCGTGAAAAATGGCACCCTGTAGCGTGTGCTCCGAGACCATGGACTATAGCCTGTCGCTTTTCAGTGATTTTCACCTTTTTTTCAAATCCTCCGAAACCGTGAAAAATGGCACCCTGTAGCATGTGCTCCGAGACCATGGACTATAGCCTGTCGCTTTTCAGTGATTTTCACCTTTTTTCAAATCCTCCGAAACCGTGAAAAATGACACCCTGTAGCGTGTGCTCCGAGACCATGGACTATAGCCTGTCGCTTTTCAGTGATTTTCACCTTTTTTTCAAATCCTCCGAAACCGTGAAAAATGAAACCCTGTAGCGTGTGCTCCGAGACCATGGACTATAGCCTGTCGCTTTTCAGTGATTTTCACCTTTTTTTCAAATCCTCCGAAACCATGAAAAATGCCACCCTGTAGCGTGTGCTCCGAGACCATGGACTATATATAGCCTGTCGCATTTCAGTGATTTTCACCTTTTTTTCAAATCCTCCGAAACCGTGAAAAATGTCAACCTGTAGCGTGTGCTCCGAGACCATGGACTATAGCCTGTCGCTTTTCAGTGATTTTCACCTTTTTTTCAAATCCTCCGAAACCGTGAAAAATGGCACCCTGTAGCGTGTGCTCCGAGACCATGGACTATAGCCTGTCGCTTTTCAGTGATTTTCACCTTTTTTTCAAATCCTCCGAAACCGTGAAAAATGGCACCCTGTAGCGTGTGCTCCGAGACCATGGACTATAGCCTGTCGCTTTTCAGTGATTTTCACCTTTTTTTCAAATCCTCCGAAACCGTGAAAAATGGCACCCTGTAGCATGTGCTCCGAGACCATGGACTATAGCCTGTCGCTTTTCAGTGATTTTCACCTTTTTTTCAAATCCTCCGAAACCGTGAAAAATGCCACCCTGTAGCATGTGCTCCGAGACCATGGACTATAGCCTGTCGCCTTTCAGTGATTTTCACCTTTTTTTCAAATCCTCCGAAACCGTGAAAAATGGCACCCTGTAGCATGTGCTCCGAGACCATGGATTATAGCCTGTCGCTTTTCAGTGATTTTCACCTTTTTTTCAAATCCTCCGAAACCGTGAAAAATGCCACCCTGTAGCATGTGCTCCGAGACCATGGACTATAGCCTGTCGCTTTTCAGTGATTTTCACCTTTTTTTCAAATCCTCAGAAACCGTGAAAAATGCCACCCTGTAGCATGTGCTCCAAGACCATGGACTATAGCCTGTCGCTTTTCAGTGATTTTCACCTTTTTTCAAATCCTCCGAAACCGTGAAAAATGCCACCCTGTAGCATGTGCTCCGAGACCATGGACTATAGCCTGTCGCTTTTCAGTGATTTTCACCTTTTTTTCAAATCCTCCGAAACCGTGAAAAATGCCACCCTGTAGCGTGTGCTCCGAGACCATGGACTATAGCCTGTCGCTTTTCAGTGATTTTCACCTTTTTTTCAAATCCTCCGAAACCGTGAAAAATGGCACCCTGTAGCATGTGCTCCGAGACCATGGATTATAGCCTGTCGCTTTTCAGTGATTTTCACCTTTTTTTCAAATCCTCCGAAACCGTGAAAAATGCCACCCTGTAGCATGTGCTCCGAGACCATGGACTATAGCCTGTCGCTTTTCAGTGATTTTCACCTTTTTTTCAAATCCTCAGAAACCGTGAAAAATGCCACCCTGTAGCATGTGCTCCAAGACCATGGACTATAGCCTGTCGCTTTTCAGTGATTTTCACCTTTTTTCAAATCCTCCGAAACCGTGAAAAATGCCACCCTGTAGCATGTGCTCCGAGACCATGGACTATAGCCTGTCGCTTTTCAGTGATTTTCACCTTTTTTTCAAATCCTCCGAAACCGTGAAAAATGCCACCCTGTAGCGTGTGCTCCGAGACCATGGACTATAGCCTGTCGCTTTTCAGTGATTTTCACCTTTTTTTCAAATCCTCCGAAACCGTGAAAAATGCCACCCTGTAGCGTGTGCTCCGAGACCATGGACTATAGCCTGTCGCATTTCAGTGATTTTCACCTTTTTTTCAAATCCTCCGAAACCGTGAAAAATGCCACCCTGTAGCGTGTGCTCCGAGACCATGGACTATAGCCTGTCGCTTTTCAGTGATTTTCACCTTTTTTTCAAATCCTCCGAAACCGTGAAAAATGCCACCCTGTAGCGTGTGCTCCGAGACCATGGACTATAGCCTGTCGCTTTTCAGTGATTTTCACCTTTTTTTCAAATCCTCCGAAACCATGAAAAATGCCACCCTGTAGCGTGTGCTCCGAGACCATGGACTATAGCCTGTCGCTTTTCAGTGATTTTCACCTTTTTTTTTAAATCCTCCGAAACCGTGAAAAATGCCACCCTGTAGCGTATGCTCCGAGACCATGGACTATAGCCTGTCGCTTTTCAGTGATTTTCACCTTTTTTTCAAATCCTCCGAAACCGTGAAAAATGCCACCCTGTAGCGTGTGCTCCGAGACCATGGACTATAGCCTGTCGCATTTCAGTGATTTTAATTTTTTTTTCAAATCCTCCGAAACCGTGAAAAATGCCACCCTGTAGCGTGTGCTCCGAGACCATGGACTATAGCCTGTCGCTTTTCAGTGATTTACACCTTTTTTTTCAAATCCTCCGAAACCGTGAAAAATGAAACCCTGTAGCGTGTGCTCCGAGACCATGGACTATAGCCTGTCGCTTTTCAGTGATTTACACCTTTTTTTTCAAATCCTCCGAAACCGTGAAAAATGGCACCCTGTAGCATGTGCTCCGAGACCATGGACTATAGCCTGTCGCTTTTCAGTGATTTTCACCTTTTTTTCAAATCCTCCGAAACCGTAAAAAATGCCACCCTGTAGCATGTGCTCCGAGACCATGGACTATAGCCTGTCTCTTTTCAGTGATTTTCACCTTTTTTTCAAATCCCCTGAAACCGTGAAAAATGGCACCCTGTAGCATGTGCTCCGAGACCATGGATTATAGCCTGTCGCTTTTCAGTGATTTTCACCTTTTTTTCAAATCCTCCGAAACCGTGAAAAATGCCACCCTGTAGCATGTGCTCCGAGACCATGGACTATAGCCTGTCGCTTTTCAGTGATTTTCACCTTTTTTTCAAATCCTCAGAAACCGTGAAAAATGCCACCCTGTAGCATGTGCTCCAAGACCATGGACTATAGCCTGTCGCTTTTCAGTGATTTTCACCTTTTTTCAAATCCTCCGAAACCGTGAAAAATGCCACCCTGTAGCATGTGCTCCGAGACCATGGACTATAGCCTGTCGCTTTTCAGTGATTTTCACCTTTTTTTTAAATCCTCCGAAACCGTGAAAAATGCCACCCTGTAGCGTGTGCTCCGAGACCATGGACTATAGCCTGTCGCTTTTCAGTGATTTTCACCTTTTTTTCAAATCCTCCGAAACCGTGAAAAATGCCACCCTGTAGCGTGTGCTCCGAGACCATGGACTATAGCCTGTCGCATTTCAGTGATTTTCACCTTTTTTTCAAATCCTCCGAAACCGTGAAAAATGCCACCCTGTAGCGTGTGCTCCGAGACCATGGACTATAGCCTGTCGCTTTTCAGTGATTTTCACCTTTTTTTCAAATCCTCCGAAACCGTGAAAAATGCCACCCTGTAGCGTGTGCTCCGAGACCATGGACTATAGCCTGTCGCTTTTCAGTGATTTTCACCTTTTTTTCAAATCCTCCGAAACCATGAAAAATGCCACCCTGTAGCGTGTGCTCCGAGACCATGGACTATAGCCTGTCGCTTTTCAGTGATTTTCACCTTTTTTTCAAATCCTCCGAAACCGTGAAAAATGCCACCCTGTAGCATGTGCTCCGAGACCATGGACTATAGCCTGTCGCATTTCAGTGATTTTCACCTTTTTTTCAAATCCTCCGAAACCGTGAAAAATGGCACCCTGTAGCATGTGCTCCGAGACCATGGACTATAGCCTGTCGCTTTTCAGTGATTTTCACCTTTTTTTCAAATCCTCCGAAACCGTGAAAAATGGCACCCTGTAGCGTGTGCTCCGAGACCATGGACTATAGCCTGTCGCTTTTCAGTGATTTTCACCTTTTTTTTAAATCCTCCGAAACCGTGAAAAATGCCACCCTGTAGCGTATGCTCCGAGACCATGGACTATAGCCTGTCGCTTTTCAGTGATTTTCACCTTTTTTTCAAATCCTCCGAAACCGTGAAAAATGCCACCCTGTAGCGTGTGCTCCGAGACCATGGACTATAACCTGTCACTTTTCAGTGATTTTCACCTTTTTTTCAAATCCTCCGAAACCGTGAAAAATGCCACCCTGTAGCGTGTGCTCCGAGACCATGGACTATAGCCTGTCGCTTTTCAGTGATTTTCACCTTTTTTTCAAATCCTCCGAAACCGTGAAAAATGCCACCCTGTAGCATGTGCTCCAAGACCATGGACTATAGCCTGTCGCTTTTCAGTGATTTTCACCTTTTTTCAAATCCTCCGAAACCGTGAAAAATGCCACCCTGTAGCATGTGCTCCGAGACCATGGACTATAGCCTGTCGCTTTTCAGTGATTTTCACCTTTTTTTTAAATCCTCCGAAACCGTGAAAAATGCCACCCTGTAGCGTGTGCTCCGAGACCATGGACTATAGCCTGTCGCTTTTCAGTGATTTTCACCTTTTTTTCAAATCCTCCGAAACCGTGAAAAATGCCACCCTGTAGCGTGTGCTCCGAGACCATGGACTATAGCCTGTCGCATTTCAGTGATTTTCACCTTTTTTTCAAATCCTCCGAAACCGTGAAAAATGCCACCCTGTAGCGTGTGCTCCGAGACCATGGACTATAGCCTGTCGCTTTTCAGTGATTTTCACCTTTTTTTCAAATCCTCCGAAACCGTGAAAAATGCCACCCTGTAGCGTGTGCTCCGAGACCATGGACTATAGCCTGTCGCTTTTCAGTGATTTTCACCTTTTTTTCAAATCCTCCGAAACCATGAAAAATGCCACCCTGTAGCGTGTGCTCCGAGACCATGGACTATAGCCTGTCGCTTTTCAGTGATTTTCACCTTTTTTTCAAATCCTCCGAAACCGTGAAAAATGCCACCCTGTAGCATGTGCTCCGAGACCATGGACTATAGCCTGTCGCATTTCAGTGATTTTCACCTTTTTTTCAAATCCTCCGAAACCGTGAAAAATGGCACCCTGTAGCATGTGCTCCGAGACCATGGACTATAGCCTGTCGCTTTTCAGTGATTTTCACCTTTTTTTTAAATCCTCCGAAACCGTGAAAAATGGCACCCTGTAGCGTGTGCTCCGAGACCATGGACTATAGCCTGTCGCTTTTCAGTGATTTTCACCTTTTTTTTAAATCCTCCGAAACCGTGAAAAATGCCACCCTGTAGCGTATGCTCCGAGACCATGGACTATAGCCTGTCGCTTTTCAGTGATTTTCACCTTTTTTTCAAATCCTCCGAAACCGTGAAAAATGCCACCCTGTAGCGTGTGCTCCGAGACCATGGACTATAACCTGTCACTTTTCAGTGATTTTCACCTTTTTTTCAAATCCTCCGAAACCGTGAAAAATGCCACCCTGTAGCGTGTGCTCCGAGACCATGGACTATAGCCTGTCGCTTTTCAGTGATTTTCACCTTTTTTTCAAATCCTCCGAAACCGTGAAAAATGCCACCCTGTAGCATGTGCTCCGAGACCATGGACTATAGCCTGTCGCATTTCAGTGATTTTCACCTTTTTTTCAAATCCTCCGAAACCGTGAAAAATGCCACCCTGTAGCATGTGCTCCGAGACCATGGACTATAGCCTGTCGCTTTTCAGTGATTTTCACCTTTTTTTCCAATCCTCCGAAACCGTGAAAAATGCCACCCTGTAGCATGTGCTCCGAGACCATGGACTATAGCCTGTCGCTTTTCAGTGATTTTCACCTTTTTTTCAAATCCTCCGAAACCGTGAAAAATGCCACCCTGTAGCATGTGCTCCGAGACCATGGAATATAGCCTGTCGCTTTTCAGTGATTTTCACCTTTTTTTCAAATCCTCCGAAACCGTGAAAAATGCCACCCTGTAGCATGTGCTCCAAGACCATGGACTATAGCCTGTCGCTTTTCAGTGATTTTCACCTTTTTTCAAATCCTCCGAAACCGTGAAAAATGCCACCCTGTAGCATGTGCTCCGAGACCATGGACTATAGCCTGTCGCTTTTCAGTGATTTTCACCTTTTTTTCAAATCCTCCGAAACCGTGAAAAATGCCACCCTGTAGCGTGTGCTCCGAGACCATGGACTATAGCCTGTCGCTTTTCAGTGATTTTCACCTTTTTTTCAAATCCTCCGAAACCGTGAAAAATGCCACCCTGTAGCATGTGCTCCAAGACCATGGACTATAGCCTGTCGCTTTTCAGTGATTTTCACCTTTTTTCAAATCCTCCGAAACCGTGAAAAATGCCACCCTGTAGCATGTGCTCCGAGACCATGGACTATAGCCTGTCGCTTTTCAGTGATTTTCACCTTTTTTTTAAATCCTCCGAAACCGTGAAAAATGCCACCCTGTAGCGTGTGCTCCGAGACCATGGACTATAGCCTGTCGCTTTTCAGTGATTTTCACCTTTTTTTCAAATCCTCCGAAACCGTGAAAAATGCCACCCTGTAGCGTGTGCTCCGAGACCATGGACTATAGCCTGTCGCATTTCAGTGATTTTCACCTTTTTTTCAAATCCTCCGAAACCGTGAAAAATGCCACCCTGTAGCGTGTGCTCCGAGACCATGGACTATAGCCTGTCGCTTTTCAGTGATTTTCACCTTTTTTTCAAATCCTCCGAAACCGTGAAAAATGCCACCCTGTAGCGTGTGCTCCGAGACCATGGACTATAGCCTGTCGCTTTTCAGTGATTTTCACCTTTTTTTCAAATCCTCCGAAACCATGAAAAATGCCACCCTGTAGCGTGTGCTCCGAGACCATGGACTATAGCCTGTCGCTTTTCAGTGATTTTCACCTTTTTTTCAAATCCTCCGAAACCGTGAAAAATGCCACCCTGTAGCATGTGCTCCGAGACCATGGACTATAGCCTGTCGCATTTCAGTGATTTTCACCTTTTTTTCAAATCCTCCGAAACCGTGAAAAATGGCACCCTGTAGCATGTGCTCCGAGACCATGGACTATAGCCTGTCGCTTTTCAGTGATTTTCACCTTTTTTTTAAATCCTCCGAAACCGTGAAAAATGGCACCCTGTAGCGTGTGCTCCGAGACCATGGACTATAGCCTGTCGCTTTTCAGTGATTTTCACCTTTTTTTTAAATCCTCCGAAACCGTGAAAAATGCCACCCTGTAGCGTATGCTCCGAGACCATGGACTATAGCCTGTCGCTTTTCAGTGATTTTCACCTTTTTTTCAAATCCTCCGAAACCGTGAAAAATGCCACCCTGTAGCGTGTGCTCCGAGACCATGGACTATAACCTGTCACTTTTCAGTGATTTTCACCTTTTTTTCAAATCCTCCGAAACCGTGAAAAATGCCACCCTGTAGCGTGTGCTCCGAGACCATGGACTATAGCCTGTCGCTTTTCAGTGATTTTCACCTTTTTTTCAAATCCTCCGAAACCGTGAAAAATGCCACCCTGTAGCATGTGCTCCGAGACCATGGACTATAGCCTGTCGCATTTCAGTGATTTTCACCTTTTTTTCAAATCCTCCGAAACCGTGAAAAATGCCACCCTGTAGCATGTGCTCCGAGACCATGGACTATAGCCTGTCGCTTTTCAGTGATTTTCACCTTTTTTTCCAATCCTCCGAAACCGTGAAAAATGCCACCCTGTAGCATGTGCTCCGAGACCATGGACTATAGCCTGTCGCTTTTCAGTGATTTTCACCTTTTTTTCAAATCCTCCGAAACCGTGAAAAATGCCACCCTGTAGCATGTGCTCCGAGACCATGGAATATAGCCTGTCGCTTTTCAGTGATTTTCACCTTTTTTTCAAATCCTCCGAAACCGTGAAAAATGCCACCCTGTAGCGTGTGCTCCGAGACCATGGACTATAGCCTGTCGCTTTTCAGTGATTTTCACCTTTTTTTCAAATCCTCCGAAACCGTGAAAAATGCCACCCTGTAGCATGTGCTCCGAGACCATGGACTATAGCCTGTCGCTTTTCAGTGATTTTCACCTTTTTTTCAAATCCTCAGAAACCGTGAAAAATGCCACCCTGTAGCATGTGCTCCAAGACCATGGACTATAGCCTGTCGCTTTTCAGTGATTTTCACCTTTTTTCAAATCCTCCGAAACCGTGAAAAATGCCACCCTGTAGCATGTGCTCCGAGACCATAGACTATAGCCTGTCGCTTTTCAGTGATTTTCACCTTTTTTTCAAATCCTCCGAAACCGTGAAAAATGCCACCCTGTAGCGTGTGCTCCGAGACCATGGACTATAGCCTGTCGCATTTCAGTGATTTTCACCTTTTTTTCAAATCCTCCGAAACCGTGAAAAATGCCACCCTGTAGCGTGTGCTCCGAGACCATGGACTATAGCCTGTCGCTTTTCAGTGATTTTCACCTTTTTTTCAAATCCTCCGAAACCGTGAAAAATGCCACCCTGTAGCGTGTGCTCCGAGACCATGGACTATAGCCTGTCGCTTTTCAGTGATTTTCACCTTTTTTTCAAATCCTCCGAAACCGTGAAAAATGCCACCCTGTAGCGTGTGCTCCGAGACCATGGACTATAGCCTGTCGCATTTCAGTGATTTTCACCTTTTTTTCAAATCCTCCGAAACCGTGAAAAATGGCACCCTGTAGCATGTGCTCCGAGACCATGGACTATAGCCTGTCGCTTTTCAGTGATTTTCACCTTTTTTTCAAATCCTCCGAAACCGTGAAAAATGGCACCCTGTAGCGTGTGCTCCGAGACCATGGACTATAGCCTGTCGCTTTTCAGTGATTTTCACCTTTTTTTTAAATCCTCCGAAACCGTGAAAAATGCCACCCTGTAGCGTATGCTCCGAGACCATGGACTATAGCCTGTCGCTTTTCAGTGATTTTCACCTTTTTTTCAAATCCTCCGAAACCGTGAAAAATGCCACCCTGTAGCGTGTGCTCCGAGACCATGGACTATAGCCTGTCGCTTTTCAGTGATTTTCACCTTTTTTTCAAATCCTCCGAAACCTTGAAAAATGCCACCCTGTAGCGTGTGCTCCGAGACCATGGACTATAGCCTGTCGCTTTTCAGTGATTTTCACCTTTTTTTCAAATCCTCCGAAACCGTGAAAAATGCCACCCTGTAGCGTATGCTCCGAGACCATGGACTATAGCCTGTCGCTTTTCAGTGATTTTCACCTTTTTTTCAAATCCTCCGAAACCGTGAAAAATGAAACCCTGTAGCGTGTGCTCCGAGACCATGGACTATAGCCTGTCGCTTTTCAGTGATTTTCACCTTTTTTTCAAATCCTCCGAAACCGTGAAAAATGGCACCCTGTAGCGTGTGCTCCGAGACCATGGACTATAGCCTGTCGCTTTTCAGTGATTTTCACCTTTTTTTCAAATCCTCCGAAACCGTGAAAAATGGCACCCTGTAGCATGTGCTCCGAGACCATGGATTATAGCCTGTCGCTTTTCAGTGATTTTCACCTTTTTTCAAATCCTCCGAAACCGTGAAAAATGACACCCTGTAGCGTGTGCTCCGAGACCATGGACTATAGCCTGTCGCTTTTCAGTGATTTTCACCTTTTTTTCAAATCCTCCGAAACCGTGAAAAATGAAACCCTGTAGCGTGTGCTCCGAGACCATGGACTATAGCCTGTCGCTTTTCAGTGATTTTCACCTTTTTTTCAAATCCTCCGAAACCATGAAAAATGCCACCCTGTAGCGTGTGCTCCGAGACCATGGACTATATATAGCCTGTCGCTTTTCAGTGATTTTCACCTTTTTTTCAAATCCTCCGAAACCGTGAAAAATGGCACCCTGTAGCGTGTGCTCCGAGACCATGGACTATAGCCTGTCGCTTTTCAGTGATTTTCACCTTTTTTTCAAATCCTCCGAAACCGTGAAAAATGGCACCCTGTAGCATGTGCTCCGAGACCATGGACTATAGCCTGTCGCTTTTCGGTGATTTACACCTTTTTTTTCAAATCCTCCGAAACCGTGAAAAATGAAACCCTGTAGCGTGTGCTCCGAGACCATGGACTATAGCCTGTCGCTTTTCAGTGATTTTCACATTTTTTTCAAATCCTCCGAAACCGTGAAAAATGCCACCCTGTAGCATGTGCTCCGAGCCCATGGACTATAGCCTGTCGCTTTTCAGTGATTTTCACCTTTTTTTCAAATCCTCCGAAACCGTAAAAAAGGCCACCCTGTAGCATGTGCTCCGAGACCATGGACTATAGCCTGTCGCTTTTCAGTGATTTTCACCTTTTTTTCAAATCCTCCGAAACCGTGAAAAATGCCACCCTGTAGCATGTGCTCCGAGACCATGGACTATAGCCTGTCGCTTTTCAGTGATTTTCACCTTTTTTTCAAATCCTCCGAAACCGTGAAAGATGCCACCCTGTAGCGTGTGCTCCGAGACCATGGACTATAGCCTGTCGCATTTCAGTGATTTTCACATTTTTTTCAAATCCTCCGAAACCGTGAAAAATGCCACCCTGTAGCGTGTGCTCCGAGACCATGGACTATAGCCTGTCGCTTTTCAGTGATTTTCACCTTTTTTTCAAATCCTCCGAAACCGTGAAAAATGAAACCCTGTAGCGTGTGCTCCGAGACCATGGACTATAGCCTGTCGCTTTTCAGTGATTTTCACCTTTTTTTCAAATCCTCCGAAACCATGAAAAATGCCACCCTGTAGCGTGTGCTCCGAGACCATGGACTATAGCCTGTCGCATTTCAGTGATTTTCACCTTTTTTTCAAATCCTCCGAAACCGTGAAAAATGCCAACCTGTAGCATGTGCTCCGAGACCATGGACTATAGCCTGTCGCTTTTCAGTGATTTTCACCTTTTTTTCAAATCCTCCGAAACCGTGAAAAATGCCACCCTGTAGCGTGTGCTCCGAGACCATGGACTATAGCCTGTCGCATTTCAGTGATTTTCACCTTTTTTTCAAATCCTCCGAAACCGTGAAAAATGCCACCCTGTAGCGTGTGCTCCGAGACCATGGACTATAGCCTGTCGCTTTTCAGTGATTTTCACCTTTTTTTCAAATCCTCCGAAACCGTGAAAAATGCCACCCTGTAGCGTGTGCTCCGAGACCATGGACTATAGCCTGTCGCTTTTCAGTGATTTTCACCTTTTTTTCAAATCCTCCGAAACCATGAAAAATGCCACCCTGTAGCGTGTGCTCCGAGACCATGGACTATAGCCTGTCGCTTTTCAGTGATTTTCACCTTTTTTTCAAATCCTCCGAAACCGTGAAAAATGCCACCCTGTAGCATGTGCTCCGAGACCATGGACTATAGCCTGTCGCATTTCAGTTATTTTCACCTTTTTTTCAAATCCTCCGAAACCGTGAAAAATGGCACCCTGTAGCATGTGCTCCGAGACCATGGACTATAGCCTGTCGCTTTTCAGTGATTTTCACCTTTTTTTCAAATCCTCCGAAACCGTGAAAAATGGCACCCTGTAGCGTGTGCTCCGAGACCATGGACTATAGCCTGTCGCTTTTCAGTGATTTTCACCTTTTTTTTTAAATCCTCCGAAACCGTGAAAAATGCCACCCTGTAGCGTATGCTCCGAGACCATGGACTATAGCCTGTCGCTTTTCAGTGATTTTCACCTTTTTTTCAAATCCTCCGAAACCGTGAAAAATGCCACCCTGTAGCGTGTGCTCCGAGACCATGGACTATAGCCTGTCGCATTTCAGTGATTTTCAATTTTTTTTCAAATCCTCCGAAACCGTGAAAAATGCCACCCTGTAGCGTGTGCTCCGAGACCATGGACTATAGCCTGTCGCTTTTCAGTGATTTACACCTTTTTTTTCAAATCCTCCGAAACCGTGAAAAATGAAACCCTGTAGCGTGTGCTCCGAGACCATGGACTATAGCCTGTCGCTTTTCAGTGATTTACACCTTTTTTTTCAAATCCTCCGAAACCGTGAAAAATGGCACCCTGTAGCGTGTGCTCCGATACCATGGACTATAGCCTGTCGCTTTTCAGTGATTTTCACCTTTTTTTCAAATCCTCCGAAACCGTGAAAAATGGCACCCTGTAGCATGTGCTCCGAGACCATGGACTATAGCCTGTCGCTTTTCAGTGATTTTCACCTTTTTTTCAAATCCTCCGAAACCGTGAAAAATGCCACCCTGTAGCATGTGCTCCGAGACCATGGACTATAGCCTGTCGCTTTTCAGTGATTTTCACCTTTTTTTCAAATCCTCCGAAACCGTGAAAAATGGCACCCTGTAGCATGTGCTCCAAGACCATGGATTATAGCCTGTCGCTTTTCAGTGATTTTCACCTTTTTTTCAAATCCTCCGAAACCGTGAAAAATGCCACCCTGTAGCATGTGCTCCGAGACCATGGACTATAGCCTGTCGCTTTTCAGTGATTTTCACCTTTTTTTCAAATCCTCAGAAACCGTGAAAAATGCCACCCTGTAGCATGTGCTCCAAGACCATGGACTATAGCCTGTCGCTTTTCAGTGATTTTCACCTTTTTTCAAATCCTCCGAAACCGTGAAAAATGCCACCCTGTAGCATGTGCTCCGAGACCATGGACTATAGCCTGTCGCTTTTCAGTGATTTTCACCTTTTTTTCAAATCCTCCGAAACCGTGAAAAATGCCACCCTGTAGCGTGTGCTCCGAGACCATGGACTATAGCCTGTCGCTTTTCAGTGATTTTCACCTTTTTTTCAAATCCTCCGAAACCGTGAAAAATGCCACCCTGTAGCGTGTGCTCCGAGACCATGGACTATAGCCTGTCGCATTTCAGTGATTTTCACCTTTTTTTCAAATCCTCCGAAACCGTGAAAAATGCCACCCTGTAGCGTGTGCTCCGAGACCATGGACTATAGCCTGTCGCATTTCAGTGATTTTCACCTTTTTTTCAAATCCTCCGAAACCGTGAAAAATGCCACCCTGTAGCGTGTGCTCCGAGACCATGGACTATAGCCTGTCGCTTTTCAGTGATTTTCACCTTTTTTTCAAATCCTCCGAAACCGTGAAAAATGCCACCCTGTAGCGTGTGCTCCGAGACCATGGACTATAGCCTGTCGCTTTTCAGTGATTTTCACCTTTTTTTCAAATCCTCCGAAACCATGAAAAATGCCACCCTGTAGCGTGTGCTCCGAGACCATGGACTATAGCCTGTCGCTTTTCAGTGATTTTCACCTTTTTTTCAAATCCTCCGAAACCGTGAAAAATGCCACCCTGTAGCATGTGCTCCGAGACCATGGACTATAGCCTGTCGCATTTCAGTGATTTTCACCTTTTTTTCAAATCCTCCGAAACCGTGAAAAATGGCACCCTGTAGCATGTGCTCCGAGACCATGGACTATAGCCTGTCGCTTTTCAGTGATTTTCACCTTTTTTTCAAATCCTCCGAAACCGTGAAAAATGGCACCCTGTAGCGTGTGCTCCGAGACCATGGACTATAGCCTGTCGCTTTTCAGTGATTTTCACCTTTTTTTTAAATCCTCCGAAACCGTGAAAAATGCCACCCTGTAGCGTATGCTCCGAGACCATGGACTATAGCCTGTCGCTTTTCAGTGATTTTCACCTTTTTTTCAAATCCTCCGAAACCGTGAAAAATGCCACCCTGTAGCGTGTGCTCCGAGACCATGGACTATAGCCTGTCGCTTTTCAGTGATTTTCACCTTTTTTTCAAATCCTCCGAAACCGTGAAAAATGCCACCCTGTAGCATGTGCTCCGAGACCATGGACTATAGCCTGTCGCATTTCAGTGATTTTCACCTTTTTTTCAAATCCACCGAAACCGTGAAAAATGCCACCCTGTAGCATGTGCTCCGAGACCATGGACTATAGCCTGTCGCTTTTCAGTGATTTTCACCTTTTTTTCCAATCCTCCGAAACCGTGAAAAATGCCACCCTGTAGCATGTGCTCCGAGACCATGGACTATAGCCTGTCGCTTTTCAGTGATTTTCACCTTTTTTTCAAATCCTCCGAAACCGTGAAAAATGGCACCCTGTAGCGTGTGCTCCGAGACCATGGACTATAGCCTGTCGCTTTTCAGTGATTTTCACCTTTTTTTTTAAATCCTCCGAAACCGTGAAAAATGCCACCCTGTAGCGTATGCTCCGAGACCATGGACTATAGCCTGTCGCTTTTCAGTGATTTTCACCTTTTTTTCAAATCCTCCGAAACCGTGAAAAATGCCACCCTGTAGCGTGTGCTCCGAGACCATGGACTATAGCCTGTCGCATTTCAGTGATTTTCAATTTTTTTTCAAATCCTCCGAAACCGTGAAAAATGCCACCCTGTAGCGTGTGCTCCGAGACCATGGACTATAGCCTGTCGCTTTTCAGTGATTTACACCTTTTTTTTCAAATCCTCCGAAACCGTGAAAAATGAAACCCTGTAGCGTGTGCTCCGAGACCATGGACTATAGCCTGTCGCTTTTCAGTGATTTACACCTTTTTTTTCAAATCCTCCGAAACCGTGAAAAATGGCACCCTGTAGCGTGTGCTCCGATACCATGGACTATAGCCTGTCGCTTTTCAGTGATTTTCACCTTTTTTTCAAATCCTCCGAAACCGTGAAAAATGGCACCCTGTAGCATGTGCTCCGAGACCATGGACTATAGCCTGTCGCTTTTCAGTGATTTTCACCTTTTTTTCAAATCCTCCGAAACCGTGAAAAATGCCACCCTGTAGCATGTGCTCCGAGACCATGGACTATAGCCTGTCGCTTTTCAGTGATTTTCACCTTTTTTTCAAATCCTCCGAAACCGTGAAAAATGGCACCCTGTAGCATGTGCTCCAAGACCATGGATTATAGCCTGTCGCTTTTCAGTGATTTTCACCTTTTTTTCAAATCCTCCGAAACCGTGAAAAATGCCACCCTGTAGCATGTGCTCCGAGACCATGGACTATAGCCTGTCGCTTTTCAGTGATTTTCACCTTTTTTTCAAATCCTCAGAAACCGTGAAAAATGCCACCCTGTAGCATGTGCTCCAAGACCATGGACTATAGCCTGTCGCTTTTCAGTGATTTTCACCTTTTTTCAAATCCTCCGAAACCGTGAAAAATGCCACCCTGTAGCATGTGCTCCGAGACCATGGACTATAGCCTGTCGCTTTTCAGTGATTTTCACCTTTTTTTCAAATCCTCCGAAACCGTGAAAAATGCCACCCTGTAGCGTGTGCTCCGAGACCATGGACTATAGCCTGTCGCTTTTCAGTGATTTTCACCTTTTTTTCAAATCCTCCGAAACCGTGAAAAATGCCACCCTGTAGCGTGTGCTCCGAGACCATGGACTATAGCCTGTCGCATTTCAGTGATTTTCACCTTTTTTTCAAATCCTCCGAAACCGTGAAAAATGCCACCCTGTAGCGTGTGCTCCGAGACCATGGACTATAGCCTGTCGCTTTTCAGTGATTTTCACCTTTTTTTCAAATCCTCCGAAACCGTGAAAATTGCCAGCCTGTAGCATGTGCTCCGAGACCATGGACTATAGCCTGTCGCTTTTCAGTGATTTTCACCTTTTTGTCAAATCCTCCGAAACCGTGAAAAATGCCACCCTGTAGCATGTGCTCCGAGACCATGGACTATAGCCTGTCGCTTTTCAGTGATTTTCACCATTTTTTCAAATCCTCCGAAACCGTGAAAAATGC
Organism: Electrona antarctica; assembly: GCF_951216825.1. Taxonomy (NCBI): domain Eukaryota; kingdom Metazoa; phylum Chordata; class Actinopteri; order Myctophiformes; family Myctophidae; genus Electrona; species Electrona antarctica. Next base: position 4,399,116 of record NC_136793.1, read on the forward strand.
CGCCCTGTAGCATGTGCTCCGAGACCATGGACTATAGCCTGTCGCTTTTCAGTGATTTTCACCTTTTTTTCAAATCCTCCGAAACCGTGAAAAATGCCACCCTGTAGCATGTGCTCCGAGACCATAGACTATAGCCTGTTGCTTTTCAGTGATTTTCACCTTTTTTTCAAATCCTCCGAAACCGTGAAAAATTCCACCCTGTAGCATGTGCTCCGAGACCATGGACTATAGCCTGTTGCTTTTCAGTGATTTTCACCTTTTTTTCAAATCCTCCGAAACCGTGAAAAATGCCACCCTGTAGCATGTGCTCCGAGACTATAGCCTGTCGCTTTTCAGTGATTTTCACCTTTTTTTCAAATCCTCCGAAACCGTGAAAAATGCCACCCTGTAGCATGTGCTCCGAGACCATGGACTATAGCCTGTCGCTTTTCAGGGATTTTCACCTTTTTTTCAAATCCTCCGAAACCGTGAAAAATGCCACTCTGTAGCATGTGCTCCGAGACCATGGACTATAGCCTGTCACTTTTCAGTGATTTTCACCTTTTTTTTCAAATCCTCCGAAACCGTGAAAAATGCCACCCTGTAGCATGTGCTCCGAGACCATGGACTATAGCCTGTCGCTTTTCAGTGATTTTCACCTTTTTTTCAAATCCTCCGAAACCGTGAAAAATGCCACCCTGTAGCATGTGCTCCGAGACCATAGACTATAGCCTGTTGCTTTTCAGTGATTTTCACCTTTTTTTCAAATCCTCCGAAACCGTGAAAAATTCCACCCTGTAGCATGTGCTCCGAGACTATAGCCTGTCGCTTTTCAGTGATTTTCACCTTTTTTTCAAATCCTCCGAAACCGTGAAAAATGCCACCCTGTAGCATGTGCTCCGAGACCATGGATTATAGCCTGTCGCTTTTCAGTGATTTTCACCTTTTTTCAAATCCTCCGAAACCGTGAAAAATGCCACCCTGTAGCATGTGCTCCGAGACCATGGACTATAGCCTGTCGCTTTTCAGTGATTTTCACCTTTTTTTCAAATCCTCCGAAACCGTGAAAAATGCCACCCTGTAGCATGTGCTCCGAGACTATAGCCTGTCGCTTTTCAGTGATTTTCACCTTTTTTTCAAATCCTCCGAAACCGTGAAAAATGCCACCCTGTAGCATGTGCTCCGAGACCATGGACTATAGCCTGTCGCTTTTCAGGGATTTTCACCTTTTTTTCAAATCCTCCGAAACCGTGAAAAATGCCACTCTGTAGCATGTGCTCCGAGACCATGGACTATAGCCTGTCACTTTTCAGTGATTTTCACCTTTTTTTTCAAATCCTCCGAAACCGTGAAAAATGCCACCCTGTAGCATGTGCTCCGAGACCATGGACTATAGCCTGTCGCTTTTCAGTGATTTTCACCTTTTTTTCAAATCCTCCGAAACCGTGAAAAATGGCACCCTGTAGCATGTGCTCCGAGACCATGGATTATAGCCTGTCGCTTTTCAGTGATTTTCACCTTTTTTTCAAATCCTCCGAAACCGTGAAAAATGAAACCCTGTAGCGTGTGCTCCGAGACCATGGACTATAGCCTGTCGCTTTTCAGTGATTTTCACCTTTTTTTTAAATCCTCCGAAACCATGAAAAATGCCACCCTGTAGCGTGTGCTCCGAGACCATGGACTATATATAGCCTGTCGCTTTTCAGTGATTTTCACCTTTTTTTCAAATCCTCCGAAACCGTGAAAAATGGCACCCTGTAGCGTGTGCTCCGAGACCATGGACTATAGCCTGTCGCTTTTCAGTGATTTTCACCTTTTTTTCAAATCCTCCGAAACCGTGAAAAATGGCACCCTGTAGCATGTGCTCCGAGACCATGGACTATAGCCTGTCGCTTTTCAGTGATTTACACCTTTTTTTTCAAATCCTCCGAAACCGTGAAAAATGAAACCCTGTAGCGTGTGCTCCGAGACCATGGACTATAGCCTGTCGCTTTTCAGTGATTTTCACATTTTTTTCAAATCCTCCGAAACCGTGAAAAATGCCACCCTGTAGCATGTGCTCCGAGCCCATGGACTATAGCCTGTCGCTTTTCAGTGATTTACACCTTTTTTTCAAATCCTCCGAAACCGTAAAAAAGGCCACCCTGTAGCATGTGCTCCGAGACCATGGACTATAGCCTGTCGCTTTTCAGTGATTTTCACCTTTTTTTCAAATCCTCCGAAACCGTGAAAAATGCCACCCTGTAGCATGTGCTCCGAGACCATGGACTATAGCCTGTCGCTTTTCAGTGATTTTCACCTTTTTTTCAAATCCTCCGAAACCGTGAAAGATGCCACCCTGTAGCGTGTGCTCCGAGACCATGGACTATAGCCTGTCGCTTTTCAGTGATTTTCACCTTTTTTTCAAATCCTCCGAAACCGTGAAAAATGCCACCCTGTAGCGTGTGCTCCGAGACCATGGACTATAGCCTGTCGCTTTTCAGTGATTTTCACCTTTTTTTCAAATCCTCCGAAACCGTGAAAAATGCCACCCTGTAGCGTGTGCTCCGAGACCATGGACTATAGCCTGTCGCATTTCAGTGATTTTCACCTTTTTTTCAAATCCTCCGAAACCGTGAAAAATGCCACCCTGTAGCGTGTGCTCCGAGACCATGGACTATAGCCTGTCGCATTTCAGTGATTTTCACCTTTTTTTCAAATCCTCCGAAACCGTGAAAAATGCCACCCTGTAGCGTGTGCTCCGAGACCATGGACTATAGCCTGTCGCTTTTCAGTGATTTTCACCTTTTTTTCAAATCCTCCGAAACCGTGAAAAATGCCACCCTGTAGCGTGTGCTCCGAGACCATGGACTATAGCCTGTCGCTTTTCAGTGATTTTCACCTTTTTTTCAAATCCTCCGAAACCATGAAAAATGCCACCCTGTAGCGTGTGCTCCGAGACCATGGACTATAGCCTGTCGCTTTTCAGTGATTTTCACCTTTTTTTCAAATCCTCCGAAACCGTGAAAAATGCCACCCTGTAGCATGTGCTCCGAGACCATGGACTATAGCCTGTCGCATTTCAGTGATTTTCACCTTTTTTTCAAATCCTCCGAAACCGTGAAAAATGGCACCCTGTAGCATGTGCTCCGAGACCATGGACTATAGCCTGTCGCTTTTCAGTGATTTTCACCTTTTTTTCAAATCCTCCGAAACCGTGAAAAATGGCACCCTGTAGCGTGTGCTCCGAGACCATGGACTATAGCCTGTCGCTTTTCAGTGATTTTCACCTTTTTTTTAAATCCTCCGAAACCGTGAAAAATGCCACCCTGTAGCGTGTGCTCCGAGACCATGGACTATAGCCTGTCGCTTTTCAGTGATTTTCACCTTTTTTTCAAATCCTCCGAAACCGTGAAAAATGCCACCCTGTAGCATGTGCTCCGAGACCATGGACTATAGCCTGTCGCATTTCAGTGATTTTCACCTTTTTTTCAAATCCACCGAAACCGTGAAAAATGCCACCCTGTAGCATGTGCTCCGAGACCATGGACTATAGCCTGTCGCTTTTCAGTGATTTTCACCTTTTTTTCCAATCCTCCGAAACCGTGAAAAATGCCACCCTGTAGCATGTGCTCCGAGACCATGGACTATAGCCTGTCGCTTTTCAGTGATTTACACATTTTTTTCAAATCCTCCGAAACCGTGAAAAATGGCACCCTGTAGCGTGTGCTCCAAGACCATGGACTATAGCCTGTCGCTTTTCAGTGATTTTCACCTTTTTTCAAATCCTCCGAAACCGTGAAAAATGCCACCCTGTAGCATGTGCTCCGAGACCATGGAATATAGCCTGTCGCTTTTCAGTGATTTTCACCTTTTTTTCAAATCCTCCGAAACCGTGAAAAATGCCACCCTGTAGCGTGTGCTCCGAGACCATGGACTATAGCCTGTCGCTTTTCAGTGATTTTCACCTTTTTTTCAAATCCTCCGAAACCGTGAAAAATGCCACCCTGTAGCATGTGCTCCGAGACCATGGACTATAGCCTGTCGCTTTTCAGTGATTTTCACCTTTTTTCAAATCCTCCGAAACCGTGAAAAATGCCACCCTGTAGCATGTGCTCCGAGACCATGGACTATAGCCTGTCGCTTTTCAGTGATTTTCACCTTTTTTTCAAATCCTCCGAAACCGTGAAAAATGCCACCCTGTAGCGTGTGCTCCGAGACCATGGACTATAGCCTGTCGCTTTTCAGTGATTTTCACCTTTTTTTCAAATCCTCCGAAACCGTGAAAAATGCCACCCTGTAGCGTGTGCTCCGAGACCATGGACTATAGCCTGTCGCATTTCAGTGATTTTCACCTTTTTTTCAAATCCTCCGAAACCGTGAAAAATGCCACCCTGTAGCGTGTGCTCCGAGACCATGGACTATAGCCTGTCGCTTTTCAGTGATTTTCACCTTTTTTTCAAATCCTCCGAAACCGTGAAAAATGCCACCCTGTAACGTGTGCTCCGAGACCATGGACTATAGCCTGTCGCTTTTCAGTGATTTTCACCTTTTTTTCAAATCCTCCGAAACCGTGAAAAATGCCACCCTGTAGCGTGTGCTCCGAGACCATGGACTATAGCCTGTCGCTTTTCAGTGATTTTCACCTTTTTTTCAAATCCTCCGAAACCGTGAAAAATGCCACCCTGTAGCGTGTGCTCCGAGACCATGGACTATAGCCTGTCGCATTTCAGTGATTTTCACCTTTTTTTCAAATCCTCCGAAACCGTGAAAAATGGCACCCTGTAGCATGTGCTCCGAGACCATGGACTATAGCCTGTCGCTTTTCAGTGATTTTCACCTTTTTTTCAAATCCTCCGAAACCGTGAAAAATGGCACCCTGTAGCGTGTGCTCCGAGACCATGGACTATAGCCTGTCGCTTTTCAGTGATTTTCACCTTTTTTTTAAATCCTCCGAAACCGTGAAAAATGCCACCCTGTAGCGTATGCTCCGAGACCATGGACTATAGCCTGTCGCTTTTCAGTGATTTTCACCTTTTTTTCAAATCCTCCGAAACCGTGAAAAATGCCACCCTGTAGCGTGTGCTCCGAGACCATGGACTATAGCCTGTCGCTTTTCAGTGATTTTCACCTTTTTTTCAAATCCTCCGAAACCGTGAAAAATGCCACCCTGTAGCGTGTGCTCCGAGACCATGGACTATAGCCTGTCGCTTTTCAGTGATTTTCACCTTTTTTTCAAATCCTCCGAAACCGTGAAAAATGCCACCCTGTAGCGTGTGCTCCGAGACCATGGACTATAGCCTGTCGCATTTCAGTGATTTTCACCTTTTTTTCAAATCCTCCGAAACCGTGAAAAATGGCACCCTGTAGCATGTGCTCCGAGACCATGGACTATAGCCTGTCGCTTTTCAGTGATTTTCACCTTTTTTTCAAATCCTCCGAAACCGTGAAAAATGGCACCCTGTAGCGTGTGCTCCGAGACCATGGACTATAGCCTGTCGCTTTTCAGTGATTTTCACCTTTTTTTCAAATCCTCCGACACCGTGAAAAATGCCACCCTGTAGCGTATGCTCCGAGACCATGGACTATAGCCTGTCGCTTTTCAGTGATTTTCACATTTTTTTCAAATCCTCCGAAACCGTGAAAAATGAAACCCTGTAGCGTGTGCTCCGAGACCATGGACTATAGCCTGTCGCTTTTCAGTGATTTTCACCTTTTTTTCAAATCCTCCGAAACCGTGAAAAATGGCACCCTGTAGCGTGTGCTCCGAGACCATGGACTATAGCCTGTCGCTTTTCAGTGATTTTCACCTTTTTTTCAAATCCTCCGAAACCGTGAAAAATGGCACCCTGTAGCATGTGCTCCGAGACCATGGATTATAGCCTGTCGCTTTTCAGTGATTTTCACCTTTTTTCAAATCCTCCGAAACCGTGAAAAATGACACCCTGTAGCGTGTGCTCCGAGACCATGGACTATAGCCTGTCGCTTTTCAGTGATTTTCACCTTTTTTTCAAATCCTCCGAAACCGTGAAAAATGAAACCCTGTAGCGTGTGCTCCGAGACCATGGACTATAGCCTGTCGCTTTTCAGTGATTTTCACCTTTTTTTCAAATCCTCCGAAACCATGAAAAATGCCACCCTGTAGCGTGTGCTCCGAGACCATGGACTATATATAGCCTGTCGCTTTTCAGTGATTTTCACCTTTTTTTCAAATCCTCCGAAACCGTGAAAAATGGCACCCTGTAGCGTGTGCTCCGAGACCATGGACTATAGCCTGTCGCTTTTCAGTGATTTTCACCTTTTTTTCAAATCCTCCGAAACCGTGAAAAATGGCACCCTGTAGCATGTGCTCCGAGACCATGGACTATAGCCTGTCGCTTTTCAGTGATTTACACCTTTTTTTTCAAATCCTCCGAAACCGTGAAAAATGAAACCCTGTAGCGTGTGCTCCGAGACCATGGACTATAGCCTGTCGCTTTTCAGTGATTTTCACATTTTTTTCAAATCCTCCGAAACCGTGAAAAATGCCACCCTGTAGCATGTGCTCCGAGCCCATGGACTATAGCCTGTCGCTTTTCATTGATTTACACCTTTTTTTCAAATCCTCCGAAACCGTAAAAAAGGCCACCCTGTAGCATGTGCTCCGAGACCATGGACTATAGCCTGTCGCTTTTCAGTGATTTTCACCTTTTTTTCAAATCCTCCGAAACCGTGAAAAATGGCACCCTGTAGCATGTGCTCCGAGACCATGGATTATAGCCTGTCGCTTTTCAGTGATTTTCACCTTTTTTTCAAATCCTCCGAAACCGTGAAAAATGAAACCCTGTAGCGTGTGCTCCGAGACCATGGACTATAGCCTGTCGCTTTTCAGTGATTTTCACCTTTTTTTCAAATCCTCCGAAACCATGAAAAATGCCACCCTGTAGCGTGTGCTCCGAGACCATGGACTATATATAGCCTGTCGCTTTTCAGTGATTTTCACCTTTTTTTCAAATCCTCCGAAACCGTGAAAAATGGCACCCTGTAGCGTGTGCTCCGAGACCATGGACTATAGCCTGTCGCTTTTCAGTGATTTTCACCTTTTTTTCAAATCCTCCGAAACCGTGAAAAATGGCACCCTGTAGCATGTGCTCCGAGACCATGGACTATAGCCTGTCGCTTTTCAGTGATTTACACCTTTTTTTTCAAATCCTCCGAAACCGTGAAAAATGAAACCCTGTAGCGTGTGCTCCGAGACCATGGACTATAGCCTGTCGCTTTTCAGTGATTTTCACATTTTTTTCAAATCCTCCGAAACCGTGAAAAATGCCACCCTGTAGCATGTGCTCCGAGCCCATGGACTATAGCCTGTCGCTTTTCATTGATTTACACCTTTTTTTCAAATCCTCCGAAACCGTAAAAAAGGCCACCCTGTAGCATGTGCTCCGAGACCATGGACTATAGCCTGTCGCTTTTCAGTGATTTTCACCTTTTTTTCAAATCCTCCGAAACCGTGAAAAATGCCACCCTGTAGCATGTGCTCCGAGACCATGGACTATAGCCTGTCGCTTTTCAGTGATTTTCACCTTTTTTTCAAATCCTCCGAAACCGTGAAAGATGCCACCCTGTAGCGTGTGCTCCGAGACCATGGACTATAGCCTGTCGCATTTCAGTGATTTTCAAATTTTTTTCAAATCCTCCGAAACCGTGAAAAATGCCACCCTGTAGCGTGTGCTCCGAGACCATGGACTATAGCCTGTCGCTTTTCAGTGATTTTCACCTTTTTTTCAAATCCTCAGAAACCGTGAAAAATGCCCCCCTTTAGCATGTGCTCCAAGACCATGGACTATAGCCTGTCGCTTTTCAGTGATTTTCACCTTTTTTTCAAATCCTCCGAAACCGTGAAAAATGCCACCCTGTAGCGTGTGCTCCGAGACCATGGACTATAGCCTGTCGCTTTTCAGTGATTTTCACCTTTTTTTCAAATCCTCCGAAACCGTGAAAAATGCCACCCTGTAGCGTGTGCTCCGAGACCATGGACTATAGCCTGTCGCATTTCAGTGATTTTCACCTTTTTTTCAAATCCTCCGAAACCGTGAAAAATGCCACCCTGTAGCGTGTGCTCCGAGACCATGGACTATAGCCTGTCGCTTTTCAGTGATTTTCACCTTTTTTTCAAATCCTCCGAAACCGTGAAAGATGCCACCCTGTAGCGTGTGCTCCGAGACCATGGACTATAGCCTGTCGCTTTTCAGTGATTTTCACCTTTTTTTCAAATCCTCCGAAACCGTGAAAAATGCCACCCTGTAGCGTGTGCTCCGAGACCATGGACTATAGCCTGTCGCTTTTCAGTGATTTTCACCTTTTTTTCAAATCCTCCGAAACCGTGAAAAATGGCACCCTGTAGCGTGTGCTCCGAGACCATGGACTATAGCCTGTCGCTTTTCAGTGATTTTCACCTTTTTTTCAAATCCTCCGAAACCGTGAAAAATGGCACCCTGTAGCATGTGCTCCGAGACCATGGATTATAGCCTGTCGCTTTTCAGTGATTTTCACCTTTTTTTCAAATCCTCCGAAACCGTGAAAAATGAAACCCTGTAGCGTGTGCTCCGAGACCATGGACTATAGCCTGTCGCTTTTCAGTGATTTTCACCTTTTTTTTAAATCCTCCGAAACCATGAAAAATGCCACCCTGTAGCGTGTGCTCCGAGACCATGGACTATATATAGCCTGTCGCTTTTCAGTGATTTTCACCTTTTTTTCAAATCCTCCGAAACCGTGAAAAATGGCACCCTGTAGCGTGTGCTCCGAGACCATGGACTATAGCCTGTCGCTTTTCAGTGATTTTCACCTTTTTTTCAAATCCTCCGAAACCGTGAAAACTGGCACCCTGTAGCATGTGCTCCGAGACCATGGACTATAGCCTGTCGCTTTTCAGTGATTTACACCTTTTTTTCAAATCCTCCGAAACCGTGAAAAATGCCACCCTGTAGCGTGTGCTCCGAGACCATGGACTATAGCCTGTCGCTTTTCAGTGATTTTCACCTTTTTTTCAAATCCTCCGAAACCGTGAAAAATGCCACCCTGTAGCGTGTGCTCCGAGACCATGGACTATAGCCTGTCGCTTTTCAGTGATTTTCACCTTTTTTTCAAATCCTCCGAAACCGTGAAAAATGCCACCCTGTAGCATGTGCTCCGAGACCATGGACTATAGCCTGTCGCTTTTCAGTGATTTTCACCTTTTTTTCAAATCCTCCGAAACCGTGAAAAATGCCACCCTGTAGCGTGTGCTCCGAGACCATGGACTATAGCCTGTCGCTTTTCAGTGATTTTCACCTTTTTTTCAAATCCTCTGACACCGTGAAAAATGAAACCCTGTAGCGTGTGCTCCGAGACCATGGACTATAGCCTGTCGCTTTTCAGTGATTTTCACCTTTTTTTCAAATCCTCCGAAACCGTGAAAAATGGCACCCTGTAGCGTGTGCTCCGAGACCATGGACTATAGCCTGTCGCTTTTCAGTGATTTTCACCTTTTTTTCAAATCCTCCGAAACCGTGAAAAATGGCACCCTGTAGCATGTGCTCCGAGACCATGGATTATAGCCTGTCGCTTTTCAGTGATTTTCACCTTTTTTTCAAATCCTCCGAAACCGTGAAAAATGAAACCCTGTAGCGTGTGCTCCGAGACCATGGACTATAGCCTGTCGCTTTTCAGTGATTTTCACCTTTTTTTTAAATCCTCCGAAACCATGAAAAATGCCACCCTGTAGCGTGTGCTCCGAGACCATGGACTATATATAGCCTGTCGCTTTTCAGTGATTTTCACCTTTTTTTCAAATCCTCCGAAACTGTGAAAAATGGCACCCTGTAGCGTGTGCTCCGAGACCATGGACTATAGCCTGTCGCTTTTCAGTGATTTTCACCTTTTTTTCAAATCCTCCGAAACCGTGAAAAATGGCACCCTGTAGCATGTGCTCCGAGACCATGGACTATAGCCTGTCGCTTTTCAGTGATTTACACCTTTTTTTTCAAATCCTCCGAAACCGTGAAAAATGAAACCCTGTAGCGTGTGCTCCGAGACCATGGACTATAGCCTGTCGCTTTTCAGTGATTTTCACATTTTTTTCAAATCCTCCGAAACCGTGAAAAATGCCACCCTGTAGCATGTGCTCCGAGCCCATGGACTATAGCCTGTCGCTTTTCAGTGATTTACACCATTTTTTCAAATCCTCCGAAACCGTGAAAAATGCCACCCTGTAGCATGTGCTCCGAGACCATGGACTATAGCCTGTCGCTTTTCAGTGATTTTCACCATTTTTTCAAATCCTCCGAAACTGTGAAAAATGGCACCCTGTAGCGTGTGCTCCGAGACCATGGACTATAGCCTGTCGCTTTTCAGTGATTTTCACCTTTTTTTCAAATCCTCCGAAACCGTGAAAAATGGCACCCTGTAGCATGTGCTCCGAGACCATGGACTATAGCCTGTCGCTTTTCAGTGATTTACACCTTTTTTTTCAAATCCTCCGAAACCGTGAAAAATGAAACCCTGTAGCGTGTGCTCCGAGACCATGGACTATAGCCTGTCGCTTTTCAGTGATTTTCACCTTTTTTTCAAATCCTCCGAAACCGTGAAAAATGAAACCCTGTAGCGTGTGCTCCGAGACCATGGACTATAGCCTGTCGCTTTTCAGTGATTTTCACCTTTTTTTTAAATCCTCCGAAACCATGAAAAATGCCACCCTGTAGCGTGTGCTCCGAGACCATGGACTATATATAGCCTGTCGCTTTTCAGTGATTTTCACCTTTTTTTCAAATCCTCCGAAACTGTGAAAAATGGCACCCTGTAGCGTGTGCTCCGAGACCATGGACTATAGCCTGTCGCTTTTCAGTGATTTTCACCTTTTTTTCAAATCCTCCGAAACCGTGAAAAATGGCACCCTGTAGCATGTGCTCCGAGACCATGGACTATAGCCTGTCGCTTTTCAGTGATTTTCACCATTTTTTCAAATCCTCCGAAACCGTGAAAAATGCCACCCTGTAGCATGTGCTCCGAGACCATGGACTATAGCCTGTCGCTTTTCAGTGATTTTCACCATTTTTTCAAATCCTCCGAAACCGTGAAAAATGGCACCCTGTAGCATGTGCTCCGAGACCATGGACTATAGCCTGTCGCTTTTCAGTGATTTTCACCATTTTTTCAAATCCTCCGAAACCGTGAAAAATGGCACCCTGTAGCATGTGCTCCGAGACCATGGACTATAGCCTGTCGCTTTTCAGTGATTTTCACAATTTTTTCAAATCCTCCGAAACCGTGAAAAATGGCACCCTGTAGCATGTGCTCCGAGACCATGGACTATAGCCTGTCGCTTTTCAGTGATTTTCACAATTTTTTCAAATCCTCCGAAACCGTGAAAAATGCCACCCTGTAGCATGTGCTCCGAGACCATGGACTATAGCCTGTCGCTGTTCAGTGATTTTCACCATTTTTTCAAATCCTCCGAAACCGTGAAAAATGGCACCCTGTAGCATGTGCTCCGAGACCATGGACTATAGCCTGTCACTTTTCAGTGATTTTCACCTTTTTTTCAAATCCTCCGAAACCGTGAAAAATGGCACCCTGTAGCATGTCGCTTTTCAGTGATTTTCACCTTTTTTTCAAATCCTCCGAAACCGCGAAAAATGGCACCCTGTAGCATGTGCTCCGAGACCATGGACTATAGCCTGTCACTTTTCAGTGATTTTCACCTTTTTTTCAAATCCTCCGAAACCGTGAAAAATGGCACCCTGTAGCATGTCGCTTTTCAGTGATTTTCACCATTTTTTCAAATCCTCCGAAACTGTGAAAATTGCCACCCTGTAGCATGTGCTCCGAGACCATGGACTATAGCCTGTCGCTTTTCAGTGATTTTCACCTTTTTTTCAAATCCTCCGAAACCGTGAAAAATGCCACACTGTAGCATGTGCTCCGAGACCATGGACTATAGCCTGTCGCTTTTCAGTGATTTTCACCTTTTTTTCAAATCCTCCGAAACCGTGAAAATTGCCAGCCTGTAGCATGTGCTCCGAGACCATGGACTATAGCCTGTCGCTTTTCAGTGATTTTCACCTTTTTGTCAAATCCTCCGAAACCGTGAAAAATGCCACCCTGTAGCATGTGCTCCGAGACCATGGACTATAGCCTGTCGCTTTTCAGTGATTTTCACCATTTTTTCAAATCCTCCGAAACCGTGAAAAATGCCGCCCTGTAGCATGTGCTCCGAGACCATGGACTATAGCCTGTCGCTTTTCAGTGATTTTCACCTTTTTTTCAAATCCTCCGAAACCGTGAAAAATGCCACCCTGTAGCATGTGCTCCGAGACCATAGACTATAGCCTGTTGCTTTTCAGTGATTTTCACCTTTTTTTCAAATCCTCCGAAACCGTGAAAAATTCCACCCTGTAGCATGTGCTCCGAGACTATAGCCTGTCGCTTTTCAGTGATTTTCACCTTTTTTTCAAATCCTCCGAAACCGTGAAAAATGCCACCCTGTAGCATGTGCTCCGAGACCATGGATTATAGCCTGTCGCTTTTCAGTGATTTTCACCTTTTTTCAAATCCTCCGAAACCGTGAAAAATGCCACCCTGTAGCATGTGCTCCGAGACCATGGACTATAGCCTGTCGCTTTTCAGTGATTTTCACCTTTTTTTCAAATCCTCCGAAACCGTGAAAAATGCCACCCTGTAGCATGTGCTCCGAGACTATAGCCTGTCGCTTTTCAGTGATTTTCACCTTTTTTTCAAATCCTCCGAAACCGTGAAAAATGCCACCCTGTAGCATGTGCTCCGAGACCATGGACTATAGCCTGTCGCTTTTCAGGGATTTTCACCTTTTTTTCAAATCCTCCGAAACCGTGAAAAATGCCACTCTGTAGCATGTGCTCCGAGACCATGGACTATAGCCTGTCACTTTTCAGTGATTTTCACCTTTTTTTTCAAATCCTCCGAAACCGTGAAAAATGCCACCCTGTAGCATGTGCTCCGAGACCATGGACTATAGCCTGTCGCTTTTCAGTGATTTTCACCTTTTTTTCAAATCCTCCGAAACCGTGAAAAATGGCACCCTGTAGCATGTGCTCCGAGACCATGGATTATAGCCTGTCGCTTTTCAGTGATTTTCACCTTTTTTTCAAATCCTCCGAAACCGTGAAAAATGAAACCCTGTAGCGTGTGCTCCGAGACCATGGACTATAGCCTGTCGCTTTTCAGTGATTTTCACCTTTTTTTTAAATCCTCCGAAACCATGAAAAATGCCACCCTGTAGCGTGTGCTCCGAGACCATGGACTATATATAGCCTGTCGCTTTTCAGTGATTTTCACCTTTTTTTCAAATCCTCCGAAACCGTGAAAAATGGCACCCTGTAGCGTGTGCTCCGAGACCATGGACTATAGCCTGTCGCTTTTCAGTGATTTTCACCTTTTTTTCAAATCCTCCGAAACCGTGAAAAATGGCACCCTGTAGCATGTGCTCCGAGACCATGGACTATAGCCTGTCGCTTTTCAGTGATTTACACCTTTTTTTTTCAAATCCTCCGAAACCGTGAAAAATGAAACCCTGTAGCGTGTGCTCCGAGACCATGGACTATAGCCTGTCGCTTTTCAGTGATTTTCACATTTTTTTCAAATCCTCCGAAACCGTGAAAAATGCCACCCTGTAGCATGTGCTCCGAGCCCATGGACTATAGCCTGTCGCTTTTCAGTGATTTACACCTTTTTTTCAAATCCTCCGAAACCGTAAAAAAGGCCACCCTGTAGCATGTGCTCCGAGACCATGGACTATAGCCTGTCGCTTTTCAGTGATTTTCACCTTTTTTTCAAATCCTCCGAAACCGTGAAAAATGCCACCCTGTAGCATGTGCTCCGAGACCATGGACTATAGCCTGTCGCTTTTCAGTGATTTTCACCTTTTTTTCAAATCCTCCGAAACCGTGAAAGATGCCACCCTGTAGCGTGTGCTCCGAGACCATGGACTATAGCCTGTCGCATTTCAGTGATTTTCACATTTTTTTCAAATCCTCCGAAACCGTGAAAAATGCCACCCTGTAGCGTGTGCTCCGAGACCATGGACTATAGCCTGTCGCTTTTCAGTGATTTTCACCTTTTTTTCAAATCCTCCGAAACCGTGAAAAATGAAACCCTGTAGCGTGTGCTCCGAGACCATGGACTATAGCCTGTCGCTTTTCAGTGATTTTCACCTTTTTTTCAAATCCTCCGAAACCATGAAAAATGCCACCCTGTAGCGTGTGCTCCGAGACCATGGACTATAGCCTGTCGCATTTCAGTGATTTTCACCTTTTTTTCAAATCCTCCGAAACCGTGAAAAATGCCAACCTGTAGCGTGTGCTCCGAGACCATGGACTATAGCCTGTCGCTTTTCAGTGATTTTCACCTTTTTTTCAAATCCTCCGAAACCGTGAAAAATGGCACCCTGTAGCGTGTGCTCCGAGACCATGGACTATAGCCTGTCGCTTTTCAGTGATTTTCACCTTTTTTTCAAATCCTCCGAAACCGTGAAAAATGCCACCCTGTAGCGTGTGCTCCGAGCCCATGGACTATAGCCTGTCGCTTTTCAGTGATTTTCACCTTTTTTTCAAATCCTCCGAAACCGTGAAAAATGCCACCCTGTAGCGTGTGCTCCGAGACCATGGACTATAGCCTGTCGCTTTTCAGTGATTTTCACCTTTTTTTCAAATCCTCCGAAACCGTGAAAAATGGCACCCTGTAGCATGTGCTCCGAGACCATGGACTATAGCCTGTCGCTTTTCAGTGATTTTCACCTTTTTTCAAATCCTCCGAAACCGTGAAAAATGACACCCTGTAGCGTGTGCTCCGAGACCATGGATTATAGCCTGTCGCTTTTCAGTGATTTTCACCTTTTTTTCAAATCCTCCGAAACCGTGAAAAATGAAACCCTGTAGCGTGTGCTCCGAGACCATGGACTATAGCCTGTCGCTTTTCAGTGATTTTCACCTTTTTTTCAAATCCTCCGAAACCATGAAAAATGCCACCCTGTAGCGTGTGCTCCGAGACCATGGACTATATATAGCCTGTCGCATTTCAGTGATTTTCACCTTTTTTTCAAATCCTCCGAAACCGTGAAAAATGTCAACCTGTAGCGTGTGCTCCGAGACCATGGACTATAGCCTGTCGCTTTTCAGTGATTTTCACCTTTTTTTCAAATCCTCCGAAACCGTGAAAAATGGCACCCTGTAGCGTGTGCTCCGAGACCATGGACTATAGCCTGTCGCTTTTCAGTGATTTTCACCTTTTTTTCAAATCCTCCGAAACCGTGAAAAATGGCACCCTGTAGCGTGTGCTCCGAGACCATGGACTATAGCCTGTCGCTTTTCAGTGATTTTCACCTTTTTTTCAAATCCTCCGAAACCGTGAAAAATGGCACCCTGTAGCATGTGCTCCGAGACCATGGACTATAGCCTGTCGCTTTTCAGTGATTTTCACCTTTTTTTCAAATCCTCCGAAACCGTGAAAAATGCCACCCTGTAGCATGTGCTCCGAGACCATGGACTATAGCCTGTCGCTTTTCAGTGATTTTCACCTTTTTTTCAAATCCTCCGAAACCGTGAAAAATGGCACCCTGTAGCATGTGCTCCGAGACCATGGATTATAGCCTGTCGCTTTTCAGTGATTTTCACCTTTTTTTCAAATCCTCCGAAACCGTGAAAAATGCCACCCTGTAGCATGTGCTCCGAGACCATGGACTATAGCCTGTCGCTTTTCAGTGATTTACACCTTTTTTTCCAAATCCTCCGAAACCGTGAAAAATGCCACCCTGTAGCATGTGCTCCGAGACCATGGACTATAGCCTGTCGCTTTTCAGTGATTTTCACCTTTTTTTCAAATCCTCCGAAACCGTGAAAAATGCCACGCTGTAGCATGTGCTCCGAGACCATGGACTATAGCCTGTCGCTTTTCAGTGATTTACCTTTTTTTCAAATCCTCCGAAATCGTGAAAAATGGCACCCTATAGCATGCGCTCCGAGACCATACTATAGTATGCCCTCCGACACTAATGACCTTCATAAGACTAGTAAATGACCTTGACAAGTAGAAATGACCTTGACCAGTAGAAATGACCTTTATAAACTCGTACATGACCTTCACCAGTATAAATTACCATGACCAGTATAAATGACCTTCACCAGTATAAATTACCTTGACCAGTATAAATTACCTTGACCAGAATAGATGACCTTCATGAGACTAGTAAATTACCTTCACCAGTATCAGTGGATTTTTATGAAACAAACACTTTGCAGATAGTAAGATGATAATTCAAGCTTTTCGTACATGTTGGTGAATTAAATAGGACTTTTGTTTGGATGAATGGGCTGTCTATGGGAAGTTGCAACTAGTAGTAGGTAGCACCTTGCTGGCAAGATGGCAGCCGTGTGCATATCATCAATTGGTTTTAGTTCTAGTGAACATAAATAATACATAAATAGACTTGGTAACCTAAGTGTAGGGAGTACAAACACATTAAAGATTCTAAAGAACCTGGGGGCTATCTATGTAAATACAACAAATTGAGCAGAGCACTGCAGGGATTTGAACCCCATTCCGGTAAACCAGAAGTACCACACCAGTGCCTTAGTTTTTGTTTTGTTGTACAGGTCCATTCGTTGAAATGTAAATTTTTACATTTCAACGGTAAAGTAATTTCACAATTTACATTGTAGGCAATAATTAATAACGGTATATAAAGAAGAAAAACAAACACAAAACTAACATTTTTGAATTATTGTCTCCACCAGGCCAAAGGCATGGGGAGAGAGTATGTTTTGCACTCTGTCTGTGTGCGAGTGTGTCCGTCAGTTTGTTAACAGCTAATCTCCGGCACCATTAACCCGGTCGATGCCAAATTTTTCACACACTCCCCCTGGATGCCAACGATGAACCTCTTCCCCAAATTTTCCAGAACGGCCTGTTATAGCGCCACCAGGAGGCCGACTTTTGAAAAAAAAAAGTTTTATATTACTCCTCCAGATTGTGTCCAAAAATCCCGCAAATCGCTACACACCATCTCTATATTCATGTTTTCAAGACGAATCTGTCCCATATTTCTTATTCTATCCTAATTGGCTAACATTGGCTTTCAAAGTTTGCAGGATTTGCCCATTTTGAACAAAAAGCCTCAAATCATGAACGCAGTGTGCAATTTACGTGAAATCTTTCACAGACTTTCCTACAAGGCTGAGGAATATATCCCACCCTTTTCACATTGGCCTGTTATAGCGCCACCAACAGGTGGATTTTTGCAAAACACATTTTTGGAAGAAAATGCCTCAAATCATCCAATTGCCATCCAAGGCGTAAGAAGAAATGACACCCTTTTCACATTGGCCTATAATAGCGGCACCAGGAGGCCATAACTTGACCTGCCCTGGTGGTGATCGACCTGTGCCCCGAGTGGCACTTTTTCAAGTTTGCTATGATTTTTTTAAACTTTCTCTTGCCGACCTCCCACATTTCATTCGATGATTAACAAAAAACAGTGTTGGATTGATGACATACTGGCAGAAATGATACAGATCCGGGGACCTAACGCAAAGACCTGGCTTGTGGGGATGCTGAACACATGCATGGCACAGAAAACCATCCCTTCTGTCTGGAGAAAGGCCAAAGTGGTTGCAATCCCCAAACCTGGCAAAGGGAGGGAAAACAAATAACTGGAGCAGCATTCAGAGATCTCTCTGCTGTCTACGACACTGTCCAACACCGCACAATGGTCAGGAAAAGCCTCCTCAATAACAGGCACTTCTATGTCCAGTTAAATGAACAGAGGAGTAAACGGAAAGCCCAAACGAACGGCCTCCCACAAGGTAGCGTGCTCGCCACCCTCCTTTTCAATATCTACACAAACGACCAGCCACTACCCACAGAATGCCAGCGTTTCATCTACGCCGGCGACCTCTGCATTACCACCCAACACGGAGACTTCCAGAAGATTGAGTTTGTCCTTGAAAGTGCCCTCCAAGAAATGTCAAGTTACTACAATACAACCACCTGAAACCCAACCCATCAAAAACCCAACTAAGCAGCTTCCACCTGAGGAACCGAGACGCGAAAAAAGAACTGAGCGTCACTTGGGATGGTCACAAACTCTCCAACCATACACACACCATGTAACTTGGAGTTACACTGCACAGGACACTCTCCTTCAAAAAACACCTGGAGAACACAAAAGCCAAGGTCAACACCCATACCCGTGAAATAAATGTTTACACACCTCATTAAAGTTCATTCAAGGCAGGCAGGCAGGCAGGCAGGCAGGCAGATCCATCCCAAAGCTTCCCTCAGGGAGCCCAGCTAGCCAGCAAGCCCGCCCAGTCAGCCAACGCAGCCAGCCAGCCCCGCCAGTCAGCCAGTGTAGAAAGTCAGGCTGCCAAGCCAGCGCACATCAGCCCTTGCAACCAGCCATTGCAGCCAGCCTTGCTCGGTCAGCTCAGCCAGGCCTCTCTCGCGGCCTGGCTCTCTGTCTGCCTGGCCCGGTCTGCCCCGCCTTGCCTTGCAGCAACAGAACCAGCCGGCCTGGCAAGCGCATTCTGAGCTGGTTGGCTTGCCAGGCCGGCTGGTTCTGTTGCTGCAAGGCAGGGCGGGGCAGACCGGGCCAGGCAGACAGAGAGCCAGGCCGCGAGAGAGGCCTGGCTGAGCTGACTGAGCAAGGCGGGCTGCAATGGCTGACTGCAAGGGCTGATGTGCGCTGGCTTGGCAGCCTGACCTTCTACACTGGCTGACTGGCGGGGCTGGCTGGCTGCGTTGGCTGACTGAGCGGGCTTGCTTGCTAGAGCCTTCAAACGGCATCTACCTTGATCTCCGTCCTAAGAAAGAAAGACAGAAAATGAAACACACATAAATTCAGAACGAGTTAAACCCTCTATATGTAATAAAACAATTCTGGACAGGAATCCTGTATTGCAGGGGTGCGTCAGTACTCAGTAGCATTACAAAGTTATTGTGACAGTAATCATTGCTATAGAGTGTGTGTTCAGTAACAGTGTTAAATAGCTCTATATTGTGACAGTAATCATTGCTATAGAGTGTGTGTTCAGTAACAGGAATATTCCTGTCTCTCCAGCTCTTTAATAAATAGTAAAGGGTTAAAACAAATCAGGTAGGTGACAAAACTTCAGCCAATCAGGAGCAAGTAGCTATTTATGAGCTTAATGTTCCAGTTTTCATTTTGTCTGTTACATTACAATTCCACTTGTTTAATCTGCTCCCTGCACCCTGTAGCGTGTGCTCCGAGACCATGGACTATAGCCTGTCGCTGTTCAGTGATTTTCACCATTTTTTCAAATCCTCCGAAACCGTGAAAAATGCCACCCTGTAGCATGTGCTCCGAGACCATGGACTATAGCCTGTCGCTTTTCAGTGATTTTCACCATTTTTTCAAATCCTCCGAAACCGTGAAAAATGCCACCCTGTAGCATGTGCTCCGAGACCATGGACTATAGCCTGTCGCTTTTCAGTGATTTTCACCATTTTTTCAAATCCTCCGAAACCGTGAAAAATGGCACCCTGTAGCATGTGCTCCGAGACCATGGACTATAGCCTGTCGCTTTTCAGTGATTTTCACCATTTTTTCAAATCCTCCGAAACCGTGAAAAATGGCACCCTGTAGCATGTGCTCCGAGACCATGGACTATAGCCTGTCGCTTTTCAGTGATTTTCACCATTTTTTCAAATCCTCCGAAACCGTGAAAAATGGCACCCTGTAGCATGTGCTCCGAGACCATGGACTATAGCCTGTCGCTTTTCAGTGATTTTCACAATTTTTTCAAATCCTCCGAAACCGTGAAAAATGCCACCCTGTAGCATGTGCTCCGAGACCATGGACTATAGCCTGTCGCTGTTCAGTGATTTTCACCATTTTTTCAAATCCTCCGAAACCGTGAAAAATGGCACCCTGTAGCATGTGCTCCGAGACCATGGACTATATAGCCTGTCGCTTTTCAGTGATTTTCACCTTTTTTTCAAATCCTCCGAAACCGCGAAAAATGGCACCCTGTAGCATGTGCTCCGAGACCATGGACTATAGCCTGTCGCTTTTCAGTGATTTTCACCTTTTTTTCAAATCCTCCGAAACCGCGAAAAATGGCACCCTGTAGCATGTGCTCCGAGACCATGGACTATAGCCTGTCACTTTTCAGTGATTTTCACCTTTTTTTCAAATCCTCCGAAACCGTGAAAAATGGCACCCTGTAGCATGTCGCTTTTCAGTGATTTTCACCATTTTTTCAAATCCTCCGAAACTGTGAAAATTGCCACCCTGTAGCATGTGCTCCGAGACCATGGACTATAGCCTGTCGCTTTTCAGTGATTTTCACCTTTTTTTCAAATCCTCCGAAACCGTGAAAAATGCCACACTGTAGCATGTGCTCCGAGACCATGGACTATAGCCTGTCGCTTTTCAGTGATTTTCACCTTTTTTTCAAATCCTCCGAAACCGTGAAAATTGCCAGCCTGTAGCATGTGCTCCGAGACCATGGACTATAGCCTGTCGCTTTTCAGTGATTTTCACCTTTTTGTCAAATCCTCCGAAACCGTGAAAAATGCCACCCTGTAGCATGTGCTCCGAGACCATGGACTATAGCCTGTCGCTTTTCAGTGATTTTCACCATTTTTTCAAATCCTCCGAAACCGTGAAAAATGCCGCCCTGTAGCATGTGCTCCGAGACCATGGACTATAGCCTGTCGCTTTTCAGTGATTTTCACCTTTTTTTCAAATCCTCCGAAACCGTGAAAAATGCCACCCTGTAGCATGTGCTCCGAGACCATAGACTATAGCCTGTTGCTTTTCAGTGATTTTCACCTTTTTTTCAAATCCTCCGAAACCGTGAAAAATTCCACCCTGTAGCATGTGCTCCGAGACTATAGCCTGTCGCTTTTCAGTGATTTTCACCTTTTTTTCAAATCCTCCGAAACCGTGAAAAATGCCACCCTGTAGCATGTGCTCCGAGACCATGGATTATAGCCTGTCGCTTTTCAGTGATTTTCACCTTTTTTCAAATCCTCCGAAACCGTGAAAAATGCCACCCTGTAGCATGTGCTCCGAGACCATGGACTATAGCCTGTCGCTTTTCAGTGATTTTCACCTTTTTTTCAAATCCTCCGAAACCGTGAAAAATGCCACCCTGTAGCATGTGCTCCGAGACTATAGCCTGTCGCTTTTCAGTGATTTTCACCTTTTTTTCAAATCCTCCGAAACCGTGAAAAATGCCACCCTGTAGCATGTGCTCCGAGACCATGGACTATAGCCTGTCGCTTTTCAGGGATTTTCACCTTTTTTTCAAATCCTCCGAAACCGTGAAAAATGCCACTCTGTAGCATGTGCTCCGAGACCATGGACTATAGCCTGTCACTTTTCAGTGATTTTCACCTTTTTTTTCAAATCCTCCGAAACCGTGAAAAATGCCACCCTGTAGCATGTGCTCCGAGACCATGGACTATAGCCTGTCGCTTTTCAGTGATTTTCACCTTTTTTTCAAATCCTCCGAAACCGTGAAAAATGCCACCCTGTAGCATGTGCTCCGAGACCATAGACTATAGCCTGTTGCTTTTCAGTGATTTTCACCTTTTTTTCAAATCCTCCGAAACCGTGAAAAATTCCACCCTGTAGCATGTGCTCCGAGACTATAGCCTGTCGCTTTTCAGTGATTTTCACCTTTTTTTCAAATCCTCCGAAACCGTGAAAAATGCCACCCTGTAGCATGTGCTCCGAGACCATGGATTATAGCCTGTCGCTTTTCAGTGATTTTCACCTTTTTTCAAATCCTCCGAAACCGTGAAAAATGCCACCCTGTAGCATGTGCTCCGAGACCATGGACTATAGCCTGTCGCTTTTCAGTGATTTTCACCTTTTTTTCAAATCCTCCGAAACCGTGAAAAATGCCACCCTGTAGCATGTGCTCCGAGACTATAGCCTGTCGCTTTTCAGTGATTTTCACCTTTTTTTCAAATCCTCCGAAACCGTGAAAAATGCCACCCTGTAGCATGTGCTCCGAGACCATGGACTATAGCCTGTCGCTTTTCAGGGATTTTCACCTTTTTTTCAAATCCTCCGAAACCGTGAAAAATGCCACTCTGTAGCATGTGCTCCGAGACCATGGACTATAGCCTGTCACTTTTCAGTGATTTTCACCTTTTTTTTCAAATCCTCCGAAACCGTGAAAAATGCCACCCTGTAGCATGTGCTCCGAGACCATGGACTATAGCCTGTCGCTTTTCAGTGATTTTCACCTTTTTTTCAAATCCTCCGAAACCGTGAAAAATGGCACCCTGTAGCATGTGCTCCGAGACCATGGATTATAGCCTGTCGCTTTTCAGTGATTTTCACCTTTTTTTCAAATCCTCCGAAACCGTGAAAAATGAAACCCTGTAGCGTGTGCTCCGAGACCATGGACTATAGCCTGTCGCTTTTCAGTGATTTTCACCTTTTTTTTAAATCCTCCGAAACCATGAAAAATGCCACCCTGTAGCGTGTGCTCCGAGACCATGGACTATATATAGCCTGTCGCTTTTCAGTGATTTTCACCTTTTTTTCAAATCCTCCGAAACCGTGAAAAATGGCACCCTGTAGCGTGTGCTCCGAGACCATGGACTATAGCCTGTCGCTTTTCAGTGATTTTCACCTTTTTTTCAAATCCTCCGAAACCGTGAAAAATGGCACCCTGTAGCATGTGCTCCGAGACCATGGACTATAGCCTGTCGCTTTTCAGTGATTTACACCTTTTTTTCAAATCCTCCGAAACCGTAAAAAAGGCCACCCTGTAGCATGTGCTCCGAGACCATGGACTATAGCCTGTCGCTTTTCAGTGATTTTCACCTTTTTTTCAAATCCTCCGAAACCGTGAAAAATGCCACCCTGTAGCATGTGCTCCGAGACCATGGACTATAGCCTGTCGCTTTTCAGTGATTTTCACCTTTTTTTCAAATCCTCCGAAACCGTGAAAGATGCCACCCTGTAGCGTGTGCTCCGAGACCATGGACTATAGCCTGTCGCATTTCAGTGATTTTCACATTTTTTTCAAATCCTCCGAAACCGTGAAAAATGCCACCCTGTAGCGTGTGCTCCGAGACCATGGACTATAGCCTGTCGCTTTTCAGTGATTTTCACCTTTTTTTCAAATCCTCCGAAACCGTGAAAAATGAAACCCTGTAGCGTGTGCTCCGAGACCATGGACTATAGCCTGTCGCTTTTCAGTGATTTTCACCTTTTTTTCAAATCCTCCGAAACCATGAAAAATGCCACCCTGTAGCGTGTGCTCCGAGACCATGGACTATAGCCTGTCGCATTTCAGTGATTTTCACCTTTTTTTCAAATCCTCCGAAACCGTGAAAAATGCCAACCTGTAGCGTGTGCTCCGAGACCATGGACTATAGCCTGTCGCTTTTCAGTGATTTTCACCTTTTTTTCAAATCCTCCGAAACCGTGAAAAATGGCACCCTGTAGCGTGTGCTCCGAGACCATGGACTATAGCCTGTCGCTTTTCAGTGATTTTCACCTTTTTTTCAAATCCTCCGAAACCGTGAAAAATGCCACCCTGTAGCGTGTGCTCCGAGCCCATGGACTATAGCCTGTCGCTTTTCAGTGATTTTCACCTTTTTTTCAAATCCTCCGAAACCGTGAAAAATGCCACCCTGTAGCGTGTGCTCCGAGACCATGGACTATAGCCTGTCGCTTTTCAGTGATTTTCACCTTTTTTTCAAATCCTCCGAAACCGTGAAAAATGGCACCCTGTAGCATGTGCTCCGAGACCATGGACTATAGCCTGTCGCTTTTCAGTGATTTTCACCTTTTTTCAAATCCTCCGAAACCGTGAAAAATGACACCCTGTAGCGTGTGCTCCGAGACCATGGACTATAGCCTGTCGCTTTTCAGTGATTTTCACCTTTTTTTCAAATCCTCCGAAACCGTGAAAAATGAAACCCTGTAGCGTGTGCTCCGAGACCATGGACTATAGCCTGTCGCTTTTCAGTGATTTTCACCTTTTTTTCAAATCCTCCGAAACCATGAAAAATGCCACCCTGTAGCGTGTGCTCCGAGACCATGGACTATATATAGCCTGTCGCATTTCAGTGATTTTCACCTTTTTTTCAAATCCTCCGAAACCGTGAAAAATGTCAACCTGTAGCGTGTGCTCCGAGACCATGGACTATAGCCTGTCGCTTTTCAGTGATTTTCACCTTTTTTTCAAATCCTCCGAAACCGTGAAAAATGGCACCCTGTAGCGTGTGCTCCGAGACCATGGACTATAGCCTGTCGCTTTTCAGTGATTTTCACCTTTTTTTCAAATCCTCCGAAACCGTGAAAAATGGCACCCTGTAGCGTGTGCTCCGAGACCATGGACTATAGCCTGTCGCTTTTCAGTGATTTTCACCTTTTTTTCAAATCCTCCGAAACCGTGAAAAATGGCACCCTGTAGCATGTGCTCCGAGACCATGGACTATAGCCTGTCGCTTTTCAGTGATTTTCACCTTTTTTTCAAATCCTCCGAAACCGTGAAAAATGCCACCCTGTAGCATGTGCTCCGAGACCATGGACTATAGCCTGTCGCTTTTCAGTGATTTTCACCTTTTTTTCAAATCCTCCGAAACCGTGAAAAATGGCACCCTGTAGCATGTGCTCCGAGACCATGGATTATAGCCTGTCGCTTTTCAGTGATTTTCACCTTTTTTTCAAATCCTCCGAAACCGTGAAAAATGCCACCCTGTAGCATGTGCTCCGAGACCATGGACTATAGCCTGTCGCTTTTCAGTGATTTACACCTTTTTTTCCAAATCCTCCGAAACCGTGAAAAATGCCACCCTGTAGCATGTGCTCCGAGACCATGGACTATAGCCTGTCGCTTTTCAGTGATTTTCACCTTTTTTTCAAATCCTCCGAAACCGTGAAAAATGCCACGCTGTAGCATGTGCTCCGAGACCATGGACTATAGCCTGTCGCTTTTCAGTGATTTACCTTTTTTTCAAATCCTCCGAAATCGTGAAAAATGGCACCCTATAGCATGCGCTCCGAGACCATACTATAGTATGCCCTCCGACACTAATGACCTTCATAAGACTAGTAAATGACCTTGACAAGTAGAAATGACCTTGACCAGTAGAAATGACCTTTATAAACTCGTACATGACCTTCACCAGTATAAATTACCATGACCAGTATAAATGACCTTCACCAGTATAAATTACCTTGACCAGTATAAATTACCTTGACCAGAATAGATGACCTTCATGAGACTAGTAAATTACCTTCACCAGTATCAGTGGATTTTTATGAAACAAACACTTTGCAGATAGTAAGATGATAATTCAAGCTTTTCGTACATGTTGGTGAATTAAATAGGACTTTTGTTTGGATGAATGGGCTGTCTATGGGAAGTTGCAACTAGTAGTAGGTAGCACCTTGCTGGCAAGATGGCAGCCGTGTGCATATCATCAATTGGTTTTAGTTCTAGTGAACATAAATAATACATAAATAGACTTGGTAACCTAAGTGTAGGGAGTACAAACACATTAAAGATTCTAAAGAACCTGGGGGCTATCTATGTAAATACAACAAATTGAGCAGAGCACTGCAGGGATTTGAACCCCATTCCGGTAAACCAGAAGTACCACACCAGTGCCTTAGTTTTTGTTTTGTTGTACAGGTCCATTCGTTGAAATGTAAATTTTTACATTTCAACGGTAAAGTAATTTCACAATTTACATTGTAGGCAATAATTAATAACGGTATATAAAGAAGAAAAACAAACACAAAACTAACATTTTTGAATTATTGTCTCCACCAGGCCAAAGGCATGGGGAGAGAGTATGTTTTGCACTCTGTCTGTGTGCGAGTGTGTCCGTCAGTTTGTTAACAGCTAATCTCCGGCACCATTAACCCGGTCGATGCCAAATTTTTCACACACTCCCCCTGGATGCCAACGATGAACCTCTTCCCCAAATTTTCCAGAACGGCCTGTTATAGCGCCACCAGGAGGCCGACTTTTGAAAAAAAAAAGTTTTATATTACTCCTCCAGTCCAAAAATCCCGCAAATCGCTACACACCATCTCTATATTCATGTTTTCAAGACGAATCTGTCCCATATTTCTTATTCTATCCTAATTGGCTAACATTGGCTTTCAAAGTTTGCAGGATTTGCCCATTTTGAACAAAAAGCCTCAAATCATGAACGCAGTGTGCAATTTACGTGAAATCTTTCACAGACTTTCCTACAAGGCTGAGGAATATATCCCACCCTTTTCACATTGGCCTGTTATAGCGCCACCAACAGGTGGATTTTTGCAAAACACATTTTTGGAAGAAAATGCCTCAAATCATCCAATTGCCATCCAAGGCGTAAGAAGAAATGACACCCTTTTCACATTGGCCTATAATAGCGGCACCAGGAGGCCATAACTTGACCTGCCCTGGTGGTGATCGACCTGTGCCCCGAGTGGCACTTTTTCAAGTTTGCTATGATTTTTTTAAACTTTCTCTTGCCGACCTCCCACATTTCATTCGATGATTAACAAAAAACAGTGTTGGATTGATGACATACTGGCAGAAATGATACAGATCCGGGGACCTAACGCAAAGACCTGGCTTGTGGGGATGCTGAACACATGCATGGCACAGAAAACCATCCCTTCTGTCTGGAGAAAGGCCAAAGTGGTTGCAATCCCCAAACCTGGCAAAGGGAGGGAAAACAAATAACTGGAGCAGCATTCAGAGATCTCTCTGCTGTCTACGACACTGTCCAACACCGCACAATGGTCAGGAAAAGCCTCCTCAATAACAGGCACTTCTATGTCCAGTTAAATGAACAGAGGAGTAAACGGAAAGCCCAAACGAACGGCCTCCCACAAGGTAGCGTGCTCGCCACCCTCCTTTTCAATATCTACACAAACGACCAGCCACTACCCACAGAATGCCAGCGTTTCATCTACGCCGGCGACCTCTGCATTACCACCCAACACGGAGACTTCCAGAAGATTGAGTTTGTCCTTGAAAGTGCCCTCCAAGAAATGTCAAGTTACTACAATACAACCACCTGAAACCCAACCCATCAAAAACCCAACTAAGCAGCTTCCACCTGAGGAACCGAGACGCGAAAAAAGAACTGAGCGTCACTTGGGATGGTCACAAACTCTCCAACCATACACACACCATGTAACTTGGAGTTACACTGCACAGGACACTCTCCTTCAAAAAACACCTGGAGAACACAAAAGCCAAGGTCAACACCCATACCCGTGAAATAAATGTTTACACACCTCATTAAAGTTCATTCAAGGCAGGCAGGCAGGCAGGCAGGCAGGCAGATCCATCCCAAAGCTTCCCTCAGGGAGCCCAGATAGCCAGCAAGCCCGCCCAGTCAGCCAACGCAGCCAGCCAGCCCCGCCAGTCAGCCAGTGTAGAAAGTCAGGCTGCCAAGCCAGCGCACATCAGCCCTTGCAACCAGCCATTGCAGCCAGCCTTGCTCGGTCAGCTCAGCCAGGCCTCTCTCGCGGCCTGGCTCTCTGTCTGCCTGGCCCGGTCTGCCCCGCCTTGCCTTGCAGCAACAGAACCAGCCGGCCTGGCAAGCGCATTCTGAGCTGGTTGGCTTGCCAGGCCGGCTGGTTCTGTTGCTGCAAGGCAGGGCGGGGCAGACCGGGCCAGGCAGACAGAGAGCCAGGCCGCGAGAGAGGCCTGGCTGAGCTGACTGAGCAAGGCGGGCTGCAATGGCTGACTGCAAGGGCTGATGTGCGCTGGCTTGGCAGCCTGACCTTCTACACTGGCTGACTGGCGGGGCTGGCTGGCTGCGTTGGCTGACTGAGCGGGCTTGCTTGCTAGAGCCTTCAAACGGCATCTACCTTGATCTCCGTCCTAAGAAAGAAAGACAGAAAATGAAACACACATAAATTCAGAACGAGTTAAACCCTCTATATGTAATAAAACAATTCTGGACAGGAATCCTGTATTGCAGGGGTGCGTCAGTACTCAGTAGCATTACAAAGTTATTGTGACAGTAATCATTGCTATAGAGTGTGTGTTCAGTAACAGTGTTAAATAGCTCTATATTGTGACAGTAATCATTGCTATAGAGTGTGTGTTCAGTAACAGGAATATTCCTGTCTCTCCAGCTCTTTAATAAATAGTAAAGGGTTAAAACAAATCAGGTAGGTGACAAAACTTCAGCCAATCAGGAGCAAGTAGCTATTTATGAGCTTAATGTTCCAGTTTTCATTTTGTCTGTTACATTACAATTCCACTTGTTTAATCTGCTCCCTGCACCCTGTAGCATGTGCTCCGAGACCATGGACTATAGCCTGTCGCTTTTCAGTGATTTTCACCTTTTTTTCAAATCCTCCGAAACCGTGAAAAATGCCACCCTGTAGCATGTGCTCCGAGACCATGGACTATAGCCTGTCGCTTTTCAGTGATTTTCACCATTTTTTCAAATCCTCCGAAACCGTGAAAAATGCCACCCTGTAGCATGTGCTCCGAGACCATGGACTATAGCCTGTCGCTTTTCAGTGATTTTCACAATTTTTTCAAATCCTCCGAAACCGTGAAAAATGGCACCCTGTAGCATGTGCTCCGAGACCATGGACTATAGCCTGTCGCTTTTCAGTGATTTTCACAATTTTTTCAAATCCTCCGAAACCGTGAAAAATGGCACCCTGTAGCATGTGCTCCGAGACCATGGACTATATAGCCTGTCGCTTTTCAGTGATTTTCACCTTTTTTTCAAATCCTCCGAAACCGCGAAAAATGGCACCCTGTAGCATGTGCTCCGAGACCATGGACTATAGCCTGTCGCTTTTCAGTGATTTTCACCTTTTTTTCAAATCCTCCGAAACCGCGAAAAATGGCACCCTGTAGCATGTGCTCCGAGACCATGGACTATAGCCTGTCACTTTTCAGTGATTTTCACCTTTTTTTCAAATCCTCCGAAACCGTGAAAAATGGCACCCTGTAGCATGTCGCTTTTCAGTGATTTTCACCATTTTTTCAAATCCTCCGAAACTGTGAAAATTGCCACCCTGTAGCATGTGCTCCGAGACCATGGACTATAGCCTGTCGCTTTTCAGTGATTTTCACCTTTTTTCAAATCCTCCGAAACCGTGAAAAATGCCACCCTGTAGCATGTGCTCCGAGACCATGGACTATAGCCTGTCGCTTTTCAGTGATTTTCACCATTTTTTCAAATCCTCCGAAACCGTGAAAAATGCCACCCTGTAGCATGTGCTCCGAGACCATGGACTATAGCCTGTCGCTTTTCAGTGATTTTCACCATTTTTTCAAATCCTCCGAAACCGTGAAAAATGGCACCCTGTAGCATGTGCTCCGAGACCATGGACTATAGCCTGTCGCTTTTCAGTGATTTTCACAATTTTTTCAAATCCTCCGAAACCGTGAAAAATGCCACCCTGTAGCATGTGCTCCGAGACCATGGACTATAGCCTGTCGCTGTTCAGTGATTTTCACCATTTTTTCAAATCCTCCGAAACCGTGAAAAATGGCACCCTGTAGCATGTGCTCCGAGACCATGGACTATAGCCTGTCGCTTTTCAGTGATTTTCACCATTTTTTCAAATCCTCCGAAACCGTGAAAAATGCCACCCTGTAGCATGTGCTCCGAGACCATGGACTATAGCCTGTCGCTTTTCAGTGATTTTCACAATTTTTTCAAATCCTCCGAAACCGTGAAAAATGCCACCCTGTAGCATGTGCTCCGAGACCATGGACTATAGCCTGTCGCTTTTCAGTGATTTTCACCATTTTTTCAAATCCTCCGAAACCGTGAAAAATGCCACCCTGTAGCATGTGCTCCGAGACCATGGACTATAGCCTGTCGCTTTTCAGTGATTTTCACCATTTTTTCAAATCCTCCGAAACCGTGAAAAATGGCACCCTGTAGCATGTGCTCCGAGACCATGGACTATAGCCTGTCGCTTTTCAGTGATTTTCACCATTTTTTCAAATCCTCCGAAACCGTGAAAAATGGCACCCTGTAGCATGTGCTCCGAGACCATGGACTATAGCCTGTCGCTTTTCAGTGATTTTCACAATTTTTTCAAATCCTCCGAAACCGTGAAAAATGCCACCCTGTAGCATGTGCTCCGAGACCATGGACTATAGCCTGTCGCTGTTCAGTGATTTTCACCATTTTTTCAAATCCTCCGAAACCGTGAAAAATGGCACCCTGTAGCATGTGCTCCGAGACCATGGACTATAGCCTGTCGCTTTTCAGTGATTTTCACAATTTTTTCAAATCCTCCGAAACCGTGAAAAATGCCACCCTGTAGCATGTGCTCCGAGACCATGGACTATAGCCTGTCGCTGTTCAGTGATTTTCACCATTTTTTCAAATCCTCCGAAACCGTGAAAAATGGCACCCTGTAGCATGTGCTCCGAGACCATGGACTATAGCCTGTCGCTTTTCAGTGATTTTCACCTTTTTTTAAAAAATCCTCCGAAACCGCGAAAAATGGCACCCTGTAGCATGTGCTCCGAGACCATGGACTATAGCCTGTCGCTTTTCAGTGATTTTCACCTTTTTTTCAAATCCTCCGAAACCGCGAAAAATGGCACCCTGTAGCATGTGCTCCGAGACCATGGACTATAGCCTGTCACTTTTCAGTGATTTTCACCTTTTTTTCAAATCCTCCGAAACCGTGAAAAATGGCACCCTGTAGCATGTCGCTTTTCAGTGATTTTCACAATTTTTTCAAATCCTCCGAAACTGTGAAAATTGCCACCCTGTAGCATGTGCTCCGAGACCATGGACTATAGCCTGTCGCTTTTCAGTGATTTTCACCTTTTTTTCAAATCCTCCGAAACCGTGAAAAATGCCACACTGTAGCATGTGCTCCGAGACCATGGACTATAGCCTGTCGCTTTTCAGTGATTTTCACCTTTTTTTCAAATCCTCCGAAACCGTGAAAATTGCCAGCCTGTAGCATGTGCTCCGAGACCATGGACTATAGCCTGTCGCTTTTCAGTGATTTTCACCTTTTTGTCAAATCCTCCGAAACCGTGAAAAATGCCACCCTGTAGCATGTGCTCCGAGACCATGGACTATAGCCTGTCGCTTTTCAGTGATTTTCACCATTTTTTCAAATCCTCCGAAACCGTGAAAAATGCCGCCCTGTAGCATGTGCTCCGAGACCATGGACTATAGCCTGTCGCTTTTCAGTGATTTTCACCTTTTTTTCAAATCCTCCGAAACCGTGAAAAATGCCACCCTGTAGCATGTGCTCCGAGACCATAGACTATAGCCTGTTGCTTTTCAGTGATTTTCACCTTTTTTTCAAATCCTCCGAAACCGTGAAAAATTCCACCCTGTAGCATGTGCTCCGAGACTATAGCCTGTCGCTTTTCAGTGATTTTCACCTTTTTTTCAAATCCTCCGAAACCGTGAAAAATGCCACCCTGTAGCATGTGCTCCGAAACCATGGATTATAGCCTGTCGCTTTTCAGTGATTTTCACCTTTTTTCAAATCCTCCGAAACCGTGAAAAATGCCACCCTGTAGCATGTGCTCCGAGACCATGGACTATAGCCTGTCGCTTTTCAGTGATTTTCACCTTTTTTTCAAATCCTCCGAAACCGTGAAAAATGCCACCCTGTAGCATGTGCTCCGAGACTATAGCCTGTCGCTTTTCAGTGATTTTCACCTTTTTTTCAAATCCTCCGAAACCGTGAAAAATGCCACCCTGTAGCATGTGCTCCGAGACCATGGACTATAGCCTGTCGCTTTTCAGGGATTTTCACCTTTTTTTCAAATCCTCCGAAACCGTGAAAAATGCCACTCTGTAGCATGTGCTCCGAGACCATGGACTATAGCCTGTCACTTTTCAGTGATTTTCACCTTTTTTTTCAAATCCTCCGAAACCGTGAAAAATGCCACCCTGTAGCATGTGCTCCGAGACCATGGACTATAGCCTGTCGCTTTTCAGTGATTTTCACCTTTTTTTCAAATCCTCCGAAACCGTGAAAAATGCCACCCTGTAGCATGTGCTCCGAGACCATGGACTATAGCCTGTCGCTTTTCAGTGATTTTCACCTTTTTTCAAATCCTCCGAAACCGTGAAAAATGCCACCCTGTAGCATGTGCTCCGAGACCATGGACTATAGCCTGTCGCTTTTCAGTGATTTTCACCTTTTTTTTAAATCCTCCGAAACCGTGAAAAATGCCACCCTGTAGCATGTGCTCCGAGACTATAGCCTGTCGCTTTTCAGTGATTTTCACCTTTTTTTCAAATCCTCCGAAACCGTGAAAAATGCCACCCTGTAGCATGTGCTCCGAGACCATGGACTATAGCCTGTCGCTTTTCAGTGATTTTCACCTTTTTTTCAAATCCTCCGAAACCGTGAAAAATGCCACTCTGTAGCATGTGCTCCGAGACCATGGACTATAGCCTGTCGCTTTTCAGTGATTTTCACCTTTTTTTTCAAATCCTCCGAAACCGTGAAAAATGCCACCCTGTAGCATGTGCTCCGAGACCATGGACTATAGCCTGTCGCTTTTCAGTGATTTTCACCTTTTTTTCAAATCCTCCGAAACCGTGAAAAATGCCACCCTGTAGCATGTGCTCCGAGACCATAGACTATAGCCTGTTGCTTTTCAGTGATTTTCACCTTTTTTTCAAATCCTCCGAAACCGTGAAATTCCACCCTGTAGCATGTGCTCCGAGACTATAGCCTGTCGCTTTTCAGTGATTTTCACCTTTTTTTCAAATCCTCCGAAACCGTGAAAAATGCCACCCTGTAGCATGTGCTCCGAGACCATGGATTATAGCCTGTCGCTTTTCAGTGATTTTCACCTTTTTTCAAATCCTCCGAAACCGTGAAAAATGCCACCCTGTAGCATGTGCTCCGAGACCATGGACTATAGCCTGTCGCTTTTCAGTGATTTTCACCTTTTTTTCAAATCCTCCGAAACCGTGAAAAATGCCACCCTGTAGCATGTGCTCCGAGACTATAGCCTGTCGCTTTTCAGTGATTTTAACTTTTTTTTCAAATCCTCCGAAACCATGAAAAATGCCACCCTGTAGCATGTGCTCCGAGACCATGGACTATAGCCTGTCGCTTTTCAGTGATTTTCACCTTTTTTCAAATCCTCCGAAACCGTGAAAAATGCCACCCTGTAGCATGTGCTCCGAGACCATGGACTATAGCCTGTCGCTTTTCAGTGATTTTCACCTTTTTTTTAAATCCTCCGAAACCGTGAAAAATGCCACCCTGTAGCATGTGCTCCGAGACTATAGCCTGTCGCTTTTCAGTGATTTTCACCTTTTTTTCAAATCCTCCGAAACCGTGAAAAATGCCACCCTGTAGCATGTGCTCCGAGACCATGGACTATAGCCTGTCGCTTTTCAGTGATTTTCACCTTTTTTTTCAAATCCTCCGAAACCGTGAAAAATGCCACCCTGTAGCATGTGCTCCGAGACCATGGACTATAGCCTGTCGCTTTTCAGTGATTTTCACCTTTTTTTCAAATCCTCCGAAACCGTGAAAAATGCCACCCTGTAGCATGTGCTCCGAGACCATGGACTATAGCCTGTCGCTTTTCAGTGATTTTCACCTTTTTTTCAAACCCTCCGAAACCGTGAAAAATGCCACCCTGTAGCATGTGCTCCGAGACCATGGACCTTAGCCTGTCGCTTTTCAGTGATTTTCACCTTTTTGTCAAATCCTCCGAAACCGTGAAAAATTCCACCCTGTAGCATGTGCTCCGAGACTATAGCCTGTCGCTTTTCAGTGATTTTCACCTTTTTTTCAAATCCTCCGAAACCGTGAAAAATGCCACCCTGTAGCATGTGCTCCGAGACCATGGACCTTAGCCTGTCGCTTTTCAGTGATTTTCACCTTTTTGTCAAATCCTCCGAAACCGTGAAAAATGCCACCCTGTAGCATGTGCTCCGAGACTATAGCCTGTCGCTTTTCAGTGATTTTCACCTTTTTTTCAAATCCTCCGAAACCGTGAAAAATGGTAGTTCCCAAACCTTTTCATGCCAAGGACCCCCAAATTGACACTAATTATCCCGCGGACCCCCATTTGAAAACATATGCCAGGGACATTTTTTCAGAGATTTTTTTTATGGCTCAAGCAGCCAGTGATTCTCAACCTGTTTAACCACCAGTTTGACATGCATTAGTCTACGTACCCCCATGTAATGGCATTTCTATCTCTGGGTCCCCCAATTAATTAATTTATTTATCTGAGAGTGTAAAAATGGAACCAACAGGTCAATTTGGTTCCATTTGTACACTCGCTGAGGTACAGACCCATAAGGGTCCATTTGGTTACAAACTATCATTTAGCTGGGGACCCCCTGGAACTCTCTCAAGGACCCCTGGGGGTCCCCGGACACCACTTGGTCAAGATGGAAAGAATTTATCCAAATCAGAAAATAGCAGGCACAACCAATAGTGGTTAAAATGATTTACTGCAGTACATTACTTTAAAATGGCACAAAGTGCATTTTATAGAGAAACTGGGGCCCAGAGACGCTTCCCAGCCTGGAGAATAGACTAGTTCGTAGGTCTATCAGGCTTTGTTTCGGTGAGTGGTTTTGTTTATTTCCGGGAAATTCTAAACCCTCGCACGACAGTGGGAAATTATGCTAGAGGGCGGTCCCCACAGGGCGTTAGTGAGAGACTCGCTGACGCACTGGACCAGGGCTAGGAACCACTGGTCCAGGGCTAGGAACCACTGGACCAGGGCTAGGAACCACTGGACCAGGGCTAGGAACCACTGGACCAGGGCTAGGAACCAGAGGCTAAATGTCATCAAATGGTGGTCCGTGGCTCAAATGGGTCTGAGAGGCTAAATGTCATCAAATGGTGGTTCCGTGGCTCAAATGCTGAATAAATAATAGGCCTTGATATGAAAAGGGTTGAAAACCACTGATTTCGACTATAGCTCAGACATGTTTGTGCTGTTGAATGATGTTTTCTTATTATCCAAAAGTTGTGCCATGAATTAAATAGTGAGAATAAAAGTGAGTTTTGTTCAGCCAAGATGCTGAACCCAGGAGGACATAGAATGGGTGCTGGGCTGGCATCCTTCTGATTTACTGATGGATGCTGAGTCCAGAAACACTTCAGAACGGGCGGTAGTGGCTCAGGGGTAGAGTGGCTGGATGGTGACCACAAGGTTGCCAGTTCGATCCCTGTGGGCTCCCCCAGAGTTAGTGTCGAAGTGTCCTTGAGCAAGACTCTGAACCCCTGATTGCTCCTGATGTGCAGGTTGGTTTCCGCTGCCATCGGTGTATGAATGTGTGTGTGTGAATGGGTGAATGTAATGCACAATCTATGTAAAGCGCCTTGGATAAAAGGCACTATATAAATGCACCATTTACCATTTTAGAAAACGTAGAAATATGGGACATTCTGCATAATGAGTATAGGCTAATTTTACTTTTGGTACACATGAAGTACATTTTGATGCCAATACTGTTGTACGTTTTATTCAAGTACATTTTGAATTCGCCAAGTGCTCCTTCCTTACTCTCATGACAACATCAAACAGGCTTCCAACGTAGCGCACGCCCCGATCAACCCCCCCCCCCCCCCCCCCCCCCACCCCATGCAAGGTTGACCTTGACATCCAGGTCAAATTGAGTCCCCCTCCACCGGCATTGTGTGGAGTCCTGGAAGTCGGTTGATTACACTCTATCTACTGAGGTGTGAAATTGGGAGGTACGGTGTTATGGTAGGGGAGTCAGAGATGTTATTCTCCAGATTGCGTTGCTCCCTGATCGAGGTACGGTGTTATGGTAGGGGAGTCAGAGATGTTATTCTCCAGATTGCGTTGCTCCCTGATCGAGGTACGGTGTTATGGTAGGGGAGTCAGAGATGTTATTCTCCAGATTGCGTTGCTCCCTGATCGAGTGAGACTTGGGTTTGATAGAGAGGCTGCTCTCTAACACATTCAGGACGGTCAGGAACCCCTTTTGGTGTTTTGAGCATGTTATACTTTAGCTGTTGAAAAATAGCAGATCTACAAGCTCGTAGCGCGGCACTCGGTGTTGCGCTACGAGCTTGCTAGATCTGCTATTTTAGAAAAATCGTGAAAATGTGGCGCAAATCTTTGAATATATATTTTTTCAGAGCGAACGTTTTTTAACTCAAATCTTTGCTTCCGGAGCGGTCCCTGGAATGACATATTTTCAGATGGGGGGGTCGGCGGCCAAATACAGATCATTCTGGGGGTCCTTTGACATGAAAAAGTTTGAGCACCACTGACATAGAAACACAGGTTTTTCAGGAAACTGTTTTTTAATCGCAGGTTAAAATGTGCTAATGTGCGATTGTGCGTGTCTCTGTCTGCATGGCAGAGAGACGAGTGGTGGTATACTGTCTGTACAGTATTGGTGTACGCCTGTACGGTAACGCGTTTCGTTTGTATGTTGAGTTGACAGGAGTTGAGTCATCTCGATCGCACTATAATGTCACACTATAAGGTCATAAGGTCAAGGAAGGAACCAATGAATGCCAGCGGTCATTTTTAATCAATCTTTTATATTATTGATATTTAGCAACCTATCTTTTAAAAAATCACAACCGTGTGAACTGAGTGGTGTAAGGTCTTATATAGCCTGTCTGACGTAATGAAATCATGTCTGACATAGCAACCATGCTCATTTTTTGAGCACAGACAGACAGACAGACAGACAGACAGACAGACAGACTAACAAAGCCAGTTGTAGGAGTGGTTTACACCACTCAAAATTTGTTTCAGCCGATCATCCAATACATTGAGTCCTCTCTGACCTGGCGTTAACCGAGTACAGCGGCAGATTCTTGTGTAAACACAAACATTGGCTTGTGATTGGCTGATCACCCCATACCGATGATTTGATTGGCTGAACTATTTGCTGTAGGCTACATATTGAAAATAAAAGTGAAGACGGAAAAGTGACGCAAATTTCAAAGACATTTTAGAATAAGGGCCTTTCTCGGCCCTTATTCACAAATGCAAGACACCTGTCTTGCATTTGTCTTGTGTCTGTGTGTAATGGCCGCTCCAAGGCATTTCCAATGGAAGCCCATATGTTTTGACCAAACATTTTTGTTTGATGGGGGGAGGGGGGCAGAAAACATCCATCAAATGACCAGTGCTATATAATGCATATTCTGTTGATAGTTGCAAGAAAGATTGTGATACACACACAAAGTTAAACAAATATATAAGATGGAATATATGACAGCCCAGTTACAAATTAAGCTCCCTAACTTCAAAAGGAGATGGAAGTTAGTGGCAGAATATCTGGAAGCAGATTCTACTAATGGGTAGAGAGTCGAGGCGCTGCCCAGATACCCTACATTTTTTTCTTTCTTTTTCTTGTAATGTCACTTATTTTACTTTTACACTTATTAATTAACTGAATAATATGCAATCTGAGAATCCCATCGTCAAATATTCGGTAAAACAGCGGCCCCTGTTGTTCCTCGAAATTGAGTTGACGCGAGGCAACAGTCTGTCTTGAGAGACCATATAATATGAAACAAATTTCCTGTAAATTACCTTATAATGGCAATGAACACGTTAAAAAAAGAACACATCCATCAAAGGGACACCACCCGCTCACCTCCGCCCCACCCACTCCTGGTGCTGCGGCCATCTTGGAAACTAAACACAATATAAACAATGGGAGAAGGGTGGGGGCCGAGAAAGGCCCTCATTGGCCTCAGACCTTAATGGTTTTAATCAGGGCCTTAATCAGGGCAATGCTCCCATTTCATCAGAGAACTGTGCACTACAAAAAAGCCCACAAAGCAGTAATTAGGTGCCTGATCGACCGCTATCAGCTACGCTACAACTGTCTAAATGAAGCGTGTATGAAGTTAGTAATCATCACCTCGCTGAACAAGGCTGTGAGGATTTTTTGCAATCATTTGACTGTACTTTCACACCCAATCTGGCTAATTGGCCTTTTCCAATCTAGTCCATTTACGTCAAAATTAATAAAATGTCTTCTAAATTCTGACAGTTTTCTGAAATACCTCATGTTTCTGTATCAGTGGTGCTCAATATTTCATGTCAAGGACCCCAATAATTATATGTAATTGGCCACCGACCCCCATCTGAAAATATGTTATTCCAGGAACCCCCCCCCCCCCCCCCCCCCAGAAGCAAAGATTTGAGTTAAAAACGTTCGCTCTGAAAGAATATATATTCAAAGATTTGCGCCACATTTTCACGATTTCTCAAAAATAATGTAGCAGACCTACAAGCTCGTAGCGCGGCACTCGGTGCCGCGCTATGAGCTTGTAGATCTGCTATTTTTCAATAGCTAAAGTATAAGATAATGCTTAAACACCAAAAGGGGTTGCCCGCCCAAAATGGGCTAGTGGGTCCAACGAAGGGCATCAGGCAGACAGTGAGGCCCAGTAAAGGCTGCCCTCATGTCCTTCATTATAGAACATGTCAAGTAGTGGGGAGAGGAGAGGAGAGGAGAGGAGGGGAGAGGAGAGGAGAGGAGAGGAGAGGAGGAGAGGGGAGGGGAGGGGAGGGGAGGGGAGGGGAGAGGAGAGGAGAGGAGAGGAGAGGAGAGGAGAGGAGAGGAGAGGAGAGGAGGGGAGGGGAGGGGAGGGGAGGGGAGGGGAGGGGAGGGGAGAGGAGAGGAGGGGAGAGGAGAGGAGAGGAGAGGAGAGGAGAGCGCAGCGGGGAATCCCTCCGTGTCAAGGGCCTTTCCCAGATGGGAGAAGAGAAGAGGCTTCTCGTTTCTTTTCTTCTTCTCGAGTAATTGGTGCATATAGCATATAGCACATAATGGAGGTCCAGTGCTAAGGCGATTAAACTGATGTTATCTTCATTATTATATATTGTCGGATCGCCATATGCGATCACACTGGAGAGTTATGAGACGAAGAACCATTTAGGTCCATAATGATTATCCATAATTCATAAGTTATGGATAAGGGGGTCAGGACAGATTCTGGTCAGAATAAATGATGGACTTAAATGGTTCTTCGTCCCAACTCGCTACGGTGATCAAAGTACTATATTTCTTTATCCCGCCTCTGTTTTTCAGCCCCCAACTAGTCCTCTGGTACTGATTATGGGTGAGTTAAGTCTGGAATGAATCTCACCACCTGGAACCACTCTATTTTATCACCCTCTTCAAAGTATAATTTCCATTTGTCTTGCTTCAAACGAGGCAATTTTGCCTTTGGAGACAAGATAGAACTCAATTCAAATATGAGCCTGGTGAAGTGAAAGAATGAACAATGAGGTTGGGGTTACGAAAAGAGATATGCACCACGCTGCGCACACACATGCACGCACACGCAAACACGCTCACGCACACATGCATGCACATGTGCACAAGTGCACACGCACACACACACACACAAAAATATGGCAATATATCCTCTTGCCTGTCGCAGATAATAAATAGATTACAGTTTGACCTTGAACCTCAGATAATAGCAGTAAGATTGGCCTAGCCTCGTCACTCATCTCGTTGGCACTTAAACTGCAACTTCTTGCTGATGAAGGTCACAGGACCCCTCCTCCAAGGTCACAACACCCCTCCTCCAATTGCTCTGAGGCACGACCCACATCACCCATGCAACCCTGACAGGCGATTCTTCTTTTGGCTGTGTGACGCCTACATTTTATATATAGGACTCAAGTGGTTAAATTCAATTGTGACCTGTTGTTCATCGTATACTTGAACACAATCAATGGAGCAATAATACTATTTCGCATTGATGTGTCTTTTCCTCAGGGTTCTGTGGAGATTTTACTAAGTTGCTGTTTGAAATGAATATGGAGATCCAAGCAGGCACATAATCCTTCGTTCCATTTATTGGTCAGCAATCAGTTACAGACAGGTTACAGATATCATCGTTCCATCGTATTGAGGCCTTCCCAGGCAGAATGCCTAGTCCCCCCTTGTCTCTCTCTCTCTGTATCTCACTCCCTCTCCCACTGATCCCCTGCATGTCTTATACAGTCTTAACATGTGGGTGTCACCCTGTTCCTGCGTGTGTGTGCGTGTGCGTGTGCGTGTGCGTGTGTGTGTGTGTGTGTGCTGACCCCCAAGGCTCAGTCAACATGTTACCACAGGGTCAGCAATCAGTCACCACAGCAGGAGTCCTTTTGTAAAAGGACTCCTGAGTGATAAAAGTCACTGAGTCTACTATATATGACAGGAAGAACTCACAGCTGTTATTTAAGATAGCTGA
Organism: Electrona antarctica; assembly: GCF_951216825.1. Lineage (NCBI taxonomy): Eukaryota > Metazoa > Chordata > Actinopteri > Myctophiformes > Myctophidae > Electrona > Electrona antarctica. Next base: position 4,439,284 of record NC_136793.1, read on the forward strand.
CTACCCAAAGTGTCCCTGGGCCACTTTTAGTGACCTGCTATACTGGATGAACCTTCCACTCAGGCATGAGACCTGCACCCTGCAAGTGTTATGTGTACGATTATGACATATGTTGAGATGCATAAGCTATCAAAATATACATCAGACCCCCCTTCTGGGGAATTAAATATTCCCCAGACATAATTCATATTTTATAAATGACCAAAATTAATTTTCCAAAAAAATGTTCACTTTTTTCTTTTTTCTCAAAAAATCCCAAAATGTTCAAATTCCCCAAACGGTCTCCCTTCGTAGGTAATTACCCTCTTCCCCCCTGGATCATGTGAAGATGAAACACAGTCAGGTTGACACAAAACTCAAAACAAAATGAACAAAATCAATCTGTTAGACAATGACCCTATCAGTCCGAAGCTGTTTGTTGTCACACCCAGATAAAATAAATTCAAGTGAACTGTTCCTAGGCTAATTACTATACTATTTTTAATTTGTTCCCCAACATTAGATAGGCTGATTCCTGTACCTGTATAGACATCAATATTTGTTTGGAAGTGGATTCCAATATCGACTTAATAAGAAATAATATAATATTCCCTTCTCCCCCCCTTCTTAGTTAGTGAGCAACTTTCATGGAATATTAATGGACAGATGAATGGTCCTGCAGAAACCATCCATCTGACTCCCAATTCGGAAAGTTGCACACAAACTAAGAGCTAACATGTAATACCCATGGTGAGTTTCAATCTGTATCAATATGTGACTATTAACATAGTAACATTATACTCCTAATGCAGGCCTATTTTAACTGACAATTAAACAACATTTGTATTACTAACTAGAATATAATTCACATTTTTTTTAATTGGATTTCACTGTGATGCTTAAGGAAGTTATCTAAAATGAACTCATATTATTACCATTAACTATTATTTTTAAACAAATCAACCAAAACCTTTTCAACCCGATAGACCCCCCTGGACACAGGAGCATTTTTTTTTAAAACTATCTATATTGTACCAAATTAGAACCGAACAACCGAACGCCTGTTCCGTTGTATCTCTTGTATGACAGACCTGAAACTGAACCATATTTAAAACAGAAATTAAACTCCTTATTTAACTGAAATCCTATTTAGACTAAATCAAATTCCTATATTGATTACATCCTGTTTAGACTAAATCAAATTCCTATATTGATTGAATACAAATACCTGTAAATGAAAAGTTAACACTCATAGCATGACAAAATGGTTAATCATAAAAACAAACATCCCTAAAACAGTACTATTTCAGTACCTTGTTATATCTACTTTGACCTGTCAGCACAGAATACAACAAAACACAAACATTAGAGCAACTCTTCCAACATCAATCACAATTCAGATGAACCGCGATTTTTTTTCTTTCCATGACACAAATTGTTCAGACGTTCAACGCGCTAGGGAAATGGTTCCCACAATTATTTTTTTCGCCTACAGAATAAAAACGCTTGGAACATCCTTCTTGATTCTCAGAGCTTGCACATAGCTCTCAGATCTGTAGGTTTGAAGCAGACAGTTGTCCCCATACGCTTCAGCACACGTGAACTACAGCTTACTGCAGTCGACAGTAGAACTCCCTTCGAGCATTCACAAGGCTCGAGTGGACAGTAGATTCTCCTCGAGCAATCACAAGGCTCTAGTGTACAACTTCTTGCTTAGCCATGTCAATCATGACAGCAAAAGCATTGAAACGCTCCTTTCCTCCATTGTAACATGAACTTTGGAACGGTCTCCCTTGGACCTCTCCTCTTGGAACGCTCCTCCTCTTTCCAGAGCAGAAGGAGCACGCTCCTCTCCTCCATCACGGTGGAGAACCAGTTGGCGTGGGCCCGTGGGCCGTAGCCGCAGAATAGCGTTCAATCCGACACCTCCTGTAGCGAACACAGGTCTGTGAAAGTCACCTGCTATTGATTTCCGACGGTAGAAGCTGAGTTAGGAGCTCCTCTGTCGCTGTTCTCGTAGTGTTGTCACAGCTGCCTGCAGACACACCCCCCTGGACTCTCTGCCCTCGGGATGACCTCCTGTAGGCGCTGCTCAGATGTCACCGTTGACATCCTGGAGACCCGGTGGTCTCTCCGTGATCCTTTTGGTGTAGAACTGTTGACGGAATCCATGATCCATGATGTCCCTCTCCTTTACACCTATTAAAAGGAAACATGCAGGCTCCCACTACAAATATCCCCAATCATTTCTTAGGATATTGATGACACTACAAGCTACTGGTCACTAAGATGACCTCTCTGGCATTAATCTCACTCTTTTTGCTAATCTCCCTAGTTCTGACATGGCAAAGGAATGAATAATAACCATGGCGTTGAGAGATTACAATGAGACTATTAAATGAGAGTCATAAATAGTGTCGCTGAACTAACTAAATTCACTGATGTCAAGTCACCAAACGTATTGATGGACAGGTGTTTTGAGCTGAGGGGCTGGCTTGCTTTAACCCTGAAAAGGTTCAACCGTGGGTCTAGATCCCCCGGTTAAAACTTCCACTCCTGGAGATATGGGTCAAATCCCCCTCAGTATGCTACCAGCAAGTCTTGTGCTCAGAACACAGGGTGGCGAATTCCTGTGATCACCGTTATGTAGTAAGGCTGTCAGCCGTCGCCTCCATTACCCTACACACAAACAGACACTTTTGACTAAAACCAATACTTAAAATTCACACCATAATACACCCTTACAAATGTAGTCCTTAATTGCGATCTACTTGTTGACATCAGACTCCAAAAGCAGACTTTCTTCCCATCTTTTTCTCTAAATAGCACCCCCAATAAACAGCTCACAGCGGGTCAAACAGAGGTAGGAGGTAAAGACAGGACAGGACAGGACAGGAGGTCCACAGGAGGTCCCTAAAGCCCTCTCCCTGTTATCTGAAACTACACAAGGTATTTATTTTAGGGTGAGAAGGAAATAGCTCTCTCCCCCCTCTTTCCCCTAAAGCACATTCCGTCAGAGCATATAAAGATTGACTCTCCAGTATTCGTAGTCAGCTCTGTATGTATTTGCTCATTTAACTATCACTCTTAGAATGGCTTCTACTAGCAATATTTCACCGGACATAGCTAGAACCTTTTTGAAGTAAGTCTAGTATGAAGTACATTCAATCATTCATTCACTCACACATACATTATTCTCAATCAATTCTCGTGATTTCATTCACACCACAAACACTCTCAGGCTTGTGTGACCGTCTCATTGAAACCCCTGGCTGGTGTCTACCCCAAACTCAAGCTTCATATGGCCTGGCAAACATTGCTGTACGTTTCTTCTGACACCTGTGACAGGTGTACCAAGCCATAAATCCACCACCAAAATAAAAAAGATCAATGTAGACACGTCTACCATTGCTATGCCTTTTTCAATGAGAAGATTCCATGCCTGCACACACTCTCACACAGAGTTGATTCAAAATACTACCACAGTGTAGTAGTATTATTTTCCAACCCTTCAAACTCACTCACTTCACACAGTCGGACAGGGTAGAAGTAATCTCTCTACCACTGCGAGGGGAGAGGGACCCCCCTCGTCTCACTCACTCATGCACTCAATCAGGCGGTGTCCCCTTTCACACACACATTTCAATAGAGAGGGGCGTGTCAAGTCAACTGTCAAAAGAAGAGCATGGCACTTCTCCTTTAGCTGTCCTTCTCATCCATGAGGTCCGGTCAACTTGACTTCCCTCAAAGTTTCCCAATGTGATTTCTGATTACACTGTCCAGAAAAATGACCATATATCCCACATTTATGGCAAACACCTCTCATCCTCCAGCTTTCCGGGCTGTGACGTGTCTGTGGCTGTACTGCCCCCTGATAGGGTCGCACAGGTGGCTGACATCCCCATTGTTGCCATCTCTGCTGTGGCGGGTTCTCCCACTGCGGCCTCTCCCACTGCGGCCTCTGTTGTGGCCCAACGAAACCAGGAGTCTCTCGTACTCTCCATGGCAGAAGTGGTTGTGGAGGTTCCCACTGTTGTGGCAGCGGATGGTTCGGCAAAACAGCCGTGCAAAAACGCTGCAAGTGCGTCACATCGCCACACCTATAACAGCCTGTGTAATAACGTGGTCCACTCGGCTTGGGATTATGTGGACGAAACTGTTCGGGCTGAGTCTTGTCAACCCTGGGTGCACTGGGTAGGTCAGGAGCCGCCTGGGGCTCAACCCCAGCTGTCACGACAGCCGCTTGTATGATCTGTTGTGCGCCCTCCAACTGGGTCTTGGTCAGCAGTCGAACCATTTCTGTGTGACTTTGTTCCTGCTCATCTGCCTCCTTGCGAGCAAGTCCAACGCAGTGTACAATGTGATCCACGTACAGAGCAAGGGGCAATTTCGCCAGGCCAACCACTGTCTGCAGATTGGCCCTGACTTTCTCAGGAAGACCTTGTTCAATTTTTGAGTAGACAATAGACCGTCCCAACTCATTACGCTCAGGGTCCTTTCCTGTGGCATCCATCCATTCCTGGCACACGCGGGCGACATATTTACATGGTGGTTCGGAGACCCCCAGCGGAGATATCGTAATCGTATCCGGATGCACTTCAGTGGGGTACAAGTCTCTCAGCGCACGCCATAGTGCTCCTCTGTGACTCAAGAAAAGGTCTGCGTCTCCAGCCGTCGTACCTGCGTACAGTCTGAGTCCCGCACGGTCAAGAATGTCATCTAGGCCGTCTATGTCAATCAGATTTGCCAGAAGTTGTTTTAAGTCACCCACAGTTAGCTCTGTCCCAGTCAAAAGGTCCTCAAACTTCAATATCCAGCGTTGCGCACCATCCCGCAAAAGGGGAAGTCGACGCACAATGTCAGTCATGTCGACGGACGCCCATGGCTTGTATTCCATATGTCTGCCCTTCCCCAGCATCGGGAGCATCCTGGGGCAGTTATCATCAATGTCAGGTGTGGGCCTCTTTGATCTGCATGGGCATTTGTTCAAGGCCCCCCTGGAGTCTTTCACACGTCTCCGGCTTGAACGTGTGCGAGTGCCGGAATGGCTCTCACAATCACTGCTGTCCTGTTCAAAATCCTCATCACTTTTGTTGACGTACTTCCTCTTACTCCCACTCTGCCTGTCGTGACTCGGTAACACACGTTTCTCCGTGCGTCCAGCAGCTCTGTCACGGCAGTGTTTGCTCTCCAGCTCTTTCAACGCATCAGAATGGTCATTGTACAATCGAACCAAGTCTTTTTCTTGAGCAGCCAATCCAGCCAAACGCTCCGCCAGGTACGTAGTAGCGGCTGAATCCTCAATATTCTCCCGAAAACTCTTCTCCGCCTCAGAAATCTGCCCATGAAGAACAGTGAGACTATCGCCAAGAGAGTTCAGCATCATGACAGCGTCCCCCCTCACTTCCTCCTGTGACAGGTTGCTGCCGCTCATGGCCGGATTGGGGCTTGCTGTCCTTCTGTAGATGTCATCACCTCCATGTAAACTGTGGCTGTGTGCAGCCTTGTCACTGAGATCACCGATCAACTGTTTCTCCCTCACTGAAAGTTCATTCAACTGCGTCTCAATCATACGCAGAAAATGTCTGTGTGCCCTCGTCGACACAGTCAATTCACTGATCAAGTCCATTTTCAGGCGCCGGACCGATCCCAGCTCCTCTTTAATACAGTCTGCTTGTAGCCCAGGTTTTGACTGCTCAGATGTTCTCACGTCCCTGTTGTCCACCTCAGTCTGTGCTGAGTTGTTGCTGTGACCCTCAGTGTCAATGCACTGGTTGTCTGTGCTGCAATCAGCGGAAATCTTCTCATCGGGCAGTACTGACACAGGAGACAATGGTACGGACAATTTCCTGCTCATCTCCTCACTGTCAATATGACTCGTTCTCAGCTGTCGACCTATTTTTACTTGAATCTGATGCCATTTTTCTGAAATTCTGGGAATATTCTTAGATGAGAATTTGTTTTGCACAATGTGCACTGGAGTGGCAGCCATAACTACTAAATTGTAGATAATCTCACTCACTGTCATAAATTCTGGGTGATACACTCTGTACTCTGACTGCAGTCTCCTCTCACCTCACACAGACACGCATACTCATTTGCATACTAGCCCCAAAGAATGAGTAGATAGTCTACAAACTCATGTAAAAACATGTAATACTTTCTCTCTCACACCATCCACACAGGAAAATGTAACATAAAGAAATGAGAGACAAACTACACATAAAAATAAACATAGAAATGCCTCTATATATATTTTTGTTTAGACTAGCAGCTCACTGACTTAGGGAAGAGACCCCCCTTGATCATCTCACACCCACGTCACTCACTGTCCTCATTTACAGGTACATGTAAGCAACGGTTGCTGTAGTTTTGTCCCTAAGGTCAACTTACTTATACAGACCATATATATATTTTGACTAAAACTTTTAGGCTTAACAATCCAAATTAACCTATCTAATTTTACAAAGGATAAATGAAATATCCTAAATGTGATAATTTACAATGAGAAATGTATTCTCAATTACCTCCTAAATTTAGCTTGGACCCCCAAATTAAAGCCAATTTAACCTGAATTAAATCCCCATTTTAATATCTATATTACTCCCCCCTCAGAAACATGTTCCACATGCTTCAGAAATACCTAAAAGAAAAAATAATACACACGCACAATCATACCATATAAGCTACACTACCATTTAACTCTTAAACTCTGTCAACTCCCTAACAGAAGCAGACTCCAAGAACCTAATCACTAACCTAACCAATAACCTGCCTAACACAGCGTCCAGATGTACACTATGGCCCTAACACGTACGCTTAACACAAGAATCACAAACCTATTCCATCATCCTAACTTCAGTCCCAGGTCCCATCCAAAGCCACGTCAAAAACAACAAAAAATCCACAGATACGCAGGTCCGTCTCGCGTGGCGCAGAAAATCCCCAGACTTTTCCTCACCAACCATCCACCAACGTCTGGCGCCATTGTGATGTGTCTTTTCCTCAGGGTTCTGTGGAGATTTTACTAAGTTGCTGTTTGAAATGAATATGGAGATCCAAGCAGGCACATAATCCTTCGTTCCATTTATTGGTCAGCAATCAGTTACAGACAGGTTACAGATATCATCGTTCCATCGTATTGAGGCCTTCCCAGGCAGAATGCCTAGTCCCCCCTTGTCTCTCTCTCTCTGTATCTCACTCCCTCTCCCACTGATCCCCTGCATGTCTTATACAGTCTTAACATGTGGGTGTCACCCTGTTCCTGCGTGCGCGTGTGTGTGTGTGTGTGTGCTGACCCCCAAGGCTCAGTCAACATGTTACCACAGGGTCAGCAATCAGTCACCACAGCAGGAGTCCTTTTGTAAAAGGACTCCTGAGTGATAAAAGTCACTGAGTCTACTATATATGACAGGAAGAACTCACAGCTGTTATTTAAGATAGCTGACTACCCAAAGTGTCCCTGGGCCACTTTTAGTGACCTGCTATACTGGATGAACCTTCCACTCAGGCATGAGACCTGCACCCTGCAAGTGTTATGTGTACGATTATGACATGTTGAGATGCATAAGCTATCAAAATATACATCAGCATCCAGAGGTGTGTGTGTGTGTGTGTCCGTGTGCGTGTCCGTGTGTGTGTCCGTCCGTCCGTCCGTCCGTCCGTCCGTCTGTCCGTCTGCGTACAGCTTATCTCCACACCGTTGGTTGGCCCGGTCGATGCCAAACTGTGCGCACACACTCCCTGGATGCCAACGACGAACCTCTGCCCCAAATTGTCCACAACGGCCTGTTATAGCGGCACCATGGCATGAGGCCGATTTTTAGCAAAACACATGTCTTTATATTACTCGTACACATTTGATCTATACGTCACACAATTCGGTATACACTATCTCCATAGTCATGTGATGCTATTCTGCTGGTAGAGAGCTGTGCCCCGAGGGGCACTTTTACTAGTTCTGTTTGAGACCCGCTCTCTCTCCGCCACTATAGGAGAGAAATCAAAAAGCAGAAGATAAGGTTAAGACATATATCCTCCTCTTCATTCTTCAATGTTTCAAAGTGAATCATGATACCAGCAGGACACAGACAGGTGGTTCTTCATCAGAGCTCAAAGTTCAAGGTGAGGTGCGTGCGTGCGTGCGTGCGTGTGTGTGTGCGTGCGCTAGATTGAGTGTGTTTGGAAAGGCTCTCTCTATGTGGGTGTGTGCATATCGGGGGTGTGAGTTTGTTGTGTGTAAATCTTATCGGTTAGGTTCAATTCTGTGTAATGTTTTATGTTTGGTTTGTTTTGTTTCTGTGCACAAGGATGCTAACGCACACCAAAAACCTGAAGAGGGAATCTCGAAACAACAAGAAAGTGGCCGCACACGCCAATAGCCAGAGTGCCAATATTTTATTTAGGACGGCAGGTTAAGACCGAATCCAACGTTTCGGCGGTTAAGCCTTCATCAGGGAATCAAAACAAACTGCTTTGTTTTGTGGGGTCCGGGGACCCCCATGGGTCCTTGAGGGAGTTCCAGGGGGTCCGGGGACCCCCAGGGGTCCTTGAGGGAGTTCCAGGGGGTCCGGGGACCCCCATGGGTCCTTGAGGGAGTTCCAGGGGGTCCGGGGACCCCCAGGGGTCCTTGAGGGAGTTCCAGGGGGTCCTCAGCTAGATCATAGTTAGGAACCAAATTGACCCTTTATGGGTCTGTAACTCATGAAATGAAACATTTGACATTGATTATTTCAAAATAAATTGGGGGTCCGATAGAAATGCCATTAAATGGGAGTATATAGACTAATGCATGTCAAACGGAGGGTCCTTGAAATGAAACGGGTTGAGAGTCACTGCTAAGCCTTCTCTCATGGGGGTCCTTGGGCATATCTTTTCAAATGGTAATTAGTGTCAATTTGGGGGTCCTTGACATGAACAGGTTTGGGAACCACTGCCGTAGGCCATATGGTTTCCGCCAGACAGCGATGATGATACGGGTGAAGCTAGCTGTCTGCAGATGGATGGTGTAATCAGGTGAAGCTAGCTGTCTGCAGATGGATGGTGTAATCAGGTGAAGCTAGCTGTCTGCAGATGGATGGTGTAATCAGGTGAAGCTAGCTGTATGCAGATGGATGGTGTAATCAGGTGAAGCTAGCTGTATGCAGATGGATGGTGTAATCAGGTGAAGCTAGCTGTATGTAGATGGATGGTGTAATCAGGTGAAGCTAGCTGTATGTAGATGGATGGTGTAATCAGGTGAAGCTAGCTGTATGTAGATGGATGGTGTAATCAGGTGAAGCTAGCTGTATGTAGATGGATGGTGTAATCAGGTGAAGCTAGCTGTATGTAGATGGATGGTGTAATCAGGTGAAGCTAGCTGTATGTAGATGGATGGTGTAATCAGGTGAAGCTATAGCTGTATGTAGATGGATGGTGTAATCAGGTGAAGCTAGCTGTATGCAGATGGATGGTGTAATCGGGTGAAGCTAGCTGTATGTAGATGGATGGTGTAATCGGGTGAAGCTAGCTGTATGCAGATGGATGGTGTAATCAGGTGAAGCTAGCTGTATGTAGATGGATGGTGTAATCAGGTGAAGCTAGCTGTATGCAGATGGATGGTGTAATCAGGTGAAGCTAGCTGTATGCAGATGGATGGTGTAATCAGGTGAAGCTAGCTGTATGTAGATGGATGGTGTAATCAGGTGAAGCTAGCTGTATGCAGATGGATGGTGTAATCAGGTGAAGCTAGCTGTATGCAGATGGATGGTGTAATCAGGTGAAGCTAGCTGTATGCAGATGGATGGTGTAATCAGGTGAAGCTAGCTGTATGTAGATGGATGGTGTAATCAGGTGAAGCTAGCTGTATGTAGATGGATGGTGTAATCAGGTGAAGCTAGCTGTATGCAGATGGATGGTGTAATCAGGTGAAGCTAGCTGTATGTAGATGGATGGTGTAATCAGGTGAAGCTAGCTGTATGCAGATGGATGGTGTAATCAGGTGAAGCTAGCTGTATGCAGATGGATGGTGTAATCAGGTGAAGCTAGCTGTATGTAGATGGATGGTGTAATCAGGTGAAGCTAGCTGTATGTAGATGGATGGTGTAATCAGGTGAAGCTAGCTGTATGTAGATGGATGGTGTAATCAGGTGAAGCTAGCTGTATGCAGATGGATGGTGTAATCAGGTGAAGCTAGCTGTATGCAGATGGATGGTGTAATCAGGGTGAAGCTAGCTGTATGCAGATGGATGGTGTAATCAGGGTGAAGCTAGCTGTATGCAGATGGATGGTGTAATCAGGTGAAGCTAGCTGTATGCAGATGGATGGTGTAATCAGGTGAAGCTAGCTGTATGCAGATGGATGGTGTAATCAGGTGAAGCTAGCTGTATGCAGATGGATGGTGTAATCAGGTGAAGCTAGCTGTATGCAGATGGATGGTGTAATGGGGTGAAGCTAGCTGTATGTAGATGGATGGTGTAATCAGGTGAAGCTAGCTGTATGTAGATGGATGGTGTAATCAGGTGAAGCTAGCTGTATGTAGATGGATGGTGTAATCAGGTGAAGCTAGCTGTATGCAGATGGATGGTGTAATCGGGTGAAGCTAGCTGTATGCAGATGGATGGTGTAATCGGGTGAAGCTAGCTGTATGCAGATGGATGGTGTAATCGGGTGAAGCTAGCTGTATGCAGATGGATGGTGTAATGGGGTGAAGCTAGCTGTATGTAGATGGATGGTGTAATCAGGTGAAGCTAGCTGTATGCAGATGGATGGTGTAATCAGGTGAAGCTAGCTGTATGCAGATGGATGGTGTAATCAGGTGAAGCTAGCTGTATGCAGATGGATGGTGTAATCAGGTGAAGCTAGCTGTATGCAGATGGATGGTGTAATCAGGTGAAGCTAGCTGTATGCAGATGGATGGTGTAATCAGGTGAAGCTAGCTGTATGCAGATGGATGGTGTAATCAGGTGAAGCTAGCTGTATGCAGATGGATGGTGTAATCAGGGTGAAGCTAGCTGTATGCAGATGGATGGTGTAATCAGGTGAAGCTAGCTGTATGCAGATGGATGGTGTAATCAGGTGAAGCTAGCTGTATGCAGATGGATGGTGTAATCAGGTGAAGCTAGCTGTATGTAGATGGATGGTGTAATCAGGGTGAAGCTAGCTGTATGCAGATGGATGGTGTAATCAGGTGAAGCTAGCTGTATGCAGATGGATGGTGTAATCAGGTGAAGCTAGCTGTATGCAGATGGATGGTGTAATCAGGTGAAGCTAGCTGTATGCAGATGGATGGTGTAATCAGGTGAAGCTAGCTGTATGCAGATGGATGGTGTAATCAGGTGAAGCTAGCTGTATGCAGATGGATGGTGTAATCAGGTGAAGCTAGCTGTATGCAGATGGATGGTGTAATCAGGTGAAGCTAGCTGTATGCAGATGGATGGTGTAATCAGGTGAAGCTAGCTGTATGCAGATGGATGGTGTAATCAGGTGAAGCTAGCTGTATGCAGATGGATGGTGTAATCAGGGTGAAGCTAGCTGTATGCAGATGGATGGTGTAATCAGGTGAAGCTAGCTGTATGCAGATGGATGGTGTAATCAGGTGAAGCTAGCTGTATGCAGATGGATGGTGTAATCAGGGTGAAGCTAGCTGTATGCAGATGGATGGTGTAATCAGGTGAAGCTAGCTGTATGCAGATGGATGGTGTAATCAGGTGAAGCTAGCTGTATGCAGATGGATGGTGTAATCAGGTGAAGCTAGCTGTATGCAGATGGATGGTGTAATCAGGTGAAGCTAGCTGTATGTAGATGGATGGTGTAATCAGGTGAAGCTAGCTGTATGCAGATGGATGGTGTAATCAGGGTGAAGCTAGCTGTATGCAGATGGATGGTGTAATCAGGTGAACCTAGTTGTATGCAGATGGATGGTGTAATCAGGGTGAAGCTAGCGGTATGCAGATGGATGGTGTAATCAGGGTGAAGCTAGCTGTATGCAGATGGATGGTGTAATCAGGTGAAGCTAGCTGTATGCAGATGGATGGTGTAATCAGGTGAAGCTAGCTGTATGCAGATGGATGGTGTAATCAGGTGAAGCTAGCTGTATGCAGATGGATGGTGTAATCAGGTGAAGCTAGCTGTATGCAGATGGATGGTGTAATCGGGTGAAGCTAGCTGTATGCAGATGGATGGTGTAATGGGGTGAAGCTAGCTGTATGTAGATGGATGGTGTAATCAGGTGAAGCTAGCTGTATGCAGATGGATGGTGTAATCAGGTGAAGCTAGCTGTATGCAGATGGATGGTGTAATCAGGTGAAGCTAGCTGTATGCAGATGGATGGTGTAATCAGGTGAAGCTAGCTGTATGCAGATGGATGGTGTAATCGGGTGAAGCTAGCTGTATGCAGATGGATGGTGTAATGGGGTGAAGCTAGCTGTATGTAGATGGATGGTGTAATCAGGTGAAGCTAGCTGTATGTAGATGGATGGTGTAATCAGGTGAAGCTAGCTGTATGTAGATGGATGGTGTAATCAGGTGAAGCTAGCTGTATGCAGATGGATGGTGTAATCGGGTGAAGCTAGCTGTATGCAGATGGATGGTGTAATCGGGTGAAGCTAGCTGTATGCAGATGGATGGTGTAATGGGGTGAAGCTAGCTGTATGTAGATGGATGGTGTAATCAGGTGAAGCTAGCTGTATGCAGATGGATGGTGTAATCAGGTGAAGCTAGCTGTATGCAGATGGATGGTGTAATCAGGTGAAGCTAGCTGTATGCAGATGGATGGTGTAATCAGGTGAAGCTAGCTGTATGCAGATGGATGGTGTAATCAGGGTGAAGCTAGCTGTATGCAGATGGATGGTGTAATCAGGTGAAGCTAGCTGTATGCAGATGGATGGTGTAATCAGGTGAAGCTAGCTGTATGCAGATGGATGGTGTAATCAGGGTGAAGCTAGCTGTATGCAGATGGATGGTGTAATCAGGTGAAGCTAGCTGTATGCAGATGGATGGTGTAATCAGGTGAAGCTAGCTGTATGCAGATGGATGGTGTAATCAGGTGAAGCTAGCTGTATGCAGATGGATGGTGTAATCAGGTGAAGCTAGCTGTATGTAGATGGATGGTGTAATCAGGTGAAGCTATAGCTGTATGTAGATGGATGGTGTAATCAGGTGAAGCTAGCTGTATGCAGATGGATGGTGTAATCAGGTGAAGCTAGCTGTATGCAGATGGATGGTGTAATCAGGTGAAGCTAGCTGTATGCAGATGGATGGTGTAATCAGGTGAAGCTAGCTGTATGCAGATGGATGGTGTAATCAGGTGAAGCTAGCTGTATGCAGATGGATGGTGTAATCAGGTGAAGCTAGCTGTATGCAGATGGATGGTGTAATCAGGTGAAGCTAGCTGTATGCAGATGGATGGTGTAATGGGGTGAAGCTAGCTGTATGTAGATGGATGGTGTAATCAGGTGAAGCTAGCTGTATGTAGATGGATGGTGTAATCGGGTGAAGCTAGCTGTATGTAGATGGATGGTGTAATCGGGTGAAGCTAGCTGTATGCAGATGGATGGTGTAATCGGGTGAAGCTAGCTGTATGCAGATGGATGGTGTAATCGGGTGAAGCTAGCTGTATGCAGATGGATGGTGTAATCGGGTGAAGCTAGCTGTATGCAGATGGATGGTGTAATGGGGTGAAGCTAGCTGTATGTAGATGGATGGTGTAATCAGGTGAAGCTAGCTGTATGCAGATGGATGGTGTAATCAGGTGAAGCTAGCTGTATGCAGATGGATGGTGTAATCAGGTGAAGCTAGCTGTATGCAGATGGATGGTGTAATCAGGTGAAGCTAGCTGTATGCAGATGGATGGTGTAATCAGGGTGAAGCTAGCTGTATGCAGATGGATGGTGTAATCAGGTGAAGCTAGCTGTATGCAGATGGATGGTGTAATCAGGTGAAGCTAGCTGTATGCAGATGGATGGTGTAATCAGGGTGAAGCTAGCTGTATGCAGATGGATGGTGTAATCAGGTGAAGCTAGCTGTATGCAGATGGATGGTGTAATCAGGTGAAGCTAGCTGTATGCAGATGGATGGTGTAATCAGGTGAAGCTAGCTGTATGCAGATGGATGGTGTAATCAGGTGAAGCTAGCTGTATGTAGATGGATGGTGTAATCAGGTGAAGCTAGCTGTATGTAGATGGATGGTGTAATCAGGTGAAGCTAGCTGTATGCAGATGGATGGTGTAATCAGGTGAAGCTAGCTGTATGCAGATGGATGGTGTAATCAGGTGAAGCTAGCTGTATGCAGATGGATGGTGTAATCAGGTGAAGCTAGCTGTATGCAGATGGATGGTGTAATCAGGTGAAGCTAGCTGTATGCAGATGGATGGTGTAATCAGGGTGAAGCTAGCTGTATGCAGATGGATGGTGTAATCAGGTGAAGCTAGCTGTATGCAGATGGATGGTGTAATCAGGTGAAGCTAGCTGTATGCAGATGGATGGTGTAATCAGGGTGAAGCTAGCTGTATGCAGATGGATGGTGTAATCAGGTGAAGCTAGCTGTATGCAGATGGATGGTGTAATCAGGTGAAGCTAGCTGTATGCAGATGGATGGTGTAATCAGGTGAAGCTAGCTGTATGCAGATGGATGGTGTAATCAGGTGAAGCTAGCTGTATGTAGATGGATGGTGTAATCAGGTGAAGCTAGCTGTATGCAGATGGATGGTGTAATCAGGGTGAAGCTAGCTGTATGCAGATGGATGGTGTAATCAGGTGAACCTAGCTGTATGCAGATGGATGGTGTAATCAGGTGAACCTAGCTGTATGCAGATGGATGGTGTAATCAGGTGAAGCTAGCTGTATGCAGATGGATGGTGTAATCAGGTGAAGCTAGCTGTATGCAGATGGATGGTGTAATCAGGTGAAGCTAGCTGTATGTAGATGGATGGTGTAATCAGGTGAAGCTAGCTGTATGCAGATGGATGGTGTAATCAGGGTGAAGCTAGCTGTATGCAGATGGATGGTGTAATCAGGTGAACCTAGCTGTATGCAGATGGATGGTGTAATCAGGTGAACCTAGCTGTATGCAGATGGATGGTGTAATCAGGTGAAGCTAGCTGTATGCAGATGGATGGTGTAATCAGGTGAAGCTAGCTGTATGCAGATGGATGGTGTAATCGGGTGAAGCTAGCTGTATGCAGATGGATGGTGTAATCGGGTGAAGCTAGCTGTATGCAGATGGATGGTGTAATGGGGTGAAGCTAGCTGTATGCAGATGGATGGTGTAATCAGGTGAAGCTAGCTGTATGCAGATGGATGGTGTAATCAGGTGAAGCTAGCTGTATGCAGATCGATGGTGTAATCAGGTGAAGCTAGCTGTATGCAGATGGATGGTGTAATCAGGTGAAGCTAGCTGTATGCAGATGGATGGTGTAATCAGGTGAAGCTAGCTGTATGCAGATGGATGGTGTAATCAGGGTGAAGCTAGCTGTATGCAGATGGATGGTGTAATCAGGTGAAGCTAGCTGTATGCAGATGGATGGTGTAATCAGGTGAAGCTAGCTGTATGCAGATGGATGGTGTAATCAGGGTGAAGCTAGCTGTATGCAGATGGATGGTGTAATCAGGTGAAGCTAGCTGTATGCAGATGGATGGTGTAATCAGGTGAAGCTAGCTGTATGCAGATGGATGGTGTAATCAGGTGAAGCTAGCTGTATGCAGATGGATGGTGTAATCAGGTGAAGCTAGCTGTATGTAGATGGATGGTGTAATCAGGTGAAGCCAGCTGTATGCAGATGGATGGTGTAATCAGGGTGAAGCTAGCTGTATGCAGATGGATGGTGTAATCAGGTGAACCTAGCTGTATGCAGATGGATGGTGTAATCAGGTGAAGCTAGCTGTATGCAGATGGATGGTGTAATCAGGTGAAGCTAGCTGTATGCAGATGGATGGTGTAATCAGGTGAACCTAGCTGTATGCAGATGGATGGTGTAATCAGGTGAAGCTAGCTGTATGTAGATGGATGGCGTAATCAGGTGAAGCTAGCTGTATGCAGATGGATGGCGTAATCAGGTGAAGCTAGCTGTATGTAGATGGATGGCGTAATCAGGTGAAGCTAGCTGTATGCAGATGGATGGTGTAATCAGGTGAAGCTAGCTGTATGTAGATGGATGGTGTAATCAGGTGAAGCTAGCTGTATGCAGATGGATGGTGTAATCAGGTGAAGCTAGCTGTATGCAGATGGATGGTGTAATCAGGTGAAGCTAGCTGTATGCAGATGGATGGTGTAATCAGGTGAAGCTAGCTGTATGCAGATGGATGGTGTAATCAGGTGAAGCTAGCTGTATGCAGATGGATGGTGTAATCAGGTGAAGCTAGCTGTATGCAGATGGATGGTGTAATCAGGTGAAGCTAGCTGTATGTAGATGGATGGTGTAATCAGGTGAAGCTAGCTGTATGTAGATGGATGGTGTAATCAGGTGAAGCTAGCTGTATGCAGATGGATGGTGTAATCAGGGTGAAGCTAGCTGTATGTAGATGGATGGTGTAATCAGGTGAAGCTAGCTGTATGTAGATGGATGGTGTAATCAGGTGAAGCTAGCTGTATGTACTGTAGATGGATGGTGTAATCAGGTGAAGCTAGCTGTATGTAGATGGATGGTGTAATCAGGGTGAAGCTAGCTGTATGCAGATGGATGGTGTAATCAGGGTGAAGCTAGCTGTATGCAGATGGATGGTGTAATCAGGTGAAGCTAGCTGTATGCAGATGGATGGTGTAATCAGGTGAAGCTAGCTGTATGCAGATGGATGGTGTAATCAGGTGAAGCTAGCTGTATGCAGATGGATGGTGTAATCAGGTGAAGCTAGCTGTATGCAGATGGATGGTGTAATCAGGTGAAGCTAGCTGTATGCAGATGGATGGTGTAATCAGGTGAAGCTAGCTGTATGCAGATGGATGGTGTAATCAGGTGAAGCTAGCTGTATGCAGATGGATGGTGTAATCAGGTGAAGCTAGCTGTATGCAGATGGATGGTGTAATCAGGTGAAGCTAGCTGTATGCAGATGGATGGTGTAATCAGGTGAAGCTAGCTGTATGCAGATGGATGGTGTAATCAGGGTGAAGCTAGCTGTATGCAGATGGATGGTGTAATCAGGGTGAAGCTAGCTGTATGCAGATGGATGGTGTAATCAGGTGAAGCTAGCTGTATGCAGATGGATGGTGTAATCAGGTGAAGCTAGCTGTATGTAGATGGATGGTGTAATCAGGTGAAGCTAGCTGTATGCAGATGGATGGTGTAATCAGGTGAAGCTAGCTGTATGTAGATGGATGGTGTAATCAGGTGAAGCTAGCTGTATGCAGATGGATGGTGTAATCAGGTGAAGCTAGCTGTATGCAGATGGATGGTGTAATCAGGTGAAGCTAGCTGTATGCAGATGGATGGTGTAATCAGGTGAAGCTAGCTGTATGCAGATGGATGGTGTAATCAGGTGAAGCTAGCTGTATGCAGATGGATGGTGTAATCAGGTGAAGCTAGCTGTATGCAGATGGATGGTGTAATCAGGTGAAGCTAGCTGTATGCAGATGGATGGTGTAATCAGGTGAAGCTAGCTGTATGCAGATGGATGGTGTAATCAGGTGAAGCTAGCTGTATGTAGATGGATGGTGTAATCAGGTGAAGCTAGCTGTATGTAGATGGATGGTGTAATCAGGTGAAGCTAGCTGTATGCAGATGGATGGTGTAATCAGGGTGAAGCTAGCTGTATGCAGATGGATGGTGTAATGGGGTGAAGCTAGCTGTATGTAGATGGATGGTGTAATCAGGTGAAGCTAGCTGTATGCAGATGGATGGTGTAATCAGGTGAAGCTAGCTGTATGCAGATGGATGGTGTAATCAGGTGAAGCTAGCTGTATGTAGATGGATGGTGTAATCAGGTGAAGCTAGCTGTATGTAGATGGATGGTGTAATCAGGTGAAGCTAGCTGTATGCAGATGGATGGTGTAATCAGGGTGAAGCTAGCTGTATGCAGATGGATGGTGTAATGGGGTGAAGCTAGCTGTATGTAGATGGATGGTGTAATCAGGTGAAGCTAGCTGTATGCAGATGGATGGTGTAATCAGGTGAAGCTAGCTGTATGCAGATGGATGGTGTAATCAGGTGAAGCTAGCTGTATGCAGATGGATGGTGTAATCAGGTGAAGCTAGCTGTATGCAGATGGATGGTGTAATCAGGTGAAGCTAGCTGTATGCAGATGGATGGTGTAATCAGGGTGAAGCTAGCTGTATGCAGATGGATGGTGTAATCAGGTGAAGCTAGCTGTATGCAGATGGATGGTGTAATCAGGTGAAGCTAGCTGTATGCAGATGGATGGTGTAATCAGGGTGAAGCTAGCTGTATGCAGATGGATGGTGTAATCAGGTGAAGCTAGCTGTATGCAGATGGATGGTGTAATCAGGTGAAGCTAGCTGTATGCAGATGGATGGTGTAATCAGGTGAAGCTAGCTGTATGCAGATGGATGGTGTAATCAGGTGAAGCTAGCTGTATGTAGATGGATGGTGTAATCAGGTGAAGCTAGCTGTATGCAGATGGATGGTGTAATCAGGGTGAAGCTAGCTGTATGCAGATGGATGGTGTAATCAGGTGAACCTAGCTGTATGCAGATGGATGGTGTAATCAGGTGAACCTAGCTGTATGCAGATGGATGGTGTAATCAGGTGAAGCTAGCTGTATGCAGATGGATGGTGTAATCAGGTGAACCTAGCTGTATGCAGATGGATGGTGTAATCAGGTGAAGCTAGCTGTATGTAGATGGATGGCGTAATCAGGTGAAGCTAGCTGTATGCAGATGGATGGCGTAATCAGGTGAAGCTAGCTGTATGTAGATGGATGGCGTAATCAGGTGAAGCTAGCTGTATGCAGATGGATGGTGTAATCAGGTGAAGCTAGCTGTATGTAGATGGATGGTGTAATCAGGTGAAGCTAGCTGTATGCAGATGGATGGTGTAATCAGGTGAAGCTAGCTGTATGCAGATGGATGGTGTAATCAGGTGAAGCTAGCTGTATGCAGATGGATGGTGTAATCAGGTGAAGCTAGCTGTATGCAGATGGATGGTGTAATCAGGTGAAGCTAGCTGTATGCAGATGGATGGTGTAATCAGGTGAAGCTAGCTGTATGCAGATGGATGGTGTAATCAGGTGAAGCTAGCTGTATGTAGATGGATGGTGTAATCAGGTGAAGCTAGCTGTATGTAGATGGATGGTGTAATCAGGTGAAGCTAGCTGTATGCAGATGGATGGTGTAATCAGGGTGAAGCTAGCTGTATGTAGATGGATGGTGTAATCAGGTGAAGCTAGCTGTATGTAGATGGATGGTGTAATCAGGTGAAGCTAGCTGTATGTAGATGGATGGTGTAATCAGGTGAAGCTAGCTGTATGTAGATGGATGGTGTAATCAGGGTGAAGCTAGCTGTATGCAGATGGATGGTGTAATCAGGGTGAAGCTAGCTGTATGCAGATGGATGGTGTAATCAGGTGAAGCTAGCTGTATGCAGATGGATGGTGTAATCAGGTGAAGCTAGCTGTATGCAGATGGATGGTGTAATCAGGTGAAGCTAGCTGTATGCAGATGGATGGTGTAATCAGGTGAAGCTAGCTGTATGCAGATGGATGGTGTAATCAGGTGAAGCTAGCTGTATGCAGATGGATGGTGTAATCAGGTGAAGCTAGCTGTATGCAGATGGATGGTGTAATCAGGTGAAGCTAGCTGTATGTAGATGGATGGTGTAATCAGGGTGAAGCTAGCTGTATGCAGATGGATGGTGTAATCAGGGTGAAGCTAGCTGTATGCAGATGGATGGTGTAATCAGGTGAA
Organism: Electrona antarctica; assembly: GCF_951216825.1. Lineage (NCBI taxonomy): Eukaryota > Metazoa > Chordata > Actinopteri > Myctophiformes > Myctophidae > Electrona > Electrona antarctica. Next base: position 4,459,094 of record NC_136793.1, read on the forward strand.
GCTAGCTGTATGCAGATGGACGGTGTAATCAGGTGAAGCTAGCTGTATGCAGATGGATGGTGTAATCAGGGTGAAGCTAGCTGTATGCAGATGGATGGTGTAATCAGGGTGAAGCTAGCTGTATGCAGATGGATGGTGTAATCAGGTGAAGCTAGCTGTATGTAGATGGATGGTGTAATCAGGTGAAGCTAGCTGTATGTAGATGGATGGTGTAATCAGGTGAAGCTAGCTGTATGCAGATGGATGGTGTAATCAGGTGAAGCTAGCTGTATGTAGATGGATGGTGTAATCAGGTGAAGCTAGCTGTATGCAGATGGATGGTGTAATCAGGTGAAGCTAGCTGTATGCAGATGGATGGTGTAATCAGGGTGAAGCTAGCTGTATGCAGATGGATGGTGTAATCAGGGTGAAGCTAGCTGTATGCAGATGGATGGTGTAATCAGGTGAAGCTAGCTGTATGTAGATGGATGGTGTAATCAGGTGAAGCTAGCTGTATGTAGATGGATGGTGTAATCAGGTGAAGCTAGCTGTATGCAGATGGATGGTGTAATCAGGTGAAGCTAGCTGTATGTAGATGGATGGTGTAATCAGGGTGAAGCTAGCTGTATGCAGATGGATGGTGTAATCAGGGTGAAGCTAGCTGTATGCAGATGGATGGTGTAATCAGGTGAAGCTAGCTGTATGCAGATGGATGGTGTAATCAGGTGAAGCTAGCTGTATGTAGATGGATGGTGTAATCAGGGTGAAGCTAGCTGTATGCAGATGGATGGTGTAATCAGGGTGAAGCTAGCTGTATGTAGATGGATGGTGTAATCAGGGTGAAGCTAGCTGTATGCAGATGGATGGTGTAATCAGGTGAAGCTAGCTGTATGTAGATGGATGGTGTAATCAGGGTGAAGCTAGCTGTATGTAGATGGATGGTGTAATCAGGGTGAAGCTAGCTGTATGTAGATGGATGGTGTAATCAGGTGAAGCTAGCTGTATGCAGATGGATGGTGTAATCAGGTGAAGCTAGCTGTATGCAGATGGACGGTGTAATCAGGTGAAGCTAGCTGTATGCAGATGGACGGTGTAATCAGGTGAAGCTAGCTGTATGTAGATGGATGGTGTAATCAGGGTGAAGCTAGCTGTATGCAGATGGATGGTGTAATCAGGTGAAGCTAGCTGTATGCAGATGGATGGTGTAATCAGGGTGAAGCTAGCTGTATGTAGATGGATGGTGTAATCAGGTGAAGCTAGCTGTATGCAGATGGATGGTGTAATCAGGTGAAGCTAGCTGTATGCAGATGGATGGTGTAATCAGGGTGAAGCTAGCTGTATGCAGATGGATGGTGTAATCAGGGTGAAGCTAGCTGTATGCAGATGGATGGTGTAATCAGGGTGAAGCTAGCTGTATGTAGATGGATGGTGTAATCAGGTGAAGCTAGCTGTATGCAGATGGATGGTGTAATCAGGGTGAAGCTAGCTGTATGCAGATGGATGGTGTAATCAGGTGAAGCTAGCTGTATGCAGATGGATGGTGTAATCAGGTGAAGCTAGCTGTATGCAGATGGATGGTGTAATCAGGGTGAAGCTAGCTGTATGCAGATGGATGGTGTAATCAGGTGAAGCTAGCTGTATGCAGATGGATGGTGTAATCAGGTGAAGCTAGCTGTATGCAGATGGATGGTGTAATCAGGGTGAAGCTAGCTGTATGTAGATGGATGGTGTAATCAGGTGAAGCTAGCTGTATGTAGATGGATGGTGTAATCAGGGTGAAGCTAGCTGTATGCAGATGGATGGTGTAATCAGGGTGAAGCTAGCTGTATGTAGATGGATGGTGTAATCAGGTGAAGCTAGCTGTATGCAGATGGATGGTGTAATCAGGGTGAAGCTAGCTGTATGCAGATGGATGGTGTAATCAGGTGAAGCTAGCTGTATGTAGATGGATGGTGTAATCATCAGGTGAAGCTAGCTGTATGCAGATGGATGGTGTAATCAGGGTGAAGCTAGCTGTATGTAGATGGATGGTGTAATCAGGTGAAGCTAGCTGTATGCAGATGGATGGTGTAATCAGGTGAAGCTAGCTGTATGCAGATGGATGGTGTAATCAGGTGAAGCTAGCTGTATGCAGATGGATGATGTAATCAGGTGAAGCTAGCTGTATGCAGATGGATGGTGTAATCAGGTGAAGCTAGCTGTATGCAGATGGATGGTGTAATTGGGTGAAGCTAGCTGTATGTAGATGGATGGTGTAATCAGGGTGAAGCTAGCTGTATGCAGATGGATGGTGTAATCAGGGTGAAGCTAGCTGTATGTAGATGGATGGTGTAATCAGGGTGAAGCTAGCTGTATGCAGATGGATGGTGTAATTGGGTGAAGCTAGCTGTATGTAGATGGATGGTGTAATCAGGGTGAAGCTAGCTGTATGCAGATGGATGGTGTAATCAGGTGAAGCTAGCTGTATGTAGATGGATGGTGTAATCGGGTGAAGCTAGCTGTATGCAGATGGATGGTGTAATTGGGTGAAGCTAGCTGTATGCAGATGGATGGTGTAATCAGGGTGAAGCTAGCTGTATGCAGATGGATGGTGTAATCGGGTGAAGCTAGCTGTATGCAGATGGATGGTGTAATTGGGTGAAGCTAGCTGTATGCAGATGGATGGTGTAATCAGGGTGAAGCTAGCTGTATGCAGATGGATGGTGTAATCAGGTGAAGCTAGCTGTATGCAGATGGATGGTGTAATCAGGTGAAGCTAGCTGTATGTAGATGGATGGTGTAATCAGGTGAAGCTAGCTGTATGCAGATGGGCAAAGCAGCCATTTGTATGCAGGGGGAGCAGCCCAAATGGAGATGGAGATTGCAAACGCAATCGAGTTTATATAGTTTGGGAGCAACAGATACAGGTTTATAGCACCGTATTGGGAAATGATAATGATTTGCAGCGTTCAGAAGCCCAGGAGAACAGAGGCAATTGGATGCTGGGCATCATGCATTATACAAGACGCGCGTTTGGAGAATATTGAGGCGAGGCTTGAAGTTATAGCCATTATGTTAACAGTAAACACAGACACGAACAAAACGCACAGACACACGCACGCACACAGAGGCACACAAGCACAGAATTCATTGACGTGCAGCACACACGCACGCATATGCACGCACGCACGCACGCACACAAATACCCAGACACATGCCTATGCAGTCTACACACAGGTTATTCATAAGCTCCGAGGCAAACTAATCTCTCATCGAAGCCTTTTCGCTTCACGTGTTTTAATCTAGACATTTTAGCTCATTTCTGTTGTTCCCCAAGGCTGAAAGAGCACCGTCACCAAAGTGCTCCAAAAGCTGTGCAGTACAGATGTATTGTTTCTCCAAATCAGCATCCGCATCAGACCCCAAAGAAGTCTTGAATCAGTTCTACAGTACAACTGGATGCATCGGACTGATTGCAAGTGTGTTTTTGCCTGAATGTAATTGTCATCCCAGTTGGATATTTGCAGAGCAACCTTTACCCCCTGAATAGAGCAGACTATCCCTCAAAAACCTCTGCTGATTTGGGCATCCATAAATAATGACTATGATTGGCATGTGTACCGCGCCACGTCGGCTCAGCGCTCATGTGTACCGCACCACGTCGGCTCAGCGCTCATGTGTACCGCACCACGTCGGCTCAGCGCTCATGTGTACCGCGCCACGTCGGCTCAGCGCTCATGTGTACCGCGCCACGTCGGCTCAGCGCTCATGTGTACCGCGCCACGTCGGCTCAGCGCTCATGTGTACCGCGCCACGTCGGCTCAGCGCTCATGTGTACCGCGCCACGTCGGCTCAGCGCTCATGTGTACCGCGCCACGTCGGCTCAGCGCTCATGTGTACCGCGCCACGTCGGCTCAGCGCTCATGTGTACCGCGCCACGTCGGCTCAGCGCTCATGTGTACCGCGCCACGTCGGCTCAGCGCTCATGTGTACCGCGCCACGTCGGCTCAGCGCTCATGTGTACCGCGCCACGTCGGCTCAGCGCTCATGTGTACCGCGCCACGTCGGCTCAGCGCTCATGTGTACCGCGCCACGTCGGCTCAGCGCTCAAGTGTACCGCGCCACGTCGGCTCAGCGCTCAAGTGTACCGCGCCACGTCGGCTCAGCGCTCATGATTACCTAAGTGCAGTGGAGAGACAACAATCTGAATGGGATCTGTGATGACATCACCACAGCCAAGTTCCAAGAGTGTGTTGCGCTCTTGTGCGTCGACTAGTTTTTTTTCACTGAGGAAAACTGAATAAAAAGCTAAATAAAAACTAAGCTATGACTAAAACTATGAATAATGTTCAATTTTTCTCTCTCCTGAAAACCATACAAATATGAGTTAGGGAATTATGCTATGAGGCTAACAACATGTTTTTGGGTGGACCCCAGCAAGACTAGCTGATTGCATCAGCTAACAGGATTCCTTTTGGGTGGACCCCAGCAAGACTAGCTGATTGCATCAGCTAACAGGATTCCTTTTGGGTGGACCCCAGCAAGACTAGCTGATTGCATCAGCTAACAGGATTCCTTTTGGGTGGACCCCAGCAAGACTAGCTGATTGCATCAGCTAACAGGATTCCTTTTGGGTGGACCCCAGCAAGACTAGCTGATTGCATCAGCTAACAGGATTCCTTTTGGGTGGACCCCAGCAAGACTAGCTGATTGCATCAGCTAACAGGATTCCTTTTGGGTGGACCCCAGCAAGACTAGCTGATTGCATCAGCTAACAGGATTCCTTTTGGGTGGACCCCAGCAAGACTAGCTGATTGCATCAGCTAACAGGATTCCTTTTGGGTGGACCCCAGCAAGACTAGCTGATTGCATCAGCTAACAGGATTCCTTTTGGGTGGACCCCAGCAAGACTAGCTGATTGCATCAGCTAACAGGATTCCTTTTGGGTGGACCCCAGCAAGACTAGCTGATTGCATCAGCTAACAGGATTCCTTTTGGGTGGACCCCAGCAAGACTAGCTGATTGCATCAGCTAACAGGATTCCTTTTGGGTGGACCCCAGCAAGACTAGCTGATTGCATCAGCTAACAGGATTCCTTTTGGGTGGACCCCAGCAAGACTAGCTGATTGCATCAGCTAACAGGATTCCTTTTGGGTGGACCCCAGCAAGACTAGCTGATTGCATCAGCTAACAGGATTCCTTTTGGGTGGACCCCAGCAAGACTAGCTGATTGCATCAGCTAACAGGATTCCTTTGGGTGGACCCCAGCAAGACTAGCTGATTGCATCAGCTAACAGGATTCCTTTGGGGTGGACCCCAGCAAGACTAGCTGATTGCATCAGCTAACAGGATTCCTTTTGGGTGGACCCCAGCAAGACTAGCTGATTGCATCAGCTAACAGGATTCCTTTTGGGTGGACCCCAGCAAGACTAGCTGATTGCATCAGCTAACAGGATTCCTTTTGGGTGGACCCCAGCAAGACTAGCTGATTGCATCAGCTAACAGGATTCCTTTTGGGTGGACCCCAGCAAGACTAGCTGATTGCATCAGCTAACAGGATTCCTTTTGGGTGGACCCCAGCAAGACTAGCTGATTGCATCAGCTAACAGGATTCCTTTTGGGTGGACCCCAGCAAGACTAGCTGATTGCATCAGCTAACAGGATTCCTTTTGGGTGGACCCCAGCAAGACTAGCTGATTGCATCAGCTAACAGGATTCCTTTTGGGTGGACCCCAGCAAGACTAGCTGATTGCATCAGCTAACAGGATTCCTTTTGGGTGGACCCCAGCAAGACTAGCTGATTGCATCAGCTAACAGGATTCCTTTTCAAATAGAAACACATAAACGTGACAACGTCACATGCCATCTTCAGGTTTCAAACCATATTTCAAACTGATTCAAACCACAACTTTGAGCTTTATTTTCTTCTTTCTTTATTTTCTCTGTTTCATTAAATGCTCCTTAAAAGCCTGGCCAACCAGGGAGGAGATGTTCCTCGTAAACAACGAGAAGCGCTGCACGGTGATTTCTCGAACTTCAGTGGAGATTTAAAAAGAAATCACACCCGTGTGAACTGAGTGGTGCAAATCACCCCCCCCCCCCCCCCCCCTCTCTCTCTCTCTCTCTCATTAGCAGGCAACAGTGCATCTCTGGCACAACAGCGCCCCTACTGGTAATCATGAGTCACACATGAGTCACACACAAACATAGTCACAAACATAGTCACAGGTCACAGACATTGCTGTTCCTTGGAGTGGTTGCACCACTCAAAAAGCAAAGCAAAGCAAAAAACAAAAAAGGCCCTTTTGCTGCCTGACGCAACAGCGTGCTTCCTGGATCCGGGGGTTGAGAAACAAAAGCCACCACATGAGTCACTGAGCCTATAACGGAGATATCAGGGTTATATCTGGCCCTTATAGTCCTTCTGAAAAACAAGATGCAGAGGGTTGTGCTGCTGCCGGCTCGCTGAGCACGTCTTGTGTTCTGACACGTCTTGTGTTCGCGTTCCACCAGCGTGATTCATGTGGAGATGGGGAACTTCATCTTGGAACCTCAGTGGTGGAAAAGTACTCTTTTTTTTTTAACTTAGGAAAATGTATCAATACACAGTGGTGGAAAAGTACTCTTTTTTTGAACTTAGGAAAATGTATCAATACACATTGGTGGTACTCAAATGTTTTACTAACCCAAATGTACCTTCCGCTCAACACCTCCGAACCGTCTATCCTCCTCCTGACGTTGAAATTTAAAAAAAATCCTGACAGTTTTCTGAAAAACCTTATGTTTCTGTATCAGTGGTGCTCAATATTTCACGTCAAGGACCCCAAAAATTATATGTAATATGCCTCGGTCCCCCTCTGAAAATATGTTGTTCCAGGGACCTCCCCAGAAGCAAAGATTTGAGTTAAAATGTTCACTCTGTAATAATATATATTCAAAGATTTGAGGCACATTTTCACGATTTTTCAAAAAGAACAGACCTACAAGTTCATAGCGCGGCACTGAGTGCCGCGCTATGACCTTGTAGATCTGCTATTTTTCAATATCTAAAGTATAACAATGCTTTAAAACACCAAAATGTGTTAAAGGGGAATTCCATGCTAGAAGGCTTTCTTACCTTTATTTGTAGTCGTTACGTCCCCACCAAAGAGGTCCAGGTGCTTTTTTGTGCAAAAGCGCATTATTGGCTATTTCCCCTAATATAAGCCCTCAATGGGGGTTGGGTTTTAGTGCTAATTCGCTTATTTCCATTGAAATAAGTAGTAAAGTGTGCCGCTTGGCACCCCAGTACTGGGGAAGTGGTCCTTTGTGAAACAAAAGGGCAAGAGATGAGCTCTCAAACTTGGATTCTGCTTTCCTCTCAAGGTCCTCCCAATTCACAAGTTTTCAAATAAAAAAAAATGGATATGGAACTGAAGTGGTTAGTGTGTTTTGTAATAATAATAATCAACTAATCAACTGTAACTAAAAGTTTTCAAATAACTAGTGGAGTAATGAAGTATAGGCTTACAATGTTTGCCTCTGAGATGTAGTGGAGTAGAGTAGAAGTAAAAGTACTGAAAATGTGGAAACAGTCCAGTGAAGTAAATGTACTTAGTTACTTGACACCGTTGATTGATCATCGGGTCACCGTAATGCTTCACTGGCCATCGGCGGCTAGAGATGCTCGCTGGTTGTGCTACTTAACCCATTTTGACCTGAGATCAGATTCTAAAAATGTCCTCTACGGGGTGCAGACTAGTCATTGGTTAGACATGGGTCAAGGTTAGGTTTAGGTGTGCTGCCCCGTGGGAGGTTAGGTTTAGGGTGAGGGTTTGAGATAGGTTGTAGTTGTAGGACTAATGACTGGTCTAACCAATGACTAGTCTAAACCAAAAACTGTCTTAAACTAAGTGCTGCACCCGTCTTCTACATCCTGAAAAAGCTATGTTTCTGTCAGTGGTTCTTCGATTTTTCAAAAAATAGCAGACCTACAAGCTCGCTATGAGCTTGTAGATCTGCTTTTTTTCAATAGCTAAAGCAGGGGTGGGCAACTGGCGGCCCGGGGGCCACATGCGGCCCCCACCTTCACTTAATGTGGCCCTCAGGTTAATGTCAGAATACTGATATAATATTGGTTTCAGCTGTTTACAATTCCACAACATGCAAACATGACCCGCTTTAATTACTTCAGTCTAAATTAGTAGCTCATTGCTCAACACAAGTATAATAAGGCATTTGAAATTACATAAAAATGTTAATTTTCAGGATTCCAATTAAAAAATGACAAACGATAATTCAAGATTTAAATTCGAATAAACCAAAAATAGACGATCTACAAGCTCAAAACGCGTCGCAGCGCGACGCGTTTTGATCGTTTTGATCGGCTATTTTTGCTACGACAGTAATATATGGCCCTAGGGAGTGAGTGTGGAAATATAGTGGCCCTCTCCATCGTCAAAGTTGCCCACCCCTGAGCTAAAGCATAACATAATGCTAACACCAAAAGGGGTTCCCGCCCAGAACGGGTTAATGCGCACGCAGCACGATGATGAATGCCTTGTCAGGTCTTTCTTTTGATTAGTACTAGTCTAGTGTTCACCTCGGGGCACTCGGGCATTGATTAATGCTGAAACAAAATAAATTAAAAATCCTTTGACTATAATGCCTCCCCTTCTTAGAATGAGGAAACAGCGTATAACCGCCCACAGGTGCGTGCGTGCGTGCGTGCGTGCGTGCGTGCGTGCGTGCGTGCGTGTTGTTAATGGCCCACTGCATGAGGGTGAAATTCAGATGATGGAACAATGTATGGAAAAGAACGTTCCATCAAATATTACTCCATTCTGATCTGTCCGGTCTTGTACAATATAGTCTTTCGTAAATGTCATAGAGTCTCCTACAAGCGACTGTAGGAGTGAGTCAGACAACACCTGTATTGTTAAATTCGCAGACGACACAGCTATTGTTGGTCTGATTGAGGATGATGAGATAAGCTATCGAAGAACAGTGGACGAGTTTGCCGGTTGGTGCAGGAGTAACTTCCTCCAGCTGAATATCAAAAAAACTAAGGAGGTCGTATTTGACCTTAGGACTGGTGCTCACAGGCACCAGGAAATAGTCATTGGTGGGGATGGGGTAGTGATTGTGGAGGAATACAAGTACTTGGGTACAACGATTGATTCCAAGCTGACATGGAATTCCAACACTCATTCCATCTATAAGAAAGGTCAGCAGAGGCTGCATTTTATGCGCAGACTGAGACAGTATAACGTGGAAAGAAATGTTTTCCATGGATCCTTTGTGGAGAGTGCATTGACATTTTGTTTTGTTTCATGGTGTTGTAGCCAATTTGATGAATTATACTGTGGTTAATTTGTTGTCTGAATATGCATATGAGATTATGATACTGACTGACAACCTGGGCATAGGCGGGTTCAGCCAATCACAGGCACAGCCTATTTCTATGTGTCACAGGTGCACAGCAGCAGGGATTTTGGGAAACGCCACAGGGAAGCCACACAGTTTTTCAACCGTGCGTGTTTTGTTTGTTTTCAGTTGTTATGAGTTAATTTTGGTTTATTTTGCAACACCAGTTTATTGTTTAAGTTACAGTCAAGTACCCGGTTTATGTTGTGCTTTGATAACACCTTGCAATCAAAATAAAACCTTAAATGCACTCCACGACAAGACCTGATTTACTGTCACACCACCACGCGTTGGAAAGAACTTCATTCACACCATATCCCTCACTGGCATCCTTTTGTTCAAAAGTTGCCTTTACATAAAGTTGAAAAACTAGCTTCCAAACAAAATCGTTTGAAGACTGATGGACACGGAACTGACGGAAGGACAGCGCCCCATCCATTGCCTTCTTGCCGACTCATTCTTCACGTTACAACAGCCCGCAGTGGAACGCGGACTAAACATCAAAGTGACGGTGAGACTAATTTATGAATGAACAAAAGTTGCGGAAGGAGTGGCCTTCGCGCAACGGGATACAGGCAAATCCCTAGTAATTCTAAACAAAGCCTCCGCCGATTGATAAACAAATATGAGTAACGTGGGGAATCAGGAAATGAATGCAGCTGTCAGTCAAACTGAAACGGAAAATGAACTTGGTAAAAGGCCTTCTAAACCCACGTATAAAGCACTGGAGGCAAAAATCATGTCATTGCAAAAGGAAAGGAATGCTGGATTGAAGCAATTGTGCAAAGTGGCTAAGGAATTGGATCAAATGATGGCTTCAAATGAAAATGTTTCTGTCATACAAATCAAACATGAAATGTTGTGGAAATTGTGTGGGGAAACTACAAGGTTGCATGAATCATTAAAACCTTTATTGCCTAATGATGAAATGTCTAAACAAACTGAATGGTTTCAGAGTCACATGCACAATGTAAATGAAATAACTGACAAAATGGAAAAATGGGTGCTTGCAAACAGGGAGCAATGCATGCCCACACATGATGATGATGATGATGTAATCAATGATGATGTGTCAATCAAGGCAAATGAGGCTGTTGATGGTCCAAATAACACTGACGGGTCAAATCATGCAAATGAGGTTGTGCTTAACCATGGGTTTGATCACAATACTGTGTCACATGCAAATGAGGTTCTGAATATTAATGATGGTTCAAATAACAATGCTGTGTCAAATGGGAATGAGGATGTGGATACTATTGGGCCAAATGACAGTGCTTCTAATACTGGTAAATCAAATGTGTCACATGGGAGCTCTAGACACTCTATGTCATCAACTGCCTCTGCATGCATCAAGGCAGAGGCTGAAAGGGCTGCACTCCTGACTATGGAGGCTGCCTTAAAGGAAAAGCATGAGCTGGAAGCCATGGAGGCACAAATAAGGAAAAGAAAGGAATTGCTTGAAGTGCAAAGTCAAATTGCTGCTCAGACAGCCAAGGTTACTGTCCTCAGGAACAGAGGGTCTGACATTAGGAGTAGAGTCACAGATGGAATGAATTCATATGTGTCAAAGCAAAAGTCTGCTCTCAACCCCTCTGCTGTGCAATTTGTTCCACAAACTTCAAGCCGTCAATACAGTTTTCCACCAACAGGAGGCAGCAAAGCTGCCAAACCAACTCAATCACATCAGAACTCATACAACCAGTACAATCCACAAACAGGAGCTGCTAAAGCTGCAATGCCATTACAGTCTCAACAGCTACATGATCCAAGACAGCAGTTCAATGCTACAGCCATTGGAACAGGGGCACGGCCCAAGGAAACCATGTCACAAGGAACCAGAACAAATATATATGCTCCAAATCACAACCCAAGCATGCCCCAAAGGTCACATTCCACTGCATATGCACCACAGCAGTGTAATCAAGTCGATGAGGGCAGAGACAACATGCCACAAAGACCTCGTCACGCATACCACACTGTACATGCACCACAGCAATCCAACCAAAACGTTGAGGACCACAGCAATATTTTCACAATCATGCAAAAGCAAAATGACATCACAGCATTACTAGTTCAACAGCAATCTTCACTGTCACTACCCCCCAGGGATATACCGATCTTTGATGGAAACCCTCTCGAGTACAACACTTTTGTTAGAGCCTTTGAACATGGAGTGGAAGGAAAGGCTGCTAGCAATGTGGACTGCTTGTACTACCTGGAGCAGTACACTCGAGGGCAACCTAGAGAGCTAGTGAAGAGCTGTCAACACATGCCATCTGACAGGGGGTATCAAAAGGCCAGGATGCTTTTACATGAACGTTTTGGAAATGAGCAGAAAATAGCCACCGCATATATGGAGAGAGCATTTGGATGGGCACCTGTGAAATCGGAGGACATCAAGGCTTTACAAGCATTTTCATTATTCCTACGCATCTGCTGTAATGCAATGGAGGACATCAGCTATATGTCAGAGATGAATATGCCATCAAACATACGTGCAATAATCATGAAGTTACCATACAAACTGAGAGAAAAATGGAGAAACATTGCTTTTGAGCATCAGGAGAAACGTCACTGTCGAGCAGGTTTCAGTGACGTTGTCAAATTCATTGAGAGACAAGTGTGTATTGCTTCTGATCCACTATATGGGGACATTCAAGACACAGCTGTCTCACTGTCAAAGTTGAAGATTGGAAATAGAGCATCACAGGGACGCATCCAGGAGAAAGGAAGCAGTTTTGCTACGTCTGTGGCATCTGAAAATCAAAAAGAGAGAGACTTACCTGATAAACCAACAAGAGGATCCTGTCTGATGTGTGAAGAGGGCCACAGATTGGAAGTGTGCCCCCAGATGGAGAAGAAGCAGCACTGCGACAAAATTGACTTTCTAAAAAAGAAAGGTGCATGTTTTGGGTGTCTGTCTGTCGGGCACGTAAGTTCACAGTGCCACAATAGGCTGTTGTGCAAGGTATGTAACCTGAAACATCCTACCATTCTTCATATCCATGAAAGGGAATGGAGGGAAATTAGATTACAACAAGATGACACACAAGATGAAAACGGAATAAGTCAAGCCACCACTCCCAAGACGTGTGGCCATATAGGGGCCGGAGCACAGGATTGCGTCTTGTCTATTGTGCCTGTGAAGATCAAGGCAAAGAAAGGCAGCACAATTTTAAAGACTTATGCATTCCTAGATCCCGGCAGTTCATCCACTTTCTGCTCTGAGCAACTGATGAGGAAGCTAAATGTGAGAGGAAGGAACACAAGATTCCTAATGAAAACAATGAACCAAGAAAGTTTTGTCAACAGTCATGTCATCTCAGGACTAGAGGTCGCTGCACTAAATGGTGACACCTACATTGAGCTGCCTGATGTATACACCCAAGCTAAGATGCCCGTGACTTGTGACAACATCCCACGACAGGAAGACTTGTATGCTTGGCCATACTTGAACTCAGTGGAAATTCCTGCTATTGATGCTGAGGTGGAGCTGTTAATTGGAACTAACTCTCCAGAAGCAATGGAGCCATGGGAAGTGATAAACAGCAGGGGTAAAGGACCATACGCCGTTAGAACCCTATTGGGATGGGTTGTCAACGGACCATTGAGAGGAGGCAACGAGAGTGGGATTAGCTGCCCCACTATCACAGCCAATCGCATCTCCATTGCTCAGATAGAGGAATTGCTGGTCAAGCAATACAATCATGACTTCAATGAGAAATCAACAGCAGACAAGCCAGAAATGTCCATAGAAGATCTCAAATTCATGCAGATTGCCAACACTTCAGCTGAACTCCAGAATGGACATTACTGCTTGAAGTTGCCTTTTAGAGAGGACAATGTTGTCATGCCCAACAACCGCCATATTGCTGAGCAAAGGGTCCTCTGCCTAAAAAGGAAATTGGAAAAAAATCCTACCTTCAAAGAAGAATACACCAACTTTCTCGGTGATGTTATAAGCAACGGCTATGCAGAGAGAGTGCCAGAGCATCAGTTGGAAGGAAACGAAGGAAAGGTGTGGTACATCCCGCATCATGGGGTGTACCATCCTAAAAAGAAAAGCCTGAGAGTGGTTTTTGACTGTGCGGCAAGCTACAAAGGGGTGTCACTCAACACTAAGCTACTCCAGGGACCCGACTTGACGAATTCCCTGCTCGGAGTTCTCACAAGGTTTCGCCTAAACTCTATAGCAGTGATGGCTGACGTGAAGGCTATGTATCATCAAGTCCAAGTGGCAACACAGGATGTGGACTTTCTTCGCTTCCTATGGTGGCCAAGAGGTGATCTGACACAGCCGCTAACTGAGTACAGAATGACTGTTCATCTGTTTGGTGCAATATCATCGCCCAGCTGTGCCAGTTTTGCCCTTAGAAAGACGGCTGAAGACAACAAAGCAGACTTCTCAGTCCATGTAACAGACACTATCCAGCACAACTTTTACGTGGACGACTGCCTGAAGTCGGTGTCTTCAGAGGCAGAAGCCATATCTTTGGTTACAGACCTGATGGCTTTATGCCAGTTGGGAGGATTCCAATTGTTGAAATGGATGAGCAACAGCAGGTCTGTGTTGGAAGCCATTGATGCGGAGAAAAGAGCCAAGGAAGTGAAAGAACTGGATTTCGATAGGGACAGCCTACCCGTCGAGAGAACCCTGGGACTGCAGTGGTGCGCAGAAACTGACACCTTTGGGTTCAAGATGTCAGTCCAAGACAGACCATTCACAAGACGAGGTCTCTTGTCAGTTGTGAGCTCGGTCTACGACCCCATTGGATTCCTAGCACCCTTCACCTTACCCGTCAAGATGATGCTGCAAAACCTCTGTAAGATGAGCTACAGTTGGGATGAGCACATTCCCCAAAAATACCAGCTACAGTGGGTGGGGTGGCTAGAAGATCTAAACGGACTCGGCACTTTCAGTGTGCCAAGATGTTTTCAACCCAAAGGTTTTGGACAGCTCATAAGTGCCAGACTACATCACTTCTCTGACGCCAGCGAGAGCGGCTATGGCACAGTTTCATACTTGAGGCTGCAGAGTGATAACGAGAAGATCCATATATCTTTCGTTCTAGGAAAGGCACGAGTTGCTCCTCTAAAGAATGTGACAATCCCAAGGATGGAACTAACAGCTGCTGTCCTGGCGGTGAGAGTTGACAGGCTCCTGAAAGCAGAGTTACAACTGGAGCTGGAAAACTCAACCTTCTGGACAGACAGCACAACAGTGTTAAAGTACATCATGAATGAAACAAAGCGCTTTCACACCTTTGTTGCCAATAGGACCTCTGCTATAAGAGAAGCTACAGACATCTCACAATGGAGGTACGTTGACACACAACGGAACCCAGCTGACGAGGCCTCTCGTGGGGTGAAAGTTGAATACCTTCTCACTTGCAGCAGATGGATCCATGGCCCGGAGTTTCTTTCCAAGAGTGAAGAGGAATGGCCTCTTAACATCGTGGATTCAAGTTCCATCAGCAGTGATGACCCAGAGGTCAGAGGAGAGGTCTCAGTTAATGCTGTCATCGTCAACGATGCACCAAATGCAACAGATCAACTGATAACTAACTTCTCTTCGTGGAAAAGGCTTAAGACCTCAGTTGCGTGGTTTCTCCAACTGAGGAAGATGTTGCAGTTGCTGAGTCAAAAGAGAAAACAGATGCACGCTTCTCTGTCCAGCAGCGGACTTGACCCAACGCAACAAAAGAACAAAGTGGAAGAGGACATGAAGAGGTTCAGAGCCACAATGGGTGGTCACACCTTATGTCCAGAAGATATTGACACGGCTGAAAGTGCCATCATTCAGTACTGCCAAATGAACAAGTTTAGTGATGAAATCACTGCTTTGAAAGGAGGAACATCTGGAGTGAAGAAAAGCAGCCACATTTACAGACTTGATCCGGTGCTGAAACAAGGGCTCTTGAGAGTGGGAGGAAGGCTTAGCAAAGGAGCAATGCCTGATGACACAAAACATCCAGTCATTCTTGCTAAGGACCAACACATCACTACTCTCATCTTACGCCACATACACGAACAGCTGGGACACTGTGGAAGAAATCATCTACTTTCTGGACTTCGTCGACAATACTGGATCACCAGAGCAAATGCTGCTGCCAGAAAGATCCTCACTTCCTGTGTTGTCTGTCGACGAAATAGGGGAAAGCTGGGTGAACAAAAAATGGCAGACTTGCCAAAAGAAAGACTGCAAGCTGACCTTCCACCATTTACAAACGTTGGCATAGACTATTTTGGACCGTTTGAAGTGAAGCGAGGCCGCAGCCTCATCAAGCGTTATGGAGTCATCTTCACCTGCATGGCCAGTCGGGCAGTCCATCTGGAAATGGCCTATTCATTGGACACTAGTTCTTGCATCAATGCAATACGCAGATTCATTTCCAGACGAGGCCAAGTTTCACACATCAAATCTGACAACGGTACAAACTTTGTTGGAGCAGAACGTGAGCTGAGAGAAGCTCTATCTCATCTGAACCAGGAGAAAATCTCAAATTCACTACTTCATTCTGGAGTGAAGTGGAGCTTCAATACTCCAGCTGCATCCCATCACGGAGGAGTGTGGGAAAGGGTCATTCGCATGGTCAGGAAGGTGTTGAACTCCATTCTTCATCAGCAACATCTGGATGATGAAGGACTACAAACACTCCTGTGCGAAGTGGAAGCCATTTTGAATGACCGTCCCATTACAAAAACCTCAGAGGATCCAAATGATCTCGAACCATTGACTCCAAATCACATTCTCTTATTGAAAGGCAAACCTTCTCTACCACCTGGGCTTTTCAACAAAAATGACTCGTACTCCAAACGTCGATGGCGGCAAGTTCAATTCCTCGCCAATCTCTTTTGGCACAGATGGATTCGTGAGTACGTACCACTGTTGCAGGAGAGGCAACGGTGGCCAAGGGACAAGAGGAACTTTGTCGCAGGAGATGTCGTCATGGTAGCGGACTCGAATGCGCCACGTGGATCCTGGCTGTTGGGCAGGGTCCTGCAGACCTTTCCTGACAGACATGGACTTGTGCGGTCTGTGAAAGTCCGGACCAAGTACAACGTCCTGGAGCGACCGATCACAAAGATCTGTCTTCTGTTGGAAGCTGAATAGACTGAAACCCATTTTCTAATACTGGGGTTACCAACCCTATTGGATACCTACACGAACATTATGAACTATATGAACACGAGTTGAATATGAATGTGGACTATGTATTTGGCTACAATATTTGCATGTGTTGAATTGTTATGTTTTTACACAGTAACAATTAGGGGCCGGAGTGTTGTAGCCAATTTGATGAATTATACTGTGGTTAATTTGTTGTCTGAATATGCATATGAGATTATGATACTGACTGACAACCTGGGCATAGGCGGGTTCAGCCAATCACAGGCACAGCCTATTTCTATGTGTCACAGGTGCACAGCAGCAGGGATTTTGGGAAACGCCACAGGGAAGCCACACAGTTTTTCAACCGTGCGTGTTTTGTTTGTTTTCAGTTGTTATGAGTTAATTTTGGTTTATTTTGCAACACCAGTTTATTGTTTAAGTTACAGTCAAGTACCCGGTTTATGTTGTGCTTTGATAACACCTTGCAATCAAAATAAAACCTTAAATGCACTCCACGACAAGACCTGATTTACTGTCACACCACCACGCGTTGGAAAGAACTTCATTCACACCATATCCCTCACTGGCATCCTTTTGTTCAAAAGTTGCCTTTACACATGGTATGGCTCATTATCATTGGTTAATAAGAACAAACTCCATAAAATCATCAGCGTGTCCAGCAAACATTTGAGAGTATGACCTCAATGTATGAGACCCATTGGGTACTCAGGAAGAGGAAAGCTATTACTAGGGACAACACACACCCAGCCAATACCATCTTTGACCATCAGGGCGACGGTACATGTTAACTTCCCTGCAGGCTAGGGCCTCAAGATCGTTTGTTTCCATAAGTATAGGACTTAAGAACAAGCAGGCCCCATCTCAGTTCTATAAGTATAGGACTTATGAACAAGCAGGCCCCATCTCAGTTCTATAAGTATAGGACTTATGAACAAGCAGGCCCCATCTCAGTTCTATAAGTATAGGACTTATGAACAAGCAGGCCCCATCTCAGTTCTATAAGTATAGGACTGATGAACAAGCAGGCCCCATCTCAATTCTATAAGTATAGGACTTATGAACAAGCAGGCCCCATCTCAGTTCTATAAGTATAGGACTTATGAACAAGCAGGCCCCATCTCAGTTCTATAAGTATAGGACTTATGAACAAGCAGGCCCCATCTCAGTTCTATAAGTATAGGACTTATGAACAAGCAGGCCCCATCTCAGTTCTATAAGTATAGGACTTATGAACAAGCAGGCCCCATCTCAGTTCTATAAGTATAGGACTTATGAACAAGCAGGCCCCATCTCAGTTCTATAAGTATAGGACTTATGAACAAGCAGGCCCCATCTCAGTTCTATAAGTATAGGACTTATGAACAAGCAGGCCCCATCTCAGTTCTATAAGTATAGGACTTATGAACAAGCAGGCCCCATCTCAGTTCTATAAGTATAGGACTGATGAACAAGCAGGCCCATCTCAGTTCTATAAGTATAGGACTTATGAACAAGCAGGCCCCATCTCAGTTCTATAAGTATAGGACTTATGAACAAGCAGGCCCCATCTCAGTTCTATAAGTATAGGACTTATGAACAAGCAGGCCCCATCTCAGTTCTATAAGTATAGGACTTATGAACAAGCAGGCCCGTCTCAGTTCTATAAGTATAGGACTGATGAACAAGCAGGCCCCATCTCAGTTCTATAAGTATAGGACTTATGAACAAGCAGGCCCCATCTCAGTTCTATAAGTATAGGACTTATGAACAAGCAGGCCCCATCTCAGTTCTATAAGTATAGGACTTATGAACAAGCAGGCCCCATCTCAGTTCTATAAGTATAGGACTTATGAACAAGCAGGCCCCATCTCAGTTCTATAAGTATAGGACTGATGAACAAGCAGGCCCCATCTCAGTTCTATAAGTATAGGACTGATGAACAAGCAGGCCCCATCTCAGTTCTATAAGTATAGGACTTATGAACAAGCAGGCCCCATCTCAGTTCTATAAGTATAGGACTTATGAACAAGCAGGCCCGTCTCAGTTCTATAAGTATAGGACTGATGAACAAGCAGGCCCATCTCAGTTCTATAAGTATAGGACTTATGAACAAGCAGGCCCCATCTCAGTTCTATAAGTATAGGACTTATGAACAAGCAGGCCCCATCTCAGTTCTATAAGTATAGGACTGATGAACAAGCAGGCCCCATCTCAGTTCTATAAGTATAGGACTGATGAACAAGCAGGCCCATCTCAGTTCTATAAGTATAGGACTTATGAACAAGCAGGCCCCATCTCAGTTCTATAAGTATAGGACTTATGAACAAGCAGGCCCCATCTCAGTTCTATAAGTATAGGACTGATGAACAAGCAGGCCCCATCTCAGTTCTATAAGTATAGGACTGATGAACAAGCAGGCCCCATCTCAGTTCTATAAGTATAGGACTTATGAACAAGCAGGCCCCATCTCAGTTCTATAAGTATAGGACTTATGAACAAGCAGGCCCGTCTCAGTTCTATAAGTATAGGACTGATGAACAAGCAGGCCCATCTCAGTTCTATAAGTATAGACTGATGAACAAGCAGGCCCCATCTCAGTTCTATAAGTATAGGACTGATGAACAAGCAGGCCCCATCTCAGTTCTATAAGTATAGGACTGATGAACAAGCAGGCCCCATCTCAGTTCTATAAGTATAGGACTTATGAACAAGCAAGCCCCATCTCAGTTCTATAAGTATAGGACTTATGAACAAGCAGGCCCCATCTCAGTTCTATAAGTATAGGACTTATGAACAAGCAGGCCCCATCTCAGTTCTATAAGTATAGGACTGATGAACAAGCAGGCCCCATCTCAGTTCTATAAGTATAGGACTTATGAACAAGCAGGCCCCATCTCAGTTCTATAAGTATAGGACTTATGAACAAGCAGGCCCCATCTCAGTTCTATAAGTATAGGACTTATGAACAAGCAGGCCCCATCTCAGTTCTATAAGTATAGGACTTATGAACAAGCAGGCCCCATCTCAGTTCTATAAGTATAGGACTTATGAACAAGCAGGCCCCATCTCAGTTCTATAAGTATAGGACTGATGAACAAGCAGGCCCCATCTCAGTTCTATAAGTATAGGACTTATGAACAAGCAGGCCCCATCTCAGTTCTATAAGTATAGGACTGATGAACAAGCAGGCCCCATCTCAGTTCTATAAGTATAGGACTTATGAACAAGCAGGCCCCATCTCAGTTCTATAAGTATAGGACTTATGAACAAGCAGGCCCCATCTCAGTTCTATAAGTATAGGACTTATGAACAAGCAGGCCCCATCTCAGTTCTATAAGTATAGGACTTATGAACAAGCAGGCCCCATCTCAGTTCTATAAGTATAGGACTTATGAACAAGCAGGCCCCATCTCAGTTCTATAAGTATAGGACTGATGAACAAGCAGGCCCCATCTCAGTTCTATAAGTATAGGACTTATGAACAAGCAGGCCCCATCTCAGTTCTATAAGTATAGGACTGATGAACAAGCAGGCCCCATCTCAGTTCTATAAGTATAGGACTTATGAACAAGCAGGCCCCATCTCAGTTCTATAAGTATAGGACTTATGAACAAGCAGGCCCCATCTCAGTTCTATAAGTATAGGACTTATGAACAAGCAGGCCCCATCTCAGTTCTATAAGTATAGGACTTATGAACAAGCAGGCCCCATCTCAGTTCTATAAGTATAGGACTTATGAACAAGCAGGCCCCATCTCAGTTCTATAAGTATAGGACTTATGACCAAGCAGGCCCCATCTCAGTTCTATAAGTATAGGACTTATGAACAAGCAGGCCCCATCTCAGTTCTATAAGTATAGGACTTATGAACAAGCAGGCCCCATCTCAGTTCTATAAGTATAGGACTGATGAACAAGCAGGCCCCATCTCAGTTCTATAAGTATAGGACTTATGAACAAGCAGGCCCCATCTCAGTTCTAT
Organism: Electrona antarctica; assembly: GCF_951216825.1. Taxonomy (NCBI): domain Eukaryota; kingdom Metazoa; phylum Chordata; class Actinopteri; order Myctophiformes; family Myctophidae; genus Electrona; species Electrona antarctica. The sequence continues at coordinate 4,479,551 of NC_136793.1, forward strand.
AAGTATAGGACTTATGAACAAGCAGGCCCCATCTCAGTTCTATAAGTATAGGACTTATGAACAAGCAGGCCCCATCTCAGTTCTATAAGTATAGGACTTATGACCAAGCAGGCCCCATCTCAGTTCTATAAGTATAGGACTTATGAACAAGCAGGCCCCATCTCAGTTCTATAAGTATAGGACTGATGAACAAGCAGGCCCCATCTCAGTTCTATAAGTATAGGACTGATGAACAAGCAGGCCCCATCTCAGTTCTATAAGTATAGGACTTATGAACAAGCAGGCCCGTCTCAGTTCTATAAGTATAGGACTTATGAACAAGCAAGCCCCATCTCAGTTCTATAAGTATAGGACTTATGAACAAGCAGGCCCCATCTCAGTTCTATAAGTATAGGACTTATGAACAAGCAGGCCCCATCTCAGTTCTATAAGTATAGGACTTATGAACAAGCAGGCCCCATCTCAGTTCTATAAGTATAGGACTTATGAACAAGCAGGCCCCATCTCAGTTCTATAAGTATAGGACTGATGAACAAGCAGGCCCCATCTCAGTTCTATAAGTATAGGACTTATGAACAAGCAGGCCCCATCTCAGTTCTATAAGTATAGGACTGATGAACAAGCAGGCCCCATCTCAGTTCTATAAGTATAGGACTTATGAACAAGCAGGCCCCATCTCAGTTCTATAAGTATAGGACTTATGAACAAGCAGGCCCCATCTCAGTTCTATAAGTATAGGACTTATGAACAAGCAGGCCCCATCTCAGTTCTATAAGTATAGGACTTATGAACAAGCAGGCCCCATCTCAGTTCTATAAGTATAGGACTTATGAACAAGCAGGCCCCATCTCAGTTCTATAAGTATAGGACTGATGAACAAGCAGGCCCCATCTCAGTTCTATAAGTATAGGACTTATGAACAAGCAGGCCCCATCTCAGTTCTATAAGTATAGGACTGATGAACAAGCAGGCCCCATCTCAGTTCTATAAGTATAGGACTTATGAACAAGCAGGCCCCATCTCAGTTCTATAAGTATAGGACTTATGAACAAGCAGGCCCCATCTCAGTTCTATAAGTATAGGACTTATGAACAAGCAGGCCCCATCTCAGTTCTATAAGTATAGGACTTATGAACAAGCAGGCCCCATCTCAGTTCTATAAGTATAGGACTTATGAACAAGCAGGCCCCATCTCAGTTCTATAAGTATAGGACTTATGACCAAGCAGGCCCCATCTCAGTTCTATAAGTATAGGACTTATGAACAAGCAGGCCCCATCTCAGTTCTATAAGTATAGGACTTATGAACAAGCAGGCCCCATCTCAGTTCTATAAGTATAGGACTGATGAACAAGCAGGCCCCATCTCAGTTCTATAAGTATAGGACTTATGAACAAGCAGGCCCCATCTCAGTTCTATAAGTATAGGACTTATGAACAAGCAGGCCCCATCTCAGTTCTATAAGTATAGGACTTATGAACAAGCAGGCCCCATCTCAGTTCTATAAGTATAGGACTTATGACCAAGCAGGCCCCATCTCAGTTCTATAAGTATAGGACTTATGAACAAGCAGGCCCCATCTCAGTTCTATAAGTATAGGACTGATGAACAAGCAGGCCCCATCTCAGTTCTATAAGTATAGGACTGATGAACAAGCAGGCCCCATCTCAGTTCTATAAGTATAGGACTTATGAACAAGCAGGCCCCATCTCAGTTCTATAAGTATAGGACTTATGAACAAGCAAGCCCCATCTCAGTTCTATAAGTATAGGACTTATGAACAAGCAGGCCCCATCTCAGTTCTATAAGTATAGGACTTATGAACAAGCAGGCCCGTCTCAGTTCTATAAGTATAGGACTTATGAACAAGCAAGCCCCATCTCAGTTCTATAAGTATAGGACTTATGAACAAGCAGGCCCCATCTCAGTTCTATAAGTATAGGACTTATGAACAAGCAGGCCCCATCTCAGTTCCGTATATAAAGTGTGATGTGATGCCTCTTGGAACTATGACTGGTGGCCTTCTGTTGGCATTGTTTCTTTATTGTCTATGTACTGTGATCTGTTTGTTTCCATATGTTTTGTGTATATCCTGATGACTGCTGTGCACAAAACAAATTTCCGAAAGGACAACTAAAGTATCTATCTATTGTACTAAAGTAATAAAGTATCTATCTATTGTACTCGTAATGCAGAATATATGGAGCTCAGTAGTGCCTAATTGCGTCACATCTCATGATCCGTATACAAAGCTGCCAATACGTGACCTTATATCAGGGGTGGGCAACTGGCGGCCCGGGGGCCACATGCGGCCCCCACCTTCACTTAATGCGGCCCACAGGTTATAGTATTGATTTCAGCTGTTACAATTCCAAACCCGCTTTAATTACTTCATGACTAGTATTAAATGACTAGTACTTAATGACTAGTATTAACATGTTATTGTCTTTTTGTGTCCAATGTAGTTATGTTAACAGTTCATAATGTTAACATAACTAAATGCATTTGAAATTCAATAAAAAAGGTTACTTTTCAGGATTCCAATTCAAAAATATCAAAAAATTATTCAGGTTTTCAATTCAAATATAGCAAAAATAGCCGAACTACCAGCTCAAAACGCGTCGTTGTAGATCGGCTATTTTTGCTACGACAGTAACATGCACTGTGGCCCCTCTTGAGTGAGTGTGGAAATATATTGGCCCCCGCCATCGTCAAAGTTGCCCACCCCTGCCTTAAACTAAAAGGAATACTTGGTATTGTGTTTTATATATCTTTTTATCGTTCATTAGTAGCCTTTGCAACGAGGTATAACATGTAAGGATATAGTCATATAGTCGATAGTCTTCGATTGTCATCCGTTACACACTGCAAAAATCATGGCTTATGGAAACATCAAACATTTCCTAGAATATGGGTTGCTGTGTGAAACAAATGACGCACCATTATACCACAGGTCGTTTCGAGGAAGCAATCTGATTGGTTGAAACAGCCTTCTAGCCGTGGGTTAAACCTAGCCTGGCTAATAAGCCAGACTAATATCACACAACACTGTCGCGGTATATTAGTCTGGGCTGGCTCCACTTGGATTTCATTTCCCGGGGGGCGGGTTCAAACATTTTCTCTTTGACGCAATTGGTCAGAGCTACTGTCAGTCAAAAGTCTCAAGCATTGAACGTCACTGTACCAAAGCCCGCCCATATTGCATACCGTGTCCCGATTGGTCCGACCTGTTCTCGGTTGTAGGAAAGAGGCGTGCTACTGAGCCTCGCCAGACCGTAATCCGCTGGTAGGCAATTTTTTTTTGCCAACGGCTGATTCGGTCTGGTTTATTAACCAGGCTAGGTTAAACCAGCACCATTCACCACCTAATCAAAACAAAGAATTCAGCTGCTCTGTTCTCCCAGAGCGCTAGCAAACTCGGTGGCTAGGCTAACTAGTTTCTTGGGACATTTGTGGTCGTAGTGACTACATCTGTCATTAAAAAAATATATTCTTTCAGCGATTTTCTTAGTTTTAAGTGTTAACTGTTGTATAATTGCAATATTACACGAGAGGGTGTGGGTTAACGTGATTATTGCCACTTCAGTGATGCTTGCGGAACTCGACTTCGTCTCGTTCCTCACCGCATCCCTGTCATGGCAATAATCACGTTAACCCACACCCTCTCGTGTAATATTGCTTAATTCAACCCAGGGTGTTTTAATTACACTACGCCACTTCTTTAAATTTCACCCCGATGGATTTACATTTTGAATTTGGACAGATACATGCAAGAAAGTTGATAGGTGCTGCTGATGCGTGTGCATGTGTGTGTGCGTGCGTGTTTGTGCGTGTGTGTGCGCGTGCGTGCGTGCGTGCACAGTTCTAATTACAGTTCTTGGCCACATGACAACAGTAATAGCTGCAGGCTCATAATTTTAATTTAAAGCAAATGTAAACCAAATGGACTTGTAATTAAGGTCCTCAGTGTTGGCAAGTGTCTTCAAGCATGTTACTGTATACAATACAATTATATAGTCTTGTCTATGAAATCCTGAAACGTTATATCAGCCCATATTATTACTTCATTCCATAGATCCATTCTGACCTGAGATCAGATTCTAAAAATGTCTTCTACATCCTGACAGTTTTCTGAAAAAGCTATGTTTCTATGTCAGTCGTTCTTCGATTTTTCAAAAATAGCAGACCTACAAGCTTGTAGCGCGCCACTCGGTGGCATGAGTTAAAAAATAATTGGAATTTGAAGCGTGGGTCAGGCAGTGTCAATAGAGTGGTGTGCCTATCACCTATATTGGGCATCCCAAGGTGTAAAAAGAAAGATATTTGATTGTCCTAAATGTGACAGGCGGGGCCCCCACCCTCTTCCCCCGAGCCAAGAGGCATCTTGCAATGGAATAAAGCAATCCATGGATTCACTGAACCTTGACAAATCCATCAGTGGGTTTTTCTATTTGAAAATGTCAGGGTGTCAATCAATATGGTGAAATGGATGCCCCGTGTTTCATATAACCCGTTTTGGCCTGACGTCGAAAAAAAAATATTCTGAAAGAATATATATATATTCAAAGATTTGTGCCACATTTTCAAGATTTTTCAAAAAATAGCAGACCTACAAGCTCGTAGCACACCACTCTGTGGCGCGCTACAAGCTTGTAGATCTGCTATTTTTAAATAGCTAAAGTATGTAGGAGAAAACTATCGCACACCTATAGCAATCAGGCGTATGCACAGGTGCGTAGGCCAGTGGACATCAATGAAAGCAATAAGGTGCCTGAGGAAGGTCCCTAGTGACCGAAACGTTGCTTCATTAAAATAAGACAAGACTCTTAATTGTGCCGAGCAGATACAGTGTGCGGGTGTACCTTATTGCTTTCATAAATAGCTAAAGTATAACATAATGCGCTTATAGTTAAAACACCGAAATGGGGTTCCCGTACAGAATGGGATAAAGTCGTCTGGAGTGTTGCAATTTTGACATATCGGAAAAATGACTTTCGCTGGGCATATATGGCATATAACAAACAGTGCCATTATATCCTTTATTTTTTTATTTATTCATATGAAACACCAGTCTATGCACACAGAAGAACACCCGGTGAGGTGAGAATCAATGAACATAATGTCACATAGTCAATAAACTGTAATGTGATTTTTGCAAGATTCCAAAGACGTATTACGAAGTATTAAAGTACAGCATAATGGAAATAGAACATTCAATAGACTATCAACATATTGATACAATACTCTTTTTCCCCTCCCCCCCACCCCATCTGTAAAAAGAAAATAAATATCAGTTATTCTTTGTACATATTTTGCTCCAAACACTCCAAACCACGACTGATGGCGATGACTGTATTATGTAAAAAGTACAAAGTGTGTCGAAGTATATAAGGCATCAAATCAAATTATTAGAACGAGATTCCCCCAGTGACAAAAATGCAACCCCCATCCCCCTATTATGGCAAAAAACCACAAATAAACAATGCAGTATTATACCATTCGCCAAGTCAGGTTTCTGTGCCCTTTTGCATTCTCATCACAAAAATATAGATCAATCTATGTTAAAGTAACTCTGTATGCAGTGGCGTGCACAGATAGACACTAGGGGGTGCTAGAGCACCACCTGCCCTTGCCCTCTGTTCAGCAATGTGCCCTTTTGGAAAAAAATAAAATAAATGTACAGTGTATACAGTATGTGGACCATGGTGACATTGATCAATTCTTGATAAAAAAAAAAAGCTTCTAAAATATTATTTATGTCCCAAAATCTATAAATCTCACACTATTAAGGCAACCGGCCGGTTCCACGCGCTGCCCAAGGTGCCCTTTTTTCACTTGAGCACCTGCCCATCTAAATGTCTGTGCACGCCACTGTCTGTATGTCTAAACCAATGGTTTTAAGTACAGTATGAAGTCTATGAACAATCAAGGCGGTGAGTTTTTGTTGTGCTGCAGCCCAGCACGTTGTTGTAAAGTGCAAAAAAACAAAACAAATGGAAAGCAAGGTGTTTATTAATCCATTCTGGGCGGGAACCCCCTTTTGGTGTTTTAAAACATTATGTTATAATTTAGCTATTGAAAAATAGCAGATCTACAAGCTCATAGCGCGCCACCGAGTGGCGCGCTACGAGCTTGTAGGTCTGCTATTTTTGAAAAATCGAAGAACGACTGACATAGAAACATAGCTTTTTCAGAAAGCTGTCAGGATGTAGAAGACATTTTTTAGAATCTGATCTCAGGTCAAAATGGATTAATAGATGACTCAGTTCAGTGTACAAGGCCTTGTGCACTTTTGACAAATTGCCCGGTTGCATCAGATAATGCTAATCGTTATCCTGGCTGGCTCAGGGAGATAGGATATTCTAATTCTGTTGCCTCCATCGGCGAGGGCGCTGCGTGCCACTTACATAAGACCCACTGCTGCAGAGCTGCCAATATAGCCTACCAAATAATAATAATAATAAATAAAAAAGATAAAACTAGCCTGCAGACTTTTGTTTTTTGTTTGTTTTTTTCCCAAGGATTTTTAAGGACATCTATAAAGTTAGGAATAATTTGAAAAATCATATGTTCATTTCACCATTTCTTTTAGCCTAAATCAGTGGTTCCCCCGGTAGGCGGTGGGGCTAAGAGTGGGAGGCGGGGCTAAGCGTGGGAGGCGGGGCTAAGAGTGGGAGGCGGGTTCAGTGGCATTTTCAATTTTGGACCAATTCCTGCAGCAACTGCTCTCATAAGGTACAACTTTAAAACATTCACATGTTAACCTTTGCTAGAACTACATTTAGCAAGTGCCACTTTCATTTAGCTAAGATTGCTAGCTAACGGCGGCGGTGCATGGCTCAGGTGTGTAGACTAAGTGGCTGGATCGAACCCGGGCTCCCCCAGAGTTAAGTGTCGAAGTGTCCTTGAGCAAGACACTGAACCCCTAATTGCTCCTGATGTGCTGGTTGGTGCCTTGCTTCTCGTTTCTGCCGTAATCGGTGTATGAATGTGTGTGTGAATGGGTGAATGTAAAGATTATTATTATTATGTAATGCACAATCTGTGTATAGCGCCTTGGATAAAGGCGCTATATAAATGCACCATTTACCATTTAACTAACTTAGCAAGGTGCTAATTTAGTTTAGCCCCGCCTCCCACTCTTGCTTGGACGGGCGCGAGGGCCAAATAAATTGAATGCTGCCCTCAGAAGCATTCCAAGGCATAATAAGTCACATCTTCTGCCTCGCACAGTATAGCTTTGGTTGAAGTTGGTATGATATGCAAGCCAGTGAATGGCCGACCTTAACCCCATGAGCCCTACTATTGCGGCCATCTCATAATAGGCGAACATTGGGTAAAAAACAGGCGAACATCTGTTGAAAACTCGCGTCGTGAGTTTTCAAATCGGCAATTTACCGCTATTTTACATACTGTACTAAAAAGTATACAGGATTTAAAGGAGTACTTCACCAAAGAAATTACTATATTTCTAGAGTCGTTGACTCACAGAGAAAGTTTGTTTGTACTAAAACATTATGGCAATACAAAATAAAACATGTATTTGGAAATTGGAAATATACTCAAGTAAAGTACAAATACCTCAAAATTGTACTTAGGTACAGCAGTTAATAAATGTATTTTACACCACTCGAAATTTGATTTGACATTTTAAATCTTTTTCATTATTCTTGTTTGGATTCTTCGTTCACCGAGTGGCGCGCTACGAGCTTGTAGGTCTGCTATTTTTTTTAAATCGTAAAAATGCGGCACAAATCTTTGAATAGCCTATATATTCGTTAAGGACTAGTTTACAACATTCTCGGTGAGCCAAAGACACCCTGCACCGGGTACAGTAAAATGTACAGTATGGGTACGGTAAAACGATAGAAATAAAGTCCTGTCTTGAGTGAAGCACTGATCCGTACAGTAAGTGGTGAACCGAATGCATGCAAAAAACACTGTATACAATAAACACAACAAGAGTAGCAATCTGAGAAGATACATGGTCTCCAAATGTGTTATTGCGAAGACCTTCTTTGTGTGTGTTTGTGTTTGAACCCCAGCCGGTGTGAGAAAAAGCCACACAACGTCATACAGCAACACAAAGCTCTTTCACTTGGCTGTATACGGATTATAAGCGCCTGGATATTTTGTCCAGTGTCTCACATAATAGGGGTGCGTTCGGAAATGCGCACCGGGAAATGCGGTCAGTTTGTCGAGTGTGCTGGGCGGTGACGTCATAGAGTGCGTTCAGTGTGCCTTATTTACGAACGACCACAGATCACACCGGACAACGTCAGCGTCAGGGTAGGGTCGCTCAGTCCGGGGGCACTTGGCACACCCGGTGTGCAGCGCACTGGATTTTCGAACGACAACGCACCGAGTGCAACTTCATAAACGAACGACAAGAGACCACACCAGTGCGTTCAGGGCGCATTTCCGAACGCGTACACCATATAGTGTTGATTTCGTCGAGTAAAACTATGATGAAAAATGTTCGTCGACTACCGTTTTCCACTGAGAAAAAAAAAACTAGATAAAAACTATGCCATGATGACTAAAACGAAGACTAAATCATGTTGACAATTTTTTTTTTGTTATCAAATGAAAACTAGACTAAAATGTTAGGGAGGGACTATAGGCGGACAAGAGATACAGTGTAAGTAAATGACATTTCATACATGGTTGCATGCTGAAAATAGTCCATCTACTTGTCGATGGGCTATTTTCAGCAAGTGTAACACTGAAACGGATGACTACAATGTGACTAAAACCAAATTAAGTTTCATTCCAAAGACGACTATTAAGCTAAAAATGCTGTCAAAATCAACACTACAATCTCACAGAGGAAGTCCATGTACTTCCTGTTGTGTTTTTAGTTGTTTTTTCCCCTATGGTATTGCCATTTCTTTTATTTGTTTTGTCTATTGTGAAAAGTGCCAGGAAAAAAAGATTATCACTGTTATACCTCAGCAGTTATTAGGTCCATTGCTTATTTATAGCCTTTCTTTGGGGTTCATATCCATCCAAAAAACATTGCTGAGAGACGCCTATACTTTACATCCACTTATTGCTCTCTAAGGCAATGCGTTTCGCCCCAAAACAACCCGAATGAAAAGACCCAAATACGTACATTTGCGAAACATCTGCATCCTGAGTCCTGACCACCAAACAGTTCACGCACTTTAACCCATTTTGGGCGGGAACCCCTTTTGGTGTTTTAAGCATTATGTTACACTTTAGCTATTGAAAAATAGCAGATCTACAAGCTCGTAGCGCGGCACTCGGTGCCGCGCTACGAGCTTGTAGGGCTGCTATTTTTGAAAAATCGTGAAAAATGTGCCTGGAAATCTTTGAATATATTCTTTCAAGATGGCCTTACACTAGCCGATAATCAGGCATTTTTGACGCTCGGGGGGTGCCCGACCGCTCAAAGCGCGTTCGGGATCGGCCCGATCAACATCAAGAATGTTTGATATTTGCTCTGCCCCGCTCCGATTATCCTGTAGTGTGTGGTGCTATCAGATTTCAGATTGAAAAAAATCGGCTAGTGTAAGGCCACCTTTAGAGTGAGTTTTTAATTCAAATATTTGCTACTGGGAGGGTCCCTGGAACAACCAATTTTCAGATGGGGGGGCCTGCGGCCAATTTGAGGTCCTTGACATGAATATGTTTGAGAACCACATGACATAGAAACATGGGTTTTTTTCAGAAAACTGTCAGGATTTAGAAGAAATTTTGTAGAATCGTTCCCAGGTCAAAATGGGTTAAACGCTTGTTCTTTAAACGACTGAGCGGCGCACCCACAGTATATAGGATACAAACCCAATTGTCTCGGAATTGGCCGCGCCTCAGTGGCAGTTAGGGACGTATCATTGGGTGCTCAGTGAGGCTAAACCGTCCACAGCTTAGCAGTCATCCCCCCCCCCTCCCCGACAGTGCGTGTTTTGTTTCTCTCTTTTTTCTTTTTTTATAGCATGTACAGTACCAAACCCAGCCCTACATTGCACATGCAGTTGGGTTTTTTTTTTTCCTTTTTGAACGCCGATATCCTGCACACACGTTTAATTGGTCACAGTTGTCGTTAAGTACGTGAAACAGCTCTTTGTTTACACAGATTCATAATCATGAATACACTGATAAGAACTCTTACAGACATGTCAAGAGACGACCGTTAAAGTCCATGCACTTCATGCATAGATGATGATGATGGGCAGCTCAGAGAAAAGAGAGGATTACGGTACGTCTATTATTGTCTTCAGTCCGGTACCATCTAGCTCTGGTCCATAGCCTTCTACTGCTTCTACGATTCTGGGATATTGTTTCCACCGGAAAAAAAAAAATACTTTTAGTTACTCCGCTACGCCCTCTACCGATATTGCCCAGAGATCTGCCTCATAGAGAATATTTTTCCTCCGGTGAAAAAAAATCCCTTTCTGGCCAAAAAGTACCGTTTATACGTGTGGTTGGGGGCTCAGAGTGCGTCCACTAAGGAAAGTAGGCTTTCTAATGACACAACCCGCCTTTGTTTTGGTGAGTAGCAAAAACGTTCTTTTAAAATACGCTAAAGAGGAGAGGCTGGTCTGATTTCGATTTGAGATTTAAAACTGAAAGTCCCATAGCCTTATACTGCAGGGCAGAATCGTAGAAGCAGTAGAAGGCTATGGACCAGAGCTAGGTACCATCTAGTCCATGTAGACCACCTGTTTAGCGTCCGGTACCATCTAGTCCATGTAGACCACCTGTTTAGAGTCCGGTACTATCTAGTCCATGTACCTGTTTACAATTACCACAATGTCCTCATTATCCAACCGTACCATTTTGTGAACCATACTAGTGTTATACTATGTATTTCCTATTTCTTACCATGCTATTTATTTTGTCATTTTTTTAGGGGTTCCACTATTACTTACAATATCTCCACAACTTTGGATATTTTCAAACCTCAAACATAATACACTGTGTCCTCCAAACCTCAAACACAATACAGTATGTCCTCCCAATTCGCTCATAACTATACTTACTGCTAACACATCTAGAGCATTACATATCTGACACATACTTACACGACATATCTCTCTATATCATTCTGCGTCCGTACCGTATTCCACACTGCCACGAATGCGCATGGCAATTCAATGTGGAAAGCGTCATGTAGGGTGATATATAGTCTGTTGTATAGGTCTTCAAACTGGTGGTTTTATTGTGTGAGGGTCCCGTAGCTTGGCCTCGTACCGCGTGCGTCAGATTGTGTGAGGGTCCCGTAGCTTGGCCTCGTACCGCGGGCGTCAGATTGTGTGAGGGTCCCGTAGCTTGGCCTCGTACCGCGGGCGTCAGATTGTGTGAGGGTCCCGTAGCTTGGCCTCGTACCGCGTGCGTCAGATTGTGTGAGGGTCCCGTAGCTTGGCCTCGTACCGCGTGCGTCAGATTGTGTGAGGGTCCCGTAGCTTGGCCTCGTACCGCGTGCGTCAGATTGTGTGAGGGTCCCGTAGCTTGGCCTCGTACCGCGTGCGTCAGATTGTGTGAGGGTCCCGTAGCTTGGCCTTGTACCGCGGGCGTCAGATTGTGTGAGGGTCCCGTAGCTTGGCCTCGTACCGCAGGCGTCAGATTGTGTGAGGGTCCCGTAGCTTGGCCTCGTACCGCGTGCGTCAGATTGTGTGAGGGTCCCGTAGCTTGGCCTCGTACCGCGTGCGTCAGATTGTGTGAGGGTCCCGTAGCTTGGCCTCGTACCGCGTGCGTCAGATTGTGTGAGGGTCCCGTAGCTTGGCCTCGTACCGCGTGCGTCAGATTGTGTGAGGGTCCCGTAGCTTGGCCTCGTACCGCGTGCGTCAGATTGTGTGAGGGTCCCGTAGCTTGGCCTCGTACCGCGTGCGTCAGATTGTGTGAGGGTCCTGTAGCTTGGCCTCGTACCGCGGGCGTCAGATTGTGCAGGGAAAGTTTTCAAAGTGTCTCTGTGGCCTCATCATGAAGTCGGATTCCTGTTTTGTGTCCGATTGTCTGTTTTGGTTTTTTTGTCAGTGTTAATAGTTGAATCTTCTCAGTCATTTATTGGTGTCAGGCCTTTTAGATGAGGATTAGAAGGCCCTTGATTGGACGACGCACTCGCCGTCTACTTCATGCCGCTCCGCAGCACCTGATTGGCTGCGATGAGCATGACGCTGATGATGAACGCGATGGCGAAGGCGCATATCAGGCTCTTGCGCACGCACGTCTGCTTGACCTGCTGCGTCGGACTCGCTGCACGGAGGAGGACGCGAGGAGGGGGAGGAGGAGGAGGAGGGGGAGGAGGGGGGGGGGGGTGGTGGGGCGAGGAGGAGGAGGAGGAGGAGGTGGTGGGGCGAGGAGGAGGTGGTGGGGTGAGGAGGAGGTGGTGGGGCGGAGGAGGAGGAGGAGGTGGGGCGAGGAGGAGGTGGTGGGGTGAGGAGGAGGTGGTGGGGCGGAGGAGGAGGAGGAGGAGGAGGAGGAGGAGGAGGTGGGGCGAGGAGGAGGTGGTGGGGTGAGGAGGAGGAGGAGGAGGAGGCGGAGGAGGAGGAGGAGGTGGTGGGGTGAGGAGACAAAGGATGGGAGGGACAGAGAGAGAAAAGGTATTAGATCATCTGCCTTCATGGGTCCATCGAATTGGATCTTATTTAATGCTAGAGTCATTTCATTATTTAATGAAAGTCATTTCCAAGCCAGGACTCATCACAAAACCTTTACAAGTATGCAAACACAATTATGGGATGGACAAAGCCAGGCAGTTTCGTTTTCACACCTGTAAGCAACATAATTGCATCTCGATTGCAATGTTGACTTGGTTCCCCTCAAATGAGAGATGGCAAAACAAACGGGGCTATGATCAGCACATTATGAGGTCTGTGTTGTAACTGGAAATCCCAGAAAATCTGTGGCATTCACACGCAACTATTATATTAGTTGAGCCGCAAAGGGATGGCTAAATCCCACCGCAAAAAGCCATCGTCCAATGGCAATCCAGGTCAAGCTTATCGTAGCCTCGGAAACCCAGACATTTTTATTTCCTGCAGGGAAATCCACTTCAATTCGGCATAGAGTAGCGCAAACATCACTCACTCTCTGCTGATTTCTGATCGTCTGCACCTTTGTTAAATTGACACACACGCGCACACATATACACACACACACTCCTCTCTCTCACTGTCGCTCTAAGTAATTAGTCTCATGTCGCGCAGCTGCGCATAGTTTCTCCCGGCGGATCCTGCCGGGAGCTGCCTATGCCATAGAAAGCATAGGTGAGTTCCAGGCTAAGCTTATCGCCACCTCATAGCTGTCAGTGTTATTCTGCATGGCTGTGTTGTTGAACATTTACACGGTTTAACGTCGGGAAAGTTACACGACTGACCCACCCAGGTGATGGCAATAATACTAATGACCGTATAGTCTTACCGTGCAACATGAAAACTCCTGTCGGGTGGTCGTTAAAAGTTGATTTCTCCCTCTGTCATGTCCTATTTCTAGTTTATTTAAATAATGTCATGCAAATTTGTCCAGTGCATAGCCTACTACTGCAGGCCTGGTTGACTAGATTTAGAAGACATGTGTCCAGTGCATAGCCTACTGCAGGCCTGGTTGACTAGATTTAGAAGACATGTGTCCAGTGCATAGCCTACTGCAGGCCTGGTTGACTAGATTTAGAAGACATGTGTCCAGTGCATAGCCTACTGCAGGCCTGGTAGACTAGATTTAGAAGACATTTGTCCAGTGCATAGCCTAATACTGAAGGCTGGGAGACTAGATTTAGAAGACATTTGTCCAGTGCATAGCCTAATACTGAAGGCCTGGTTGACTAGATTTAGAATACATGTGTCCAGTGCATAGCCTACTGCAGGCCTGGTTGACTAGATTTAGAAGACATGTGTCCAGTGCATAGCCTACTGCAGGCCTGGTTGACTAGATTTAGAAGACATGTGTCCAGTGCATAGCCTACTGCAGGCCTGGTTGACTAGATTTAGAAGACATGTGTCCAGTGCATAGCCTACTGCAGGCCTGGTTGACTAGATTTAGAAGACATGTGTCCAGTGCATAGCCTACTGCAGGCCTGGTTGACTAGATTTAGAAGACATGTGTCCAGTGCATAGCCTACTGCAGGCCTGGTTGACTAGATTTAGAAGACATTTTGATGCCCTTGCTACTGAAATGATCGATTATTTATATGGAGGAATCCCGTCATTTAACATTGAACTCTATGGGGAAGAAGGACAGCTTGCCATGTCTCCTCGCTGCTAGCGTGCCTATTGGACAAGGACGGGTTGGAGGAGGGACTTAGCGAAGGGCTAATTGTGTAATTATTGAAATGAGGCTGTCTAGGTTTTTGTAAAAATTAAAAAAATATATAAATATATTTATATTATAATTTCTTTTATATACACATTTATTTTTTATTTTCATTTTCTATTCACTGGACCAATCTCACATGTCTTAGGAACGGGTGGACCAAAGGAGACGTTCCCAACTTCATTTCTAATTTTTTAGGAATATTTTGAAAAAAATATGCACGTTTTTCACCAATTGCTGAACTTCAATATATATTCATGAGATTATTTATGGAATATTTTAGTGTTTTTTTTAGTGATGGTGCAACAAAAAAAATATGTTTAGTATTCTAGGGTCAAACAGAAACGTGCACGGCTCCGCTGCAGTGTGAGACAGCGTTTACAGTGTAGTATCAAGTATCAGCGTTTACAGTGTAGTATCAAGTATCAGCGTTTACAGTGTAGTATCAAGTATCATCGTTTACAGTGTAGTATCAAGTATCAGCGTTTACAGTGTAGTATCAAGGGGCTTTTCACACGAGGAAGTGACTGACGTGCTGCTGATTGTCAACGAGAGGCGAGAGGGCATGTAGGGAGGAGGGAGAGGGAGAGGGAGAGGGCATGTAGGGAGGAGGGAGAGGGAGAGGGAGAGGGCATGTAGGGAGGAGGGAGAGGGAGAGGGCATGTAGGGAGGAGGGAGAGGGAGAGGGAGAGGGCATGTAGGAATGAGGGAGAGGGAGAGGGAGAGGGCATGTAGGGAGGAGGGAGAGGGAGAGGGAGAGGGCATGTAGGGAGGAGGGAGAGGGAGAGGGCATGTAGGGAGGAGGGAGAGGGAGAGGGAGAGGGAGAGGGAGAGGGAGAGGGAGAGGGAGAGGGAGAGGGAGAGGGCATGTAGGGAGGAGGGAGAGGGAGAGGGCATGTAGGGAGGAGGGAGAGGGAGAGGGAGAGGGAGAGGGCATGTAGGGAGGAGGGAGAGGGAGAGGGAGAGGGCATGTAGGGAGGAGGGAGAGGGAGAGGGAGAGGGCATGTAGGAAGGAGGGAGAGGGAGAGGGAGAGGGAGAGTGAGAGGGCATGTAGGGAGGAGGGAGAGGGAGAGGGAGAGGGAGAGGGAGAGGGAGAGGGAGAGGGAGAGGGAGAGGGAGAGGGCATGTAGGGAGGAGGGAGAGGGAGAGGGAGAGGGCATGTAGGGAGGAGGGAGAGGGAGAGGGAGAGGGCATGTAGGGAGGAGGGAGAGGGAGAGGGAGAGGGAGAGTGAGAGGGCATGTAGGGAGGAGGGAGAGGGAGAGGGAGAGGGCATGTAGGGAGGAGGGAGAGGGAGAGGGCATGTAGGGAGGAGGGAGAGGGAGAGGGAGAGGGCATGTAGGGAGGAGGGAGAGGGAGAGGGCATGTAGGGAGGAGGGAGAGGGAGAGGGAGAGGGCATGTAGGAAGGAGGGAGAGGGAGAGGGAGAGGGAGAGTGAGAGGGCATGTAGGGAGGAGGGAGAGGGAGAGGGAGAGGGAGAGGGCATGTAGGGAGGAGGGAGAGGGAGAGGGAGAGGGAGAGGGCATGTAGGGAGGAGGGAGAGGGAGAGGGAGAGGGCATGTAGGGAGGAGGGAGAGGGAGAGGGAGAGGGAGAGGGCATGTAGGGAGGAGGGAGAGGGAGAGGGAGAGGGAGAGGGCATGTAGGGAGGAGGGAGAGGGAGAGGGAGAGGGAGAGGGCATGTAGGGAGGAGGGAGAGGGAGAGGGAGAGGGAGAGGGCATGTAGGGAGGAGGGAGAGGGAGAGGGAGAGGGCATGTAGGGAGGAGGGAGAGGGAGAGGGAGAGGGCATGTAGGGAGGAGGGAGAGGGAGAGGGAGAGGGCATGTAGGAAGGAGGGAGAGGGAGAGGGAGAGGGAGAGTGAGAGGGCATGTAGGGAGGAGGGAGAGGGAGAGGGAGAGGGAGAGGGCATGTAGGGAGGAGGGAGAGGGAGAGGGAGAGGGCATGTAGGGAGGAGGGAGAGGGAGAGGGAGAGGGAGAGGGCATGTAGGGAGGAGGGAGAGGGAGAGGGAGAGGGAGAGGGCATGTAGGGAGGAGGGAGAGGGAGAGGGAGAGGGAGAGGGCATGTAGGGAGGAGGGAGAGGGAGAGGGAGAGGGAGAGGGCATGTAGGGAGGAGGGAGAGGGAGAGGGAGAGGGAGAGGGCATGTAGGGAGGAGGGAGAGGGAGAGGGAGAGGGAGAGGGCATGTAGGGAGGAGGGAGAGGGAGAGGGAGAGGGAGAGGGCATGTAGGGAGGAGGGAGAGGGAGAGGGAGAGGAGAGGGCATGTAGGGAGGAGGGAGAGGTGAGAGGGAGAGGGAGAGGGCATGTAGGGAGGAGGGAGAGGGAGAGGGAGAGGGCATGTAGGGAGGAGGGAGAGGGAGAGGGAGAGGGAGAGGGCATGTAGGGAGGAGGAGAGGGAGAGGGAGAGGGAGAGGGCATGTAGGGAGGAGGGAGAGGGAGAGGGAGAGGGAGAGGGCATGTAGGGAGCACAGTAGACGCAGCAACAAGCGGGCGCTTGCGACGCTGTGAAATCCTCACGTACCGTGCTCGTGTGTCTAACACAACGCACGCACGCACGCACGCACGCACGCACGCACGCACGCACGCACGCACGCACGCACGCACGCACGCACGCACGCACGCACGCACGCACGCACGCACGCACGCACGCACGCACGCACGCACGCACGCACGAACGCCTATGTCAGGAGCAGTGGTGGAAAGTGACTGTCATGCACTAAGGGATGCATAACCAAACAAGGGAGTCGATCCACACAAGAGTAAAAAACGTTTTTAAATTATATTTAATTGCAAATAATGAGGTGTGGGATGTGGGGATATCAGTAATGACTGCAGTGTGTATGGATGTGTGGAGAGTGGTGTGTGTGTGTGTGTGTGTGTGTGTGTGTGTGTGTGTGTGTGTGTGTGTGTGTGTGTGTGTGTGTGTGTGTGTGTGTGTGTGTGTGTGTGTGTGTGTGTGTGTGTGTGTGTTGTATTAAATGGTGCAAACTTAAACAAAAGGGTGGTTGGTAGTAGTCCCGATACACCTTTCTTGCTTCCGAGCCGATCCTGATACCTCAATTTCTGTGTTAGCCGATACCGAATACCGATACCAGTGTCGTGATCTCATGTTGTGTTTTTGAGTGGTGTAAACCACTCCTACAACTGTCTTTTTTGTGCAGAAAAAATGAGCATGGTTGCTATGTTCACCCTGTTCACCCGGGTGTGATTTCATTACGTCAGACATGATTTCTTTACGTCAGACAGGCTATATTACACCACTCAGTTCACACGGGTGTGATTTTTAGCTTATCTATAGCTATATATCTCGTGTTTATAGATATAGCCGACTCCTCACTCAAATGCAGCTTTGAGTGAAAAAGCAAACTCCACATGTCCCAAAATTGTATTTACGTGCCATAGTGTCAACCCCTTACCCTCCTGTGTCGGATCTGTGGTTAGACTGGCATATTTGCCGATACCGATATGACCCGATATGACAAATAAGGGGCCGATCCGATTTCTGATACCGATACAGTATCGGGACATCTCTAGTAGTTAGGCCCTTGGGGCCAGGTGGCAACCCTTAAGGTGGCCTTACACTAGCCGATAATCGGGTATTTTTGACGCTCGGGGGGTGCCCGACCGCTCAAAGCGCGATCGGGATCGGCCCGATCAACATCAAGAATGTTTGATATTTGCTCTGCCCCGCTCCGATTATCCTGTAGTGTGTGGTGCTATCAGATTTCAGATTGAAAAAAATCGGCTAGTGTAAGGCCACCTTTAGCAGGTCCTGCTCGCAGGGAGGACAGAGAGAGAGTGAGCTGCAGCCAGGAGAGCTCCCTATATATATACTCTCCTAAGCCACACCCACCCACTCTGCCACCCAATCACAGAGGCTGCCTTCTAGCCCACAGTGAGGCAGAGGGGGCGGGGCCGTCACAGTGACTGAGTACATTTACTTAAGAACTGTACTTAAGTACAATTCTGAGGGATCTGTACTTTGCTGGAGTATTTTCCACTTTGAATACTTTATACTCCACTACATCTGGGATCCATAATGAATACTTTATACTCCATAATGAATACTTTATACTCCACTACATCTGGGATCCATAATGAATACTTTATACTCCATAATGAATACTTTATACTCCACTACATCTGGGATCCTCTAGACAACAGGCTATACGTACTGTCTATGTGGTTCTCCTCTATACAACAGGCTATACGTACTGTCTATGTGGTTCTCCTCTATACAACGGGCTATACGTACTGTCTATGTGGTTCTCCTCTATAGCTACAACGGGCTATACGTACTGTCTATGTGGTTCTCCTCTATAGCTACAACGGGCTATACGTACTGTCTATGTGGTTCTCCTCTATAGCTACAACGGGCTATACGTACTGTCTATGTGGTTCTCCTCTATAGCTATACGTATTGTCTATGTGGTTCTCCTCTATAGCTACAACGGGCTATACGTACTGTCTATGTGGTTCTCCTCTATAGCTACAACGGGCTATACGTACTGTCTATGTGGTTCTCCTCTATAGCTACAACGGGCTATACGTACTGTCTATGTGGTTCTCCTCTATAGCTACAACGGGCTATACGTACTGTCTATGTGGTTCTCCTCTATAGCTACAACGGGCTATACGTACTGTCTATGTGGTTCTCCTCTATAGCTATACGTATTGTCTATGTGGTTCTCCTCTATAGCTACAACGGGCTATACGTACTGTCTATGTGGTTCTCCTCTATAGCTATACGTATTGTCTATGTGGTTCTCCTCTATAGCTATACGTATTGTCTATGTGGTTCTCCTCTATAGCTATACGTACTGTCTATGTGGTTCTCCTCTATAGCTACAACGGGCTATACGTACTGTCTATGTGGTTCTCCTCTATAGCTACAACGGGCTATACGTACTGTCTATGTGGTTCTCCTCTATAGCTACAACGGGCTATACGTACTGTCTATGTGGTTCTCCTCTATAGCTACAACGGGCTATACGTACTGTCTATGTGGTTCTCCTCTATAGCTATACGTACTGTCTATGTTGTTCTCCTCTATAGCTACAACGGGCTATACGTACTGTCTATGTGGTTCTCCTCTATAGCTACAACGGGCTATACGTACTGTCTATGTGGTTCTCCTCTATAGCTATACGTACTGTCTATGTGGTTCTCCTCTATACAACGGGCTATACGTACTGTCTATGTGGTTCTCCTCTATAGCTACAACGGGCTATACGTACTGTCTATGTGGTTCTCCTCTATAGCTACAACGGGCTATACGTACTGTCTATGTGGTTCTCCTCTATAGCTACAACGGGCTATACGTACTGTCTATGTGGTTCTCCTCTATAGCTACAACGGGCTATACATATTGTCTATGTGGTTCTCCTCTATAGCTATACGTATTGTCTATGTGGTTCTCCTCTATAGCTACAACGGGCTATACGTACTGTCTATGTGGTTCTCCTCTATAGCTATACGTACTGTCTATGTGGTTCTCCTCTATAGCTACAACGGGCTATACGTACTGTCTATGTGGTTCTCCTCTATAGCTACAACGGGCTATACGTACTGTCTATGTGGTTCTCCTCTATAGCTATACGTACTGTCTATGTGGTTCTCCTCTATAGCTACAACAGGCTATACGTATTGTCTATGTGGTTCTCCTCTATAGCTACAACGGGCTATACGTACTGTCTATGTGGTTCTCCTCTATAGCTACAACGGGCTATACGTACTGTCTATGTGGTTCTCCTCTATAGCTATACGTACTGTCTATGTGGTTCCCCTTTATAGCTATACGTATTGTCTATGTGGTTCTCCTCTATAGCTACAACGGGCTATACGTACTGTCTATGTGGTTCTCCTCTATAGCTACAACGGGCTATACGTACTGTCTATGTGGTTCTCCTCTATAGCTACAACGGGCTATACGTACTGTCTATGTGGTTCTCCTCTATAGCTACAACGGGCTATACGTACTGTCTATGTGGTTCTCCTCTATAGCTACAACGGGCTATACGTACTGTCTATGTGGTTCTCCTCTATAGCTACAACGGGCTATACATACTGTCTATGTGGTTCTCCTCTATAGCTATACGTATTGTCTATGTGGTTCTCCTCTATAGCTACAACGGGCTATACGTACTGTCTATGTGGTTCTCCTCTATAGCTACAACAGGCTATACGTACTGTCTATGTGGTTCTCCTCTATAGCTATACGTACTGTCTATGTGGTTCTCCTCTATAGCTATACGTACTGTCTATGTGGTTCCCCTTTATAGCTATACGTATTGTCTATGTGGTTCTCCTCTATAGCTACAACGGGCTATACGTACTGTCTATGTGGTTCTCCTCTATAGCTACAACGGGCTATACGTACTGTCTATGTGGTTCTCCTCTATAGCTACAACGGGCTATACGTACTGTCTATGTGGTTCCCCTTTATAGCTATACGTACTGTCTATGTGGTTCTCCTCTATAGCTACAACGGGCTATACGTACTGTCTATGTGGTTCTCCTCTATAGCTACAACGGGCTATACGTACTGTCTATGTGGTTCTCCTCTATAGCTATACGTACTGTCTATGTGGTTCTCCTCTATAGCTACAACGGGCTATACGTACTGTCTATGTGGTTCTCCTCTATAGCTACAACGGGCTATACGTACTGTCTATGTGGTTCTCCTCTATAGCTACAACGGGCTATACGTACTGTCTATGTGGTTCTCCTCTATAGCTATACGTATTGTCTATGTGGTTCTCCTCTATAGCTACAACGGGCTATACGTACTGTCTATGTGGTTCTCCTCTATAGCTACAACGGGCTATACGTACTGTCTATGTGGTTCTCCTCTATAGCTATACGTACTGTCTATGTGGTTCTCCTCTATAGCTATACGTACTGTCTATGTGGTTCTCCTCTATAGCTACAACGGGCTATACGTACTGTCTATGTGGTTCTCCTCTATAGCTATACGTACTGTCTATGTGGTTCTCCTCTATACAACGGGCTATACATATTGTCTATGTGGTTCTCCTCTATACAACGGGCTATACGTACTGTCTATGTGGTTCTCCTCTATAGCTACAACGGGCTATACGTACTGTCTATGTGGTTCTCCTCTATACAACGGGCTATACGTACTGTCTATGTGGTTCTCCTCTATACAACAGGCTATACGTACTGTCTATGTGGTTCTCCTCTATAGCTATACGTACTGTCTATGTGGTTCTCCTCTATAGCTACAACGGGCTATACGTACTGTCTATGTGGTTCTCCTCTATACAACAGGCTATACGTACTGTCTATGTGGTTCTCCTCTATACAACGGGCTATACGTACTGTCTATGTGGTTCTCCTCTATAGCTATACGTACTGTCTATGTGGTTCTCCTCTATAGCTACAACGGGCTATACGTACTGTCTATGTGGTTCTCCTCTATACAACGGGCTATACGTACTGTCTATGTGGTTCTCCTCTATAGCTATACGTACTGTCTATGTGGTTCTCCTCTATACAACGGGCTATACGTACTGTCTATGTGGTTCTCCTCTATAGCTACAACGGGCTATACGTACTGTCTATGTGGTTCTCCTCTATAGCTACAACGGGCTATACGTACTGTCTATGTGGTTCTCCTCTATAGCTACAACGGGCTATACGTACTGTCTATGTGGTTCTCCTCTATACAACGGGCTATACGTACTGTCTATGTGGTTCTCCTCTATAGCTACAACGGGCTATACGTACTGTCTATGTGGTTCTCCTCTATAGCTACAACGGGCTATACGTACTGTCTATGTGGTTCTCCTCTATAGCTACAACGGGCTATACGTACTGTCTATGTGGTTCTCCTCTATACAACAGGCTATACGTACTGTCTATGTGGTTCTCCTCTATACAACGGGCTATACGTACTGTCTATGTGGTTCTCCTCTATACAACGGGCTATACGTACTGTCTATGTCCACTAGGCAGTCCGCAGGGTTCTCTAGGTGTTTCTCCTCGGTCATGATGATGTTCTCGATGTCCTTCATGGACAGGTGGTCACAGAACGTGTCGTACAGCAGCCTCTTCAGCTCGTCCACCGTCAGCTTCTGCATGTCACACTGCCAAGGCAGAGGGAGGAAAGAGAAGAAGGAAGAGAACAAAGGGATCCCGCACAGTGTTCATTAACTCTATTAGGCCTGATAACAAACTGTTAGTAACAAACTGCTAGTTTCACTAAGGCCCCTTTTCCACCGGTTGGTTCCCAATGGGAACCGGTTCAGTTCTTTTTGGTTCTTAGTCCATGAGCCAGAGCTCCAAAATTGGAACGCTAATTATGAATTGAGCTGGCAAAACCATACCTATATTATATTATATTATATTATATTATATTAGAACAAATTAAGGTAGTAATTCTGGAGTATTAGGAAGTGACCTCACACCAAGCCCTCGGCAGAGCTGGGCAACGTTGGAAGGGGGAGGGGAGGGGCTGTCGCTCCTCAATCCGTTCTCTAGATATATCATCATCATCATCATCATTTTTCGACCGTGGTCGAGATCATGGATTTCACAATGCCACGCCAGACTTTAATGCACAGAATGTAATGCACCGTCAGGGCACTGGCGGAACTACTTTGGGCCGGGCCGGGGGGAAGACCGCACGACCGGGCCTCGCCGAACCTGACTACCATGGAGCGTGGCTGAGGATGTCTGTTGGAGAGAGTGTGAGACAGACTCCATGGTGCTTGTACAGTCCAGGCTGTCCAGCGCAGTACATTCTCATCAGACATGATATTTTGCTAAAGTGTAGGCTATAGCTATAAACTCTGTATCTGGTTTTATCTGCCGTGAGTGACTGTGAAAAAATCGTCCATCGAACATCCCCCCCATCCCCCCCGGTAGGTCCGCCCCTGCGTCAGGGTTTGATTGGGAGACAACTGATTCACCAGGAGGTCCGGGCCGGGGGGAGACCACCCCCCCATCCCCCCCGGTAGGTCCGCCCCTGCGTCAGGGTTTGATTGGGAGATCAAACTGATTCACCAGTAATTAATGTATGGATTCTGGCGACCTATAAACTGACAATATAAACCTGTGGATGTAACTGATGGCTCTGTGTCCAAGGCTGGCCTGACGCCATTAAGGCACCGCTCTGTGTCCAAGGCTGGCCTGACGCCATTAAGGCACCGCTCTGTGTCCAAGGCTGGCCTGACGCCATTAAGGCACCGCTCTGTGTCCAAGGCTGGCCTGACGCCATTAAGGCACCGCTCTGTGTCCAAGGCTGGCCTGACGCCATTAAGGCACCGCTCTGTGTCCAAGGCTGGCCTGACGCCATTAAGGCACCCATTCACTCTGTGTCCAAGGCTGGCCTGACGCCATTAAGGCACCCATTCTGTGTCCAAGGCTGGCCTGACGCCATTAAGGCACCCATTCACTCTGTGTCCAAGGCTGGCCTGACGCCATTAAGGCACCCATTCTGTGTCCAAGGCTGGCCTGACGCCATTAAGGCACCCATTCTGTGTCCAAGGCTGGCCTGACGCCATTAAGGCACCCATTCTGTGTCCAAGGCTGGCCTGACGCCATTAAGGCACCCATTCTGTGTCCAAGGCTGGCCTGACGCCATTAAGGCACCCATTCTGTGTCCAAGGCTGGCCTGATGCCATTAAGGCACCGCTCTGTGTCCAAGGCTGGCCTGACGCCATTAAGGCACCCATTCTGTGTCCAAGGCTGGCCTGACGCCATTAAGGCACCCATTCTGTGTCCAAGGCTGGCCTGACGCCATTAAGGCACCGCTCTGTGTCCAAGGCTGGCCTGACGCCATTAAGGCACCCATTCACTGTGTCCAAGGCTGGCCTGACGCCATTAAGGCACCGCTCTGTGTCCAAGGCTGGCCTGACGCCATTAAGGCACCCATTCACTGGCCTGACGCCATTAAGGCACCCATTCACTGTGTCCAAGGCTGGCCTGACGCCATTAAGGCACCCATTCACTGTGTCCAAGGCTGGCCTGACGCCATTAAGGCACCCATTCACTGTGTCCAAGGCTGGCCTGACGCCATTAAGGCACCCATTCACTGTGTCCAAGGCTGGCCTGACGCCATTAAGGCACCCATTCACTGTGTCCAAGGCTGGCCTGACGCCATTAAGGCACCCATTCACGTATGCATGAGTGATGACGCAAAACACAGGCAGGATGCACGCAGTCGCACACAAACATACGGTAGACAAGGACAAAGGAAGAGACCTTGGATGACAGAAGTTTAAGGTCAGGCACACATGCACACACGCACACACACACACACACGCACACGCACACGCACACGCACACGCACACACAAGGTAGATAAGGACAAAGGGAAGAGATCTCAGACGAAAGAAGTTTGAAGTTAAAGTTCCGTGTCTTTGATCTGTGCCTGGAAGGCAGCGTTGCTTTGCCTACTAATCAGAACTTATACCTTATTCTGAATTTTTAAAACGATCCTGCAAATACTCCACCATGCAGTCCATCTGTTCTCTGCACCACATTGTCGCCAGGTTTAGAACTCGATCGCTCAGCCAGATATAATAGTTGTCAAGCTGTATGCAATTGTTGGCTCAGTGGCCTTGTGGTTAGAGTGTCCGCCCTGAGACTGGGAGGTCGGGGTTCGATCCCCGGCCGGGTCATACCAAAGACTCTAAAAATGGGACCCAGTGCCTCCCCTGCTTGACACTCAGCATCAAGGGTTGGATTGGGGGTAAGTCCCTGCGACATACTAGCGTCATGTCCAGGGGGTGTACTTGTACATCAAGCTGCCTCACGCTACAGAAACAGGAGATAGGCTCCTGCCCTATGGGCCTCATGCTACAGAAACAGGAGATAGGCTCCTGGCCTATGGGCCCCATGGCTACAGAAACAGGAGATAGGCTCCTGCCCCTATGGGCCCCATGGCTCGGCAAGGCTACTTACAATGCAATTGTTGTAAACGTCCTCTGGGTCTCTGGTCTCTCTGTGGCGTGAGGTTGGAAGCCTCCGTCATACAGTACAGAGCAGTGGTTCCCAAACCGTTTAGCCCGTGACCCAAAAGAGAGATTAGACGTTTGCACCGGGACCCAAACTAGTGAAAATAGCAGACCTACAAGCTCGTAGCCCGACTCCGAGATTGTAGATCTGCTATTTTTCAAATAGCTAAAGTATAACATAATGCTTAAAACACCAGAAGGGGTTCCTGTCCTGAATCGGTTAATATCAATTGATTACAGTGATACATATAGGTCTACACTAAATGTTGGCGACCGGATTAAGGTTGGCGAACATGCGTTAAGGTTGGCGAACATGCGTTAAGGTTGGCGAACATGCGTTAAGGTTGGCGAACATGCGTTAAGGTTGGAGAACATGCGTTAAGGTTGGCGAACATGCGTTAAGGTTGGCGAACATGCGTTAAGGTTGGCGAACATGCGTTAAGGTTGGCGAACATGCGTTAAGGTTGGCGAACATGCGTTAAGGTTGGCGAACATGCGTTAAGGTTGGAGAACATGCGTTAAGGTTGGAGAACATGCGTTAAGGTTGGCGAACATGCGTTAAGGTTGGCGAACATGCGTTAAGGTTGGAGAACATGCGTTAAGGTTGGAGAACATGCGTTAAGGTTGGCGAACATGCGTTAAGGTTGGCGAACATGCGTTAAGGTTGGCGAACATGCGTTAAGGTTGGCGAACATGCGTTAAGGTTGGAGAACATGCGTTAAGGTTGGCGAACATGCGTTAAGGTTGGCGAACATGCGTTAAGGTTGGAGAACATGCGTTAAGGTTGGCGAACATGCGTTAAGGTTGGAGAACATGCGTTAAGGTTGGCGAACATGCGTTAAGGTTGGTGAACATGCGTTAAGGTTGGCGAACATGCGTTAAGGTTGGAGAACATGCGTTAAGGTTGGCGAACATGCGTTAAGGTTGGTGAACATGCGTTAAGGTTGGAGAACATGCGTTAAGGTTGGCGAACATGCGTTAAGGTTGGCGAACATGCGTTAAGGTTGGAGAACATGCGTTAAGGTTGGCGAACATGCGTTAAGGTTGGCGAACATGCGTTAAGGTTGGCGAACATGCGTTAAGGTTGGCGAACATGCGTTAAGGTTGGAGAACATGCGTTAAGGTTGGCGAACATGCGTTAAGGTTGGAGAACATGCGTTAAGGTTGGAGAACATGCGTTAAGGTTGGAGAACATGCGTTAAGGTTGGCGAACATGCGTTAAGGTTGGAGAACATGCGTTAAGGTTGGCGAACATGCGTTAAGGTTGGAGAACATGCGTTAAGGTTGGAGAACATGCGTTAAGGTTGGCGAACATGCGTTAAGGTTGGCGAACATGCGTTAAGGTTGGAGAACATGCGTTAAGGTTGGCGAACATGCGTTAAGGTTGGAGAACATGCGTTAAGGTTGGCGAACATGCGTTAAGGTTGGTGAACATGCGTTAAGGTTGGAGAACATGCGTTAAGGTTGGCGAACATGCGTTAAGGTTGGCGAACATGCGTTAAGGTTGGAGAACATGCGTTAAGGTTGGCGAACATGCGTTAAGGTTGGCGAACATGCGTTAAGGTTGGCGAACATGCGTTAAGGTTGGCGAACATGCGTTAAGGTTGGCGAACATGCGTTAAGGTTGGAGAACATGCGTTAAGGTTGGCGAACATGCGTTAAGGTTGGTGAACATGCGTTAAGGTTGGAGAACATGCGTTAAGGTTGGCGAACATGCGTTAAGGTTGGAGAACATGCGTTAAGGTTGGCGAACATGCGTTAAGGTTGGCGAACATGCGTTAAGGTTGGCGAACATGCGTTAAGGTTGGCGAACATGCGTTAAGGTTGGCGAACATGCTCGCGGTTATGGTGAGGTTAGGGTTTGAGTTAGGTTGTCATTGTCGGACCAATAGTATGTCGAAACTAAAGCCTGTACCCGCCAGGAAAGCGATCCGCTACACACGGGTAAAAAAAGAACCCACTGCCGCACGAGGGGTCCAACTTGACCAAAGTTAAACTAAACCACTTATAGCTGCTCATCGAAACAAAGCCTGTTTTGTTTGTTGGTGAAAGTCTATATTCTCCAGGCTCAGCAGCACAGCTTCTCTGCATAATATACGTTTTGGGCATAAGATAAAACAGAGGGAGAATTTATGTTGGCCAGATCTGTAGCTGGCGCTCTAAAAATTATAGATTAGATAAATATCTAATTTTATTTCATGCCCCAAAAGTGTTTAAATGCAGAGAAGCTGGAGTGCTGAGAGAGGCTTAATTCCCAGCCTGGAGAATAGACTTTCACAAACACAAAACAAACAGGCTTTGTTTCGGTGAGCAGCTATAAGTGGTTTAGTTTATCTTTGGTCAAGTTGAACCCCTCGCACTGCAGTGGACTTGGTTTTTACTCCTGTGCAGCAGAGGCCTTCCTGGCAGGGCGTTCTAGTCAGAGACTCGCTAACGCACTGGACCAGGGCTAGATGTTTTGACCTGAGATCAGATTCTATAAATGTCTTCTACATCCTGACAGTTTTCTGAAAAAGCTATGTTTCTATGTCAGTCGTTCTTCGATTTTTCAAAAATAGCAGACCTACAAGCTCGTAGCGCGCCACTCGGTGGCGCGCTATGAGCTTGTAGATCTGCTATTTTTCAATAGCTAAAGCATAACATAATGCTAACACCAAAAGGGGTTCCCGCCCAAAATGGGTTAAAGGTATATTCAGTGATTTCACTTAATTCAAATATCACTTATTTTTTTGTTTTGTCGTGATAATCCTCCCTACTATAGAGTGTGCTGACCATATAAGGAGTTCCTCCCTTGTCCACAGTTAACCCCTGGGGGTCGTTTTTGGCTAGGTGGCCCAGCCTTCATCCAATCAGGATAGAGATGGGCCTTCCGCCAATCATGATCGAGCAGGGGCGGGCCTTTGTGTGTGTGCTGTTGGCCTGTCGCGTGTGTCCCCCCCCACTGTAGTGCGTGCACATCTTGTTACCGGGGTTTTTTTTCCAAATCATCCAAATCACTGAATGCTCCTTTAAATGTTTGTGAAGCACTTTATAGCATTGTTTTAGAAAAGCGTTATAATAAAATAAATCCATTATCATTGTATCACTATACTGTCACATGCACGTCACAAAACCTTTCCGCGAAAGGCTTCCAAAAAGGCTTCCGTCCGCTCACAATCCCGACATCCCATTATTCTGACCATTAGGTGAGGTTAGGGATATCACGGTTAGTTATAATGGGGACAGAGGACATGGCTCCTCAAAACGCATTGTGGGAGGCAACTTCCCATTTGGCCGTGTGTCAGTTCGACAACGTTCTGCCTTGTAGATGTGCTTAAAAAGGATGCTCCGGTGCTTGTCAGTTTACTACGCGGCTGTCCTTTGTGTCAGAGACTGAGTAATGATTACCTTCCAGAAGATGGAGTCGTAGTCGATGCCGTTGAATTTATCTGGCATGTTGGCCGCCGTCAGCTTCGGGCCGAGGAGAGTTACAAATTCCTCAAAGTCCACCAGGCCATCACCTGCCAAAATGTTGATTTGTATACACATTTGTCCACATTTCATGCACAACAGCTTTACATTTAAGGCAGCCAAAGACAAGTGATACAAATATAGACGCAAAAAAAAGTAGAAATTTATAACCTAAATGAAATAAAGTATGGGTTTAGTTATTTTGTGTTCATGTTCTGATGAATTGAAAATGGTGGACCATGTGCTAATTCCTGTTGAAAACATTGTAACTGTCTCTTATGCAACTGCCTTATCGTCTCCTCATCCTCACGCTGCTGGGAGACTATCTTATCACGAAACAAGCTGACATAATGAACGATGTAATCCTCATACATGGCAGATGACATAACAGCCAGTCCTATCACAGTCTTCAAGTCGGTCTGCACACCCTCAGGCAGGCCTTGTTCAATTTTCTCTCTCAGAAGAAACTCGGCCCAGACGCTGGGTGGGTGACACCCAGCGACATCCGCCATTGCCTGGTACGCACGTCTAACAAATGTCAGCGGAGGTTCTGTAGCATCCAAAGGAGAGAAAACAACATCAGAAGGAGAGAAATCATCAGAAGGGCGAACATCCTTACGATTCCGTTGCTTTACCATCCACACGTCCGTGGCCTCAGGACCCCCTCCCAGAATCAGTCCACCACTTCCGCCGTCCGGTCGTTGTGGCACCGCGATCGTTGATGCGTCATCCGGATCGGGGCTAGAAAAATCTAAGTCACGTGCATCAAAAACGCAGGCTCCTCCATCAGGAGAGCGAACGGATGTGGACAGGGTGTCCTGTACTGGGGACCCATCAACGGATGTGGACAGGGTGTCCTGTACCGGTGACCCATCAACGGATGTGGACAGGGTGTTCTGTACTGGTGACCCATCAACGGATGTGGACAGGGTGTTCTGTACTGGTGACCCATCAACGGATGTGGACAGGGTGTTCTGTACTGGTGACCCATCAACATGACATTGGGCATAAGCCTCACACATTTCCTGTCCTCTTTGGAGAAAGAGATCCATCAACCTTCGTTCTGCCCTAACCCTATGCTCCAGGACCAGTCTATAGTCCTGTATTCGTACGTTCAAGGCATTGATGACAACTGGAGAAAATACGCTATCCTGTGGCCATGGGCCAGAAGGGCCCCATAAGTCCCATTTAGAGTCCCATTCAACCAAAATTGAAGTTAATTCGGCCATCAGTCCATTTGGTTGGGAGGAGCTTGCGTGTGTATGTGACCCACTCATACTGGAGTGGTATACGGGCACACCTTAAGGTCAGAGAATATTGAATTACAATTATAGTCACTTCTATCGCTACTATAAGCACCCACAATTGTCCAAAAATAACCCCCCTGTGATGCAAAATTACCCCATATATTAGTTGTCAAAACCCTAAAGGAAACACACTGATTCACAATGGTCAACCTGAAAACCAGTTATTAACGCGGTTATCACAGGAAGCATGTACACCGTGAACTGTATAGCTATATACAATTCACACGAATAGTTACAAAAATATGTATCCACAGGCGGAAACAAAAGCAACGAAATTTAGGTGTTCAGAGACAGAAACCAAATTAACCTATTATAAAACTCAAATATCCTCCTATAACATAGTGTAGTGAAAAGGGTGTCATTAACCGGAAAATCACAAATGCAGTGACTTCCCAAAAATCCTACTGTGTATTAGTACCCACAATAGCCCCCCTTTAAACTTAAACTAAGTCAACAATAAACAATACAAACCAAACAAATTGTTAGAACATGTCACACACTGAATGTTTCAAGACAAGGTTACCCTGTGAGTTGAAACTGGCAGAACAACGTCTAGTCATGTAACAGTCATGCACCATCACCCATGCAGGTTAATAGAACTCGAAAACAAAAGATGGGGCAAACTCCCTACACTAAAACTCACGTATATCCAAATGGACTACCAAATGGTTTTACTTTTAAAAAGAAAATCGTGAGAAGGGGTTTTAAAAAACTAACTATAATTACGGGCCAAAAATGTGTTACAAAAAACGTGGTAGGCTATATCATGAATAGAGTATTGACCGGCCTCCTAAAAAATGTACACTATAAATTCAAGTATACACACCAAACACCTGGGAATATTCCTACCAGTTGTTCAAAATTAAGACAAAAACTTTGTCAAAGAGAAGGCCGTTCCAATACTCACCCATGTATTGTCCACCACGCATGCAACTGAAAGAAATAAAAACTGAAAATGTTACTACTTATCACCTGAAAAAGGAAACAATTAACCTACGATCAATCCATCCTAACAACAGATTAACTTTATAAAAATGTAAACTGTCGAGTACAGCCACAGAAATGGTATTTATAATTAATAACAGATTTAATAGACATGTGTATCTGTATCCTGCAAACATTTGAGTTAAAGGGAGTTGTAGTCATATCCCCTGATTCCGAAATCATCAGTAACAGAAGAGAACAACTACAAGGCCCAAAGATAATATAACCTGGTCGCCAAATGACGACTCACTCTGTTGTTACTATTGTATATTTGCACAAGACGTGCCCACGAACGGATTACAGATTGACGTTTGTCAACATAAGGACAAAGAACCCACTATGTTGTGGAAATGACTGGTACATCCTACACATGAAATACATTGCCCCTCAACCCCCCTCACAGTAACCCTCAAATGAAATTTCAACCACATGTCACAGTAAGGTGACATGAAAGATCTCTCAGAAAGAGATGAAGGAAACATTGTAACAATATGCCATTTAGTGGTCAAAACATATAAAAAATATTTGTCAGCTGGTATGCTGAATGTCATCTTACTACAGAAAGGATGTAATAAACCTAACTATAGTAAAGATCTTTGAACAGGGGTAGCCATCTGTTTACTGTAAATAGCCCCCCAATAAATTTGCTCACAGCTCACAGTGGGTCTTTTTAAAACAAAGGAGAGGAGATAGCCCTAAAGCTCTCTTCACCTGAAACATAGTGTTGATTCAGGGCGATAGCGATCCCCCCTCCTTCTGAAACTTATTTATTGAGGGTTATTTATTGAGGGTGTAAGGAAGGGATTTTAGCTCTCTCCCCCTCTTTCCCTAAAAGCACATTCCGTCAGAGCATGCTAAAATTGTCATTGCAATTCCTCACACGTAGCTCTGTATGTATTCGCTCATTTAACTATCACTCTTAGAATGGCTTCTACTAGCAATATTTCACCGGACATAGCTAGAACCTTTTTGAAGTAAGTCTAGTATGAAGTACATTCAATCATTCATTCACTCACACATACATTATTCTCAATCAATTCTCGTGATATCATTCACACCACAAACACTCTCAGGCTTGTGTGACCTTCTCATTGAAACCCCTGGCTGGTGCCTACCCCAAACTCAAGCTTCATATGGCCTGGCAAACATACTGTACGTTTCTTCTGACACTCAAGGTGTACCAAACCATATCCACCACCAAAATAAAAAAGATCAACCGTAGACAAGTCTACCATTGCTATGCCTTTTTTCAATGAGAAGTTCCCTTGCCTGTATACACTCTCATACAGAGTTGATTCAAATCACTACCACGGTTCAGTAGTACTATTTTCCAACTCTTCAAACATAACCACTTCACACACACACGTATAACTTCACCCATGGGACAAGGTAGAAGGACAAGGAATCAGTCCACTGTACTCTGTCCCATCTTGTGTGTGTGTATGTGTGTTGACCCTCCGTTGCCTCAGTCAACACGTCACCACAGGTGGTCTATTCCGAGAGCATTCCTAAGTAATAAAAGGTCCCTGTCTGTTATATGACAGGATGAACTCACAGCTATTGTAAGCTTTAACAGATTGTTATCTTAGGCCATCTTTAGTGACTCCACAGCTAGCCTCTTGTCAATTAATGCAACCAGCCGTTTGAGTCTTAAAGATAATTGATTGATTGAAATATTTATCAACAGTTTGCAGAATTACAGTACCCTTCAAGCACAAACTCAACCCAAAGGCCGCTAACTGTGAGTGGACAGCTTACAAGAGGGTCCACCATTGTTCAATTCATCAAAAAATAGACTATACTGCATGGCCTAACTGAACCAAACTTTTGTTTGTCGGTGAAGCCATCCTTACTGTGCAGAGCTATGCATGTCTCCTGGCTGGCGAAAATTGTTGCACAGCCCAACACCCATTCAGTACACATTCAAGACCGCACCACTCAACTCAAAAATGGTCTGATCATAATAGTCATTCTAGCAATTATTTTCACCCGGGTTGAATAAAAATAATATGTAGAAAAGAATGACACAAAAATGTAGCCTACTCATCTTTTCGTATTCAAAATACAATTTTCAAACAAACAGATCCAGACCACGTCTAAATATGTGCCCATACACATGCCGTCCAAGTGAATAAACAACATTATCAAAACCCAACAGAATTCGTTCTCTGGTCCAGCCAGAAAATGAACATCCTAGAGGCCTCTAGACTGTTTTGTTCCATCAATGAATACCCAACACAGACAGACAACATCCACAAAAGCACACATAAAGAGTAATCTAAAACCATTTTTAACCCTCGTATTTCGTATACAGACATATTGCAATGCCTTAAATCAATAAAAATTCTAACGACACCTCCCCCCATTTGAGACATGAAACTTCTCCATGTATCAATAACATGCAGCCTCAGCCACATATAGGAAAGATAGACAGGATTCTGGAAAGATAGACAGGATTCTGTCCACCATAAGAACAGTGCCAAAGCACCGGGCATCACCACAGGTATAAGCCACCCATAAAACATCCAATCACCCATACGGACAGACATACACAGACACCCACAGCCCCAGGCACGCACATACACGCATCAAAAGGCTAGTTTGTCAAGCCAAAGACAGAGGAAACGAGTCAAACGACCCATGGCAGCACCAGAACACATGCGGTCACGTAACCCCAATAACGTCGATTAAATCAGAAATAAAACTGATCCACTCCAAAGGAAACGTCATAATTTCCCAAGGAAAACGGGAGCGAAAGAGAGGAGTGCACGCACACGCACGCGCACGGAACGGCACAAGGGAGCAGTAGTTGCTGACAGAAAGAACAAAAACCACGCCCCTAGCCAACCCAGAACAAACCCGCTCACACACCGGAAGTATGAGGAGACTGTAAAAAATAAAGAAACGCTCCCGAACGGGAACAAAGACAGTACGGCCGCCGGATAGCCAGTACTCAAAGAGCCGCAATGCCACTGGGAAAACCAAAATGGCCACGAAGAGATATTAACAACAAGATGAGCACATCCAATATGAGCGTCACCCAAATGATACAAACAGCAAAAATAAATCAGCACGCTGCACGTCCCACTCAGGCCTCACAGGAAGAGCAACCATAAACACAATGAAAAGCAAAGCGTAACCTAATCGAATGTAAGACGCACGTTTAGTAATGCAGAAACATTTAAAAAAGCGAAAAAAGATCCGATTCCTGGAAACACTTGCTCCTCATATAGGTTACCCACTCCCCCAAAACAATACGCCCAAACGTGGAAAGCAGTACGCTGACGACAAATCATTGGCAAAAGTGTAGCAACAACATAACATCGCCATACTTTACCTGTCCAGACCCTTGTCCACAGAACAAAGGAAATACGACTCTGCCATCACATCCCACGCGATGTTTCAGCAAAAGCCCC
Source organism: Electrona antarctica (assembly GCF_951216825.1). NCBI lineage: Eukaryota > Metazoa > Chordata > Actinopteri > Myctophiformes > Myctophidae > Electrona > Electrona antarctica. The sequence continues at coordinate 4,513,959 of NC_136793.1, forward strand.
TGTACTTTTCTTAAACAAAGGACCCCATACCCCGTCGAGCAGAGACCCCCCACCCCCACTTATACGAAGGTGTAAAACATTTAAACGTACACCCGTGTTCTTCCACATGTCACCGCCAGGAGGAAATAGTGCCAGCGCAAAGTGATCATAACCAAACAATCACCATAAATGCAGGCACATTTCCCCAGCAGCAATGTAAGCAAAAAAACACACGTACACAGCAGTGCGCGCACCTTTAGCATCGTATATATATATACGTCACAAAATCCCTGTTTTGCAATACGCCCGCCGGCTCGTCTTACTGGGTCGTGCGTAATCCAGACAATCTCAGAAGAATAATATTAATAAATATTAATATTAATATCCAAAATTTCAGATTCCTATTCCATACACCCAATAACGTGGGGCCTCAGTTTTCCCACTAAACACTTTCGGCTAGCCCTCAGGAATGCACAAAACCGTCCAAATATTGTGCATCCCATGTAATACGAGGACCGCCACGCAAATAGAACGTGGTCATGAAAAACGCTCGCAAACCGCGCGCGCCTTCCGGAACTCCCAGCGGGGCCAGAACAGCACTGCGGCAACTGTGTAGTCTGCTCGCATGCTACTATCCACAACCCCACCGGTTCCCCGAAAAACGTGTGCCGTTTGAAATCGCTTTAACCTATAAGGCATATCAGAATCCACGCTCCCCCACAGGAAGCAAAGGTATTGTTCTATATGGCTACGCCATATCTTCTGCACGTTTGGCCAGGTATATGTTTTTATAATGAACCGCCACTTTGACGGCGGAACATTACAAAAACTAGTTTCAACTTAATTGTCGTAAAAAATGAAAGATAAAGGGATAAAGACAAGTTTATGACTAGCTCGCCTGGCGTTTACAGAAAAAATAAAATATGATGAATGAAAATGCGTTGCCGCTGAGCAGACAGAAAAACTGCGCAGAGACCAAAACATCCCGTCCACAGCCACACGTAGCACAGCACAGTCTCCATCTAAAGGTATGATACGTACTCACGCCAAGCCCCTCGTGCCGACGGTAAAAAGGATAAATATGCTTACCCAAACAGAACCGTCAACACACAGGACTTCTGGGCGAACCGGGTCTCGGCATCATCTGATGTATCTGAACCATGAGAGCCCCGGAGAAAAGTTGTGACACACGGCAGACAGCAGAAGCAGATCCGAGATGATGTTGTTTATTTCACAAGTACACAGCGCAGCAATGCATACAGGTTAAAGCTCACGCCAGCCAGAGATGGCCTGACGTGCATCCACAAGGCTCGCGCCCGACTGACAAAGAGTCCCATCTTGGTCAACCTTTTAAGCAGTTTACATGAGTGTAGGGTGTCAACAGAAATATGCATACATTTTAGTGACAACCTTAAAGACAGAGACATCAAAGGAAGAATGCAAAGGTGGTCCCAACCCCCCTTAAGTCTAAAGTGGTCAAACATGCCTAAATTGTCTCCATATATGGTCACCAGGAAGCAAGCACAGAACAGTAGGTGTCCTGCAGGCCTGGCCGTTTACTATCAGCAAGCCAGATCTTTAGGGTCCCTCCTGCAGTGCCCATGCAGGCATCCTGTCTAAACATGTCATGTCACTCTCTCAATGAGAGACAAAGATCCAGGTTTACACTTTAGCTGAAGCAGACTATATTAATGTGAATTATGAATTCCAGATTCATCATAACCCCCCTTATGACCGTCCAAAAGACTGTCATACTAAAATATGGAATCATAATTCTTACCACCCCCCTTGATCCTCAGCTGGACGGTACATTCAAGACATCAGAAACAGCAGCATTACAGTAGGACCTTCCCCAAAATTGTTTACAGACATTTAAGATTACAGCTTGTCATAAATGATTACATTACATTACATTTCATCCTCGATGTGCTTTTAGGACTCTCTCTGTGTTACTTTAATCTTAGGCTAAAACATAAAAAAATAAACACAACATATAAAAAACTACATTTTAGCTTAAAAACCACAGTAAAAATCCCCTTTACACCTCGATAACTCAGCTGTCTGTAATTCAAATCATTTTTCTGACAAATACCTAATCCCAAACAAAGAATAATGGTCAAATGATTAGTACAAATAATAACTGACATTTAACAGACGTTGCCGCTTTCAGGAAATTTAGGACATGCAATAACATATACGTTATAATGCTTTGAATAAAACTCTGCTCTACTAGGGTAGTACATAATAAATGACGCTGGACCCTTGTTAACCAGCTAAACAGTAATAAGAAAAGATAAAAATACATTAACAGGCCAGAGTTTAAGCAATATTTAACTAATATTCTCTACACGTCTCGAGGAAATTACCTAATTGTTTCATAAGTAGGCTACTCATGACTCAACTTATCTAATTATACGACAAAAACATACACCAACATAATGCCTATTAATTCATGTTGAAAACAAACGCGACACACGATTTGTAATCAGAGAGAAGGAAAGTTCATCTTCGCCTCTGATATATGGACAAAGGAAAATCTTCTGTATGCTGCATTCCGTTACCTCAATGTTCGCCAGGCCACGGATCAAGTTGTGAAAAAGTTCACACTGTTTTCGCAGTCCTCATCATCATCTCATCTCCCCCCTCCCAACTCAGAACTCATCAGAGTTGGGAAGAAAAAGGCCGTTGCGTAACACCATCACAGACGCCGCGTATGACGACTGCAAGGCCCTCAGCTTGTGTCGGTCAGTCGGCCAAGGAAAGTGAAAACCACCGCCACGCCATGCGTCGAGTGGTCGCCTCTCCCCCGGGGAACCATGGGGTCCCCGCCGCCGCGCTGCGCTGCGTCCCATCACCTCGTCGTCCAGCGCGCTGATGCAAAGACGATGGTCCCCGCCAACCGCAGCCGCACACCGCTCACCGTCTCCCCGCCGTCGATGCGACCGCTCCTGTCCATCCTCTCGCAGGGCAGGGTCGTGAGGCAGCCTGTAGCCGGCGAAGGCCTCCATCTCCATGTAGACGCACTGAACGCTGGATCACACGTCCCCGTCGTTGCTCACAAAAACCCCCCACCTCGAATTAGACTGAATAAAAAAGCCGCCGGTTCTGTTTGTCTGGCACATAAAAAATGTCCAATGACAACGGATTTCGGACACCATCTGATGTATCTGAAAACAGCGTCTGTACTGTGCGAACGGCTGTGTGGAGCAGACGGGAAACAGAAGTCTCGGCGAAAACAGTTCTCCAGTCTATAGTTTTGTATCAAGTTTTAATGACCAAAATACACTCAGTTACAAGGCAGTCATGGGAACAAATGGCCCACGATGGAGTCACACAAGGATCTACTTGGTCGAATCAGCAGACACACGTGTGAGCACACACTAGGAACGAAAACATGTAGTCTATATACTAATGCAAGTTTAAAACTCCCCCCCCTCTCATGAGGGTGGGACTCAGAAGTATCCTTACTTACTGGCCAATCAGTGAGCCAGGACTGTCATGCAAGGTTCCCTATGAGAACTTAGCAACAGATGAAACTATACCAATAAGAATGAATGTACCATATAAAATATACAGAACATTATTTAACACCTGCAATGAAATAGTTAGACTGTATTCTTGACTCTAGATGCATATTTGACAAAGATACGTTGCATTCATGACAGACAGGACAGACAGATAGAGCAGAGCAGAGCTTGACCTAAGGTATGCCATGCAGCTGTTATCTTATGGATGCATCTAGGGCAAGGAGTTCACGCAGACCCCTGTGGGGTTTAATTACCCCCTCTGTTTCTTCAAGCCTAGTTGTAAATAACTAAGCATAATCTCAAAGGATCTTACCGTGAGCCAGTTGCCACAGATTGCATTGTATAGAAAAACAGCTGTCTCAACTTACGCTCTCCTCTTGTGTGCAGTCTATGCACCTAGCTGTTTAATAATATATCAACTGATTGATATATATGTGTCCATGTCTATAATATATCCATCACAAGTGTAATGCTTTATCAGTGTGTCGTCCACAGTAACAGCCTTTTTATTGAGTTGTGCTTTCATGTGAAATGTACCCATTCTGCAAACTGTTAATAAATGCTTCAATCAATCAATCAATATGAGAAAAAAGAGGTTGCGCATCAAATGGGTTTCAGTGGAGCGCTGAACCCAAATCCAGTATTATGTACATCAAAAAGTAGGCATTAAAAAAAAAAGTATAGCACATCCAAATCTTCAATAAATGGCGGACAAAGTACTCACATTCCCATCTCTTCATTGGCACTAGGGATGCACCGAAAGGGAAATTCTTAGCCGAAACCGAATACCGAATATAGGGAACAGTTGGCCGAAAACCGAATATTAGATTAATATTATATATCTTTTTTGCTACCATGGCCGTACCTTAAAGCTACCTGATTTATGGCAAAAGAAATGGTTATGGCAAAACTTAACTTAAATAATAACTATTATGGGTCCATAAAACATTTATTCAGCTCTTTTGAATGCATTAATTGCATACACTATTCGGTGGTATATTTTCTGCCTATTCGGGCCGAAACCGAATAGGCCGAAAATGCATTTTTAGCCATTTTCTGCCGAATATTTTCTGCGGCCGAATATTCGGTGCATCACTTTATTGGCACACATCAAAAAGGAACGCTCCTTTTTGGTGTGTGCCAGTAAAGAGATGAAAATGTGAGTACTTTGCGTGTGCGTGCGTGCGTGCGTGCGTGCGTGCGTGCGTGCGTGCGTGCGTGCATGCGTGCGTGCGTGCGTGCGTGCGTGCGTGCGTGCGTGCGTGCCTCTCTGACCGTCCATGTCCAGTCTCTGGATGATGACCTCCAGCTCCACCTCGTTGGGCATGTAGCCCAGGGACCTCATGGCCATGCCCAGCTCCTGCTTGGAGATGAAGCCGTTCCCGTCGCGGTCAAACACTTTGAAGGCCTCGCGGATCTCTGTGGTGGACAAGCAAACACACACACACACATACACACAGTCGCACACGCACACACACACACACACACACATAAACACAGTCGCACACGCACACACACACACACACACATACACACAGTCGCACACGCACACACACACACATACACACAGTCGCACACGCACACACACACAGTCGCACACGCACACGCACACACACACACACACACACACACACACACACACAGTCGCACACGCACACATAGGATATTAAAGTAACATGCTGTTCACATCATATTATTTTTCTTTTTTTTGGGGGGGGGGGGCGCTTTTTACCTTTACTGATATAAAGTATCCCATTTTGGGCGGGAACCCCTTTTGGTGTTAGCATTATGTTATGCTTTAGCTATTGAAAAATAGCAGACCTACAATCTCGTAGCGCACCACCGAGTGGCGCGCTATGAGCTTGTAGGTCTGCTATTTTTGAAAAATCGAAGAACGACTGACATAGAAACATAGCTTTTTCAGAAAACTGTCAGGATGTAGAAGACATTTTTAGAATCTGATCTCAGGTCAAAATGGGTTAAGTGGAGACCGACAGGAGTGACATACAGCACTGTTTGTCAGGAATGGGACTCGAACCAGCGACGTATTAGGAGCCTATGGGTGGCCGGACCGCTAGGCTGTTTGAACAAACAAACATTAAAGCTGTATATCCCATTTAGGCCTGACGTCAAAATAAAAAAAGTCCTCTGAAAGAATATATATTCAAAGATTTGTGCCGCATTTTCACGATTTTTCAAAAATAGCAGACCTACAAGCCACTCGGTGGCGCACTACGAGCTTGTAGATCTGCTATTTTTCAATAGCTAAAGTATAACATACTTACTGCCATAATTTGGCCGGCAGTGTAAACGGGAAAATCTGTCTGAACACACAGAGATCTGTGACAGATCCCATCTGGTCACTTTGCAGATGCAGTGTGAACTGTGAACAGTCGGCGCCAAATTGACCGGATTTGAGAAATAAAATCGGACGTGGCTGGATTTGACTGCAGTCCAAACGGGGCCTTATAGGGGCTTATCGGCCGGGGCTCGGAAGGAAAACAAGCGCTCTGCGCTCGCCATCCGTTGCAAAGCATCTGTGCTGGATTCTCGGCTGCAAGGCTATTATGTCAGCCATTATAAAATAAAAGGTAAACTGCAACCTCTACAGTGGGATCGATTTAGTATTGTGACGGCTGGTGTGTCAGGATGGCGACTCTAATGAAACAATAATATAACAGTCAGATGACCTAGAACGAAAGACAGACGCAGCTTAACCACAATTTACAATTTAGGCATTTAGCAGTCGCTCTTAATCCAGAGCGACTTACATTAAGCAATAACAAAAGCATGGCATATATCACATATATAAAAAGTAGTTATCATGAATCATGCGTAAACTAAGAACGTAACAGTGGAGTATCTATGTAAACTATACATACTATACTATATTATATATTATACATGTGTACTGTCTATAAAGTGCTATGACTACATAAAATGCAATTCTAGAGCTGTCTACGTAACAAGCTATAAGTCTGTTCAAAATACCATCTAAGTCTAAATAAAGTGCTATCTAAGGGGCTAGGCTAGGGCAAGTGCTACGGGCCATGGTGCATGGAGTCTGAAGAGGTGGGTTTTCAGACTACGGCCACATGAACCACATGAACCCTATAGTGTTAAAATGGGTGGACATTCTGCAATAAATATGCCAACATTCGGTGCAAATACAGTAACAGATCTACAAGCTCGCAGCTGTGCAGTGTTGGATTGTCACACTCATCTTGTTCTTACAACAGCTTCTGTTTCATCCTGATACCATCCATATACTCAGAAATACGCCCAACACTATAGTCCTCAAAGGACTGTTGGCGAAAAGCATCCCCTTTGATGTCTCTTGTCACTATACACAATACATCTTTAATGAAGCAAATTTGCAAGGGAAATAAAAATAATCGACGCACGACATTGTTTCCACGATTTCCACAGGGCTGGAGGACATGCTGCTTTCCTAGTGCTCCGTCCCCAAGAGGAATAATACATTGTCAGGCATCACAAGCTGTTAGGGTTTCTGTTACAGCGTGTTGTTCTGTTACAGCGTGCCAAATGAGAGTTCTTAGCATCAGTTCAACGCCTGACATTTCTCACATTCTTCACCTGTTTGCAGCCCATTCACCTCATGTGGCTCAGCTCAGATCACATCAGTCATCATCACTCACTCATTGAGCGTGTTCCTTTTTAAAAAGGACTAGTCCTCTACTTTCTATTTCCCTGACTCACTTGTTCAAGCTTTCTGTATTGCTACATCTTGGGTACAAAAGAGTCAAATCATTTTTGTTCTGAATAATCCTTCTATGAATTCACAGAAGCTCTGCGTGCGTGCGTGCGTGCGTGCGTGCGTGCGTGCGAACTAGTGTGCCACCAGAGTATCTTGGGGAACCGCAGGGGGCGCAACGTGCATAGTGTGAAGTCGGTCAGATCGGTGGAACTCCAAAAGATGACTTCCCATACACTACAGTATGGAGTATACCGGCGCCATGGATTGGCCTGGACTCCATATTTGGGCATGTCATACATGGACCTCCATTCAGTATTTTAGCTGAGACGAAAACTACCACGAAAGTCTCATTTTACCGCTTTCCTCGCAACAACAAAGCTGCTGCTCTCCCAAATCTGGCTGTGTCAGGCCGTCTGCCCCACACGGAATACTATCGCCATTTTATTTCATTGTGTCAACTAAATCCTCATTAATGCAAACTAGATTCAACGTACTCAAGCCTGCAAACATTCTAAATATGCCCCTGAAATATTTTACCACCTTCAATAATAATGATAAATATAGCTGCAAGCAGCGATAAAGCGGGACCAAGATAGAAGAAGAACAATGCACAAATGAGACCGACGAGCTGAGTTGTCGGTACCGGGATTTGAACTCGCAACCTTGTGGACCGAAGGCGGGAGCTCTACTGACTGACCTACACAGAGACAATCAGTGACTACATTGTAAACAGTAAAACCATTCAGTGATTTGGTAACAAGAAGGTGTGTCCTCATTTTGGGCATGTCTTTATCCATTACTACAGTGTGTTTTCACGCACAGTTAAAGTGTGTGTGTGTGTGTGTGTGTGTGTGTGCCTGCCTGCCTGCCTGCCTGCCTGCCTGCCTGCCTGCCTGCGTGCGTGCGTGCGTGCGTGCGTGCGTACAAACTTATCTTTGTGTGTGTGTGTGCGCGTGCGTGCGTGCGTGCGTGCGTGCGTGCGTGCGTGCGTGCAAACTTCTCTTTGTGTGTGTGTGTGTGTGTGTGTGTGCGTGCGTGCGTGCGTGCGTGCGTGCGTGCGTGCGTGCATGCGTGCGTGGCTGCATGCGTGTGTGTGTTAGGCAGACAATCGTTCATAACCATGGATTTGGATTGAAGATCATCTCTTTAGTTTTTGTGGTGTTTAACATAAGGTGGCTATTATAACACCAGTCTTTAAAGTTATTGATCTCACTGATATAGCCCACAGGGCGTTCAACAATATGTTCAAATAAGACTGACAAGCTGAGTTGTCAGTAGCTGGATTTGAACACACAACCTTGCGGTCCAAGGGCAAGAGCTCGACTGACTGAGCTACATGGAGACAATCAGTTACTCCATTGTTAACAGGAAAATCATTCAGTGTTTGTTCAGCATAAGTACTCAAACTTTAGTGTGTGTGTGTGTGTGTGTGTGTGTGTGTGTGTGTGCGTGCGCGCGCAATTTTCATTGGCTCATAAAAACTTAATTTTTTCACTTAGAAAAAATGTGCTACGATTATTTGTCCGTATAGGTCCAAAGTTCACGTGTAGAAGTTTTCGTGCATTTTGAGCAAAGATTCTGGGAGGAGTTACATTTGAACTGTTTTTCATATAATTCAAAATGGCGGGTGATCTAAAGGTCAGAGGTCAAAAGTCAGAACACGAAAGTTGTTCGGCATGAGGAGACACATATGTGTATCAAAGTGTCATTGCCAACGGTCAAACGGTTCATGAGATATGCACGTTCAAAGTTTGCAAGTTTGCAAGTTTTGCATCAATTGAGTGCTATAGCGCCACCATTTGGCCAATCGTGATGGGCTTCGCATAGTAAAGTGACATAAGCATGTGTGTGTATTAGAGGCAGAAGAATAATTTTCACAAAACAGCAATTTTCATTGGCTCATAAAAACTTCATTTTTTCACTTAACAAAAATGTGCTACGATTATTTGTCCGTATAGGTCCAAAGTTCACGTGTAGAAGTTTTCGTGCATTTTGAGCAAAGATTCTGGGAGGAGTTACATTTGAACTGTTTTTCAAATAATTCAAAATGGCGGGTGATCTAAAGGTCAGAGGTCAAAAGTCAGAACTTGGAAGTTGTTCGGCATGAGGAGACACATATGTGTATCAAAGTGTCATTGCCAACGGTCAAACGGTTCATGAGATATGCACGTTCAAAGTTTGCAAGTTTTGCAAGTTTTGCATCAATTGAGTGCTATAGCGCCACCATTTGGCCAATCATGATGGGCTTCACATAGTCACCGTTTGGCATGGTCCTCTATCATGTTGACAAGTTTTGCGCAAACCGACTGCACGGTTCAGTCAGAACAGCTATTTTTGGCAGAAGGAGAATAAAATAAAGTACTGATCATATAATTCAAAATGGCGGGTGATCTAAAGGTCAGAGGTCAAAAGTCAGAACACGAAAGTTGTTCAGCATGAGGTTACGCATTTGGGTATCAAAGTTCCATTGCCAACGGTCAAACGGTTCATGAGCTATGCACGTTCAAAGTTAGCATTTTCAATTGAGCGCTATAGCGCCACCATTTGGCCAATCGTCTTGGGCTTCGCATATTCACCGTTTGGCATGGCCCTCTACCAGATTACCGCGTTTCGCGAAAACCGACTGCAGCTATTTTTGGCGGAAGAAGAAGAAGGAGAAGAAGAAAAATAAACACAAAAACAAAGAGTGACCAAAGTCACTGCGTGACTTCTTGGTCCCTAATAATAGTCTTTATTGTCTCCACATCATATCTTTTTTTTGTCATTGTTTTTGTCATGGACACAAAACATTAATAATTCTACTTGAGTTGGAAGCATTAAGACCCATTTTAACCCTCAATGGCTTCCTTTCTGAAAAATAACATCATTGTAAAAAGATTCACGTGTTTAGATATTCTATTTACAATGAGATTCGGACGGGAGCTGGTGCCACTTGGACCACTACAAAATGACGTCGGACTTAAATACTGAATACAGTGGCCTATATACTCAGGAACAATGCAGCCGTTTTATGCACAAATGATGTGCATAAAATGATGTGCCGACCCCCAATATAAATTGACTGCTACAATAACCTTAATAATAGAGACAATACACCATAAATAAATACTGAAACCAGATATAATCATTAGGGAAGGTGTATGCATGTACTATGTGTACTATATGTAAACTCTTCATTTCCACTTTCCAGCCATTCAGTTGAGAAAAAAAAAAATCTTTTATTTTTTGAAAATAATTTGGCGACCCCCCCGGGGGGTCGCGACCCACGGGTTGAGAACCCCTTCAGTAGGCCACTGGTCTAACTGCAACACATACTGAGAGCAGCAGAAAGTGTTGCTTGTAGCTCTAAAAGTCCTCGGAGGAGGTGCTGCTGTGCAGCGTTGATTTCATCCACTAATACTATGACGAAACATGCTCGTCGACTACCTTTTTTCACTGACGAAAACTAAATGGAAACGATATGAAACTAAACTATGAAACTAAACTAAACTATGAAACTAAAACTAAATGGAAACGATATGAAACTAAACTATGAAACTAAACTAAACTATGAAACTAAAACTAAATGGAAACGATATGAAACTAAACTATGAAACTAAACTAAACTAAACTATGATGACTAAAACTAAATGGAAACGATATGAAACTAAACTATGATGACTAAAACTGAGGCTAAATATATATTGACAATTTCGTCAACAAATTAAAAACTAGACTAAAATGTTAGGAAGGGACTAGTGGACAAGAGATCCAGTATAAGACATTTTACACTTGGTTGCATGCTGAAAATAGCAGATCTACAAGCTCACAACGCGTTGCAGCATGGTTGTTTTTTTTTCTTCTAAGCAGCTACTGTATCTAGACAGGCTTTGACTTATTAGTTTTCCAGTATTTTCGAGACTGCAAAGTTACATTGAGTTTGTGGAAGATTTCACTTATCTGGGCAGCCTTATCAGCCTTATCGGACAGTGGGGCATCAAAAGACATCAAAGCAAGGCTGGGAAAGGCTCAGGGTGCCTTCTCCCAACTCCAATCCATCTGGAGATCAAAACAATATAGCCTTAAAACGAAGATGCTCCTCTACAACAGCAATGTCAAGTCTGTTCTGCTGTATGGTTCTGAGAGCTGGAGAGTGGTCAAAACAGACACTAGGAGAATAGAAGTGTTCCACAACAGATGCCTCAGACGTATATGTCAGATCTTTTGGCCGTATAAAATATCAAACAATGAACTGTACAAACAAACAGGGAGCCGGAGCATTACTGTCACACTTTGCCCTATAGTGTGGGTAGTGTTTGCCGAAAATATAAAGCACATGTAGGAAGAACAGCCAAAAGTTGGAGAAAACTGTCAGACAGAGACCTTGGATGCAGAGAAGGCTCTGACTGACTGGCAGTGGGAAGTCTCCCTACTTATATAGGCTAAGCCCCTCCCACGGACCATACCAACCCTAAATTGATTCCACAATTTCCCCTGTTACTCAATGTCCAGAGACATCACATTTCATATACACACATTTAAAGTGTTAATATTCCACACATTATATACACAACGATAAACTCTAAACAAACCCTCATACTGTTGGTATGTTCCCCACACCCCACAGCTGATAGTTGCTCCCTGCAATGGAGTAAACCAATTATCAATCAACTTGAATCAAGCATCAAATAATATATATATAAAGTTCAATTCAGTGTCAGTGGCACAGTGAACTGCCACAATTACAAAGGACATTACACACAGACGCCTGAGATGGCTAGGACTGCATCACAAAGGTGGCCTTACGATGGACACCACCAGGCAAAAGAAAACCTGGGAGGCCCAAGACCACCTGGCGCAGAACTGTGACGCAGGAGCTGGACCAGATGAACCTGTCCTGGGGAGGAGGGGAGAGCACCATGCTGCCAGGGATCGGATGCAATGGAGAGCGCTCATTGGAGCCTTATGGTCCATAGGGGACGAAGAGGAGTGAGTAAGTAAGTAAATGGTAAATGGTGCATTTATATAGCGCCTTTATCCAAGGCGCTTTACAGAGATTGTGCATTACATTCACCCATTCACACACACATTCATACACCGATGGCAGCGGAAACCATGCAAGGCACCAACTAGCACATCGGGGTTCAGTGTCTTGCTCAAGGACACTTCGACAGTAACTCTGGGGGAGCCCGGGTTCGAACTGGCAACCTCACGGTTGCCATCCAGCCACTCTACCCCTGAGCCACCGCCGTTTCATCATAAGTAAAGTTACATTACATCCAATTTATTTTCTACAGACTTTAGGCAGAGGAATTTGAAAACAGGCATGCCAACATGTCTGTCTTGAGAGACAAGGCAGGATCTGATATGAATGATCCTGTTTGTTTCATCATGATGTACTTAGTATTTTAATTAATGCGGTGTTGCAAAGTCTCTGTTGAGCAGTGATGGAATAATTAAGTACTCCAATTATTTACTACTGCACTACAGATACAAGTACAACGTTGGCAGCGCCGAGTCATCGCCATGTTGGCTTGTGGTGGACATTAAGACCAAATTTGACTGAGGGACTGCCATTGGATTTGTTTGAATGTCATGTGGAAGCAGGGAATCATAGCTTCAAATTGACATATTGGTTGTTCAGTTTGACCCACCAGTTTTGGAGATATGGCTTAGCAGAGATATGTCTTAGCAGAGATATGGCTTAGCAGAGATATGTCTTGCAGAGATGTGGCTTAGCAGAGATATGTCTTAGCAGAGATATGGCTTAGCAGAGATATGGCTTAGCAGAGATATGTCTTGCAGAAAACAGCGAGTTGAGAAAACAGGCGTGAAAGGTTTAAGTATTTATTAGCTACTTTTGTAAGCATTAATTTCATATTTACATGTCGATTTCAGCACTTTCAGACATGCTCTATATGTGAAGAGTCTGCCTGTGCTATTAACTCCTTTTTTTTTTCTCCTCTGGTGAAAACCTGGAATTTGCGCGATGGCAGTCTCTCAGTCAAATCTGGTCACATTTTTGTCAACATCATTTTTTTACCACGGACATTGACTAAAACTAAAATCTAATTTTGCTGCCAAAAACAACACTGCTCAGTGCATTCCCTGAACCATTCCAAGCATGTCGTTCCATTCCCTGAACCATTCCAAGCATGTCGTTCCATTCCCTCTTATCAAAAGGACTCCAGGAACACGTAGAGGATCAAAGGACCTGCATCATGAAGAGGAAGGAACTCCAATCCATGCCATCCCAGAGCAACCATCAATGAGCCAAAAGCTTATTGTCTGCATACGTTTCTCTGAAACGGCACAGCATCCATTCCTCTCCTTTTGTCCTCGTCGTGATAAGCAGCTAATTTGCTTCGTTTTAAATGCAACACATTTCATCACCTGTCCACGACGAACGTTGCTGCTGCTTCGCCTCCCGCGGCACGCTTCAATGTCAAACGCCTGATTAGTACTCAGAGGACGTCACTCCAGAGATGAATTTTAACCCATCTTGGGCGGGAAGGGAACCCCTTTTGGTGTTAAGCATTATGTTATGCTTTAGCTATTGAAAAATAGCAGATCTACAAGCTCATAGCGCGCCACCGAGTGGCGCGCTATGAGCTTGTAGGTCTGCTATTTTTTGAAAAATCAAAGAACGACTGACATAGAAACATGGCTTTTTCAGAAAACTGTCAGGATGTAGAAGACATTTTTAGAATCTGATCTCAGGTCAGAATGGGTTAAGATTCACGTGATGTGCAAAACACATTAAGAGCCCAGAGTGTCATGTTGTTTAACTCTGAGAGTATGAAAATGGACCCATGACGGGTGCATATTTAACCCATTTAGACCTGAGAAGTGATTCTACTAAATTGTTTTCTAAATCAGGACAGTTTTCTGAAAAACCCTATGTTTCTATACAGTTGGAGGCCATCGATATTGTCCTTTTCCCATTTTGGGCGGGAACCCCTTTTGGTGTTTTAAACATTATGTTATAATTTAGCTATTGAAAAATAGCAGATCTACAAGCTCATAGCGCGCCACCGAGTGGCGCGCTAAGAGCTTGTAGGTCTGCTATTTTTGAAAAATCGTGAAAATATTTATTTCAGAAAACTGGAGGATTTAGAAGGATTTTTTAAAATTTTGAGGTCAGGCCTAAATGGGTCAAATAATAAGGGACAATATCGGTGGCACCCAACTGTATGTCAGTGGTGCTCAACCTTTTTCATGTCAAGGACCCCCAGAAGTATGATGTAATTGGCCGCCGACCCCCGATCTGAGAATATGTTGTTCCTGCAGGCCCCCTCCCCACCCCCACTCCCCCCAGAAGTTAAAAAAACATTCGCTCTGAAAGAATATAAATGTATTCAAAGATTTGCGCCACATTTTCATGATTTAAAAAAAAAAACAGCAGATCTACAAGCTCGTAGAGCTGCTATTTTATATTTGAGTATTTTACGGAAAAGTCCTTCTGCACACCTACAAAGGACAGGTGAGTCGGATAACAGGTAGAAAAAAGAGAATCCCGCACACTGTCTTCACTTAGGTTGGAGTTTATTGCAACGTTTGGGTCGTCAGACCTTCATCAGGCATATTTGAGTATTTAACTCAGGTCTCTTTTGGGTCCATTTGTACACACTGTTTAAATGAACGGGTTTCATATAAGATCCCTGCATGGTGTAAACCAGGGGTTCTCAACGTTTTTGGCCGGGGACCCCCGAAAATGCTTTGGCAACGTCTCGGGACCCCCGCCCCGCCCCCTCCCGACCCCCAATATAAATTGACTGCTACAATAACCTTAAACCATTTTGGGCGGGAACCCCTTTTGGTGTTTTAAGCATTGTTATAATTTAGCTATTTAAAAATAGCAGATCTACAAGCTCATAGCGCGCCACCGAGTGGCACGCTATGAACTTGTAGGTCTGCTATTTTTGAAAAATCGTGAAAATAAAATAAAAAAAAAATCTTTTATTTTTTTATTTTTTTTGAAAATAATTTGGGGACCCCCAAAATAATTTGGCGACCCCCCGAGGGGTCGCGACCCACGGGTTGAGAACCCCTGATGTACAGTACGATGTTCACCATTAGGATCAACACACTGAAACATGAACCTGTGAGTCACATTGGAGTCAGATCATTCCTCAACAATAGAGCAAAACCTACACGTGTTGACGTCTATGTGCTAAGGCAGGGGTTCTCAACCCGTGGGTCGCGATCCCTCGGGGGGTCGCCAAATTATTTTAGGGGGTCCCCAA
Organism: Electrona antarctica; assembly: GCF_951216825.1. Taxonomy (NCBI): domain Eukaryota; kingdom Metazoa; phylum Chordata; class Actinopteri; order Myctophiformes; family Myctophidae; genus Electrona; species Electrona antarctica. The sequence goes on from NC_136793.1 coordinate 4,529,408, forward strand.
ATTATTTTCAAAAAAATATATATATATATATATTTATTTTTTTAATTTATTTTTCACGATTTTTCAAAAATAGCAGACCTACAAGCTCGTAGCGCGCCACTCGGTGGCGCGCTATGAGCTTGTAGATCTGCTATTTTTAAATAGCTAAATTATAACAATGCTTAAAACACCAAAAGGGGTTCCCGCCCAAAATGGGTTTAAGGTTATTGTAGCAGTCAATTTATATTGGGGGTCGGGAGGGGGCGGGGCGGGGGTCCCGAGACGTTGCCAAAGCATTTTCGGGGGTCCCCGGCCAAAAACGTTGAGAACCCCTGTGCTAAGGCAGTGCAGCTCCCCCGTGAGACGGCAGAGAGTGAGCGCTGCATACCAACACGTCTAAACAAACAAAACAAATACAAATCTAATGAATGCTTAAACAAAGGGTAATCTATTTGTAACCAAGCGGTAAGTATAAGTAGGGAATCAACTGTCCCTTCAGATAACGATTTAAAGTGCATAAATCGCTACGGAACACGGATAGCATATACACACGTTTCATCACAGAAAAATAACTGCAAGCAAAGGCTTCTCAAATAGCACCCTATTGATTTTGAGGATTTACTGTGCATTATTTTGCCCCTACGATATGAATGGGGATGGTTGAAGTGCACATGATTTAGCGATGTGCCCAGGGCCGGATCTACCATATGGGCACTTTGGGCACGTGCCCAGGGGCCCTTGGCCACCAGGGGCCCCTCAAAAAAATAATATATATATATTTTTTTCTTCTTTTTTTTTTAGCTCCACAGAATTAATCCGAATTAAATAAATGGTGTTTTATTGTTGGTGAGAAGGGCAGCTAAAAAGTGCAATTGTGTGTAAAGCAGCAACAATGCGCTAGATTGGCTGTCACTCTGTGGGGGTAAGCGACCGGAAATAGGCCAATATAACGGCATAAAACTGCCCCAAAACGGCTCCAAAGAGGTGTTAATCCGGCCCTGACAATATGAATGGTGGGATGGTTGAAGCCACATGATTTAGCGATGTGCCAGTGTTGCAATGCACGTCCAGGCCCCGAGCGAGAATACACACGGCTGACACTCTATGACAGATATTTCGGTCGGGAACAAAGCGAAGAAACACAGCCGGGGATCAGTGACAGTGGAAAATCGCCCTATTATGCCGGCCGCGCCAGCCAGCCAGCCCGCAGGAAATTACTTGTATAACCCATTTAGAACTGAGCTCGATTCTTGCAAAAATGTCTTCTAAATCATGACAGTTTTCTCTGGGAAAACTTATGTTTCTATGTCAGTGGTTCTCAAAGTATTTCATGTCGTCAAGCACCCCCAGAATTATATGCATTTGGCCGCCGACGTCCATCTCAAAATATGTTGTTCCAGCTAGGGACGCCCCCAGAAGGAAAGATTTGAGTTAAAAAACGTTTGCTCTGAAAGAATATATATTCCGGCCTGGGCCATGGCCAAGGTGCCTGGTCCAGGCACCTTGGCTGGTAATCCAGTCTGAAATGAAATGAAATGATTACTATATTTACCCAGGGTATCTGGGCTAAGATCAAGAACTTGTTTCCAGCCAGGCCCTGCTCATAGAACATTTCATCGTAGTGGTTCAATGCCTTGTTCAAGGGCACTTCAGTCCGGCAGTGTGCCGCGGGTTCGACTCCCGATCCCGACGGCCTTTACTGCATGTCTTCTCCCCATTTCCTGTCAGCCTACTGTCTGTCCCTCCATAAAAAAATATAAAATAAAGGCGAAAGCCAAAAAAAAGAAAAACAAAAAAAGAATATATATTCCAAATGTTCTAGATTTTTCAAAAATAGCAGATCCATAAGCTCGTAGCGCGGCACTCTGTGCTACTGAAAAATAGCAGATCTACAAGCTCATGGTGCGGCACTCGGTGCCGCGCTATGAGCTTGTAGATCTGCTATTTTTCAGTAGCTAAAGTATAACATAATGCTTAAAAGCCCAAACGAGGGTTCCCGTCCAGAATGAGTTAGCCAAGAATACGGCCACTGAATCCAATCCTCTCCCACAGGGACTTGACAATCACTGTATATTATAATGGATTACAACCTGGAATCCAATTTATGAAGCAGAGCAGTGACATTTTACTGCAGCTGTATTTTTTCGCCACGTCGCTTTGCACCCCCTCTCCAATGCAGTGGCTGGTTTTTGAAAGCGCATATGTTCTTTTCCTCCCCGAGGCGTCTGCAATTCCATTGTTTACAAAATGACAATAAGCTAGTCTGTATCCACCTGATGTCCTGGCTGCTTCCATCTGTTTACTTAACCCATTCTGGGCGGGAACCCATTTTGGTGTTAGCATTATGTTGTGCTTTAGCTATTAGAGAGAAAGAATCCCGCACACCGTCTTCACTTTGAGATTAGATTTTATTTAGCAACGTTTGTACAAATACTGACTGTTTGTCAGTTCTTCTTTATGCCTGATGAAGGTCTGACGACCGAAACGTTGCTAAATAAAATCTAATCTCAAAATCCGACGCACCTGTCCATTGTAGGTGTGCAGAAGGACCTTTTTCTTATATGCTTTAGCTATTGAAAAATAGTGGCGCGCTACGAGCTTGTAGGTCTGTTTTTTTTGAAAAATCAAAGAACGACTGACATAGAAACATAGCTTTTTCAGAAAACTGTCAGGATGTAGAAGACATTTTTAGAATCTGATCTCAGGTCAAAATGGCATAAGGAACAGAAGCTCTCATTGAAATCACATCAATGTCACCCTATGGGAAACGGAGGGGGAAAAAAAACACCCATAATAATTGGTGCCCATCAATTTGAGACAGCACGTCTCCCTGCAGCAGGTTCTCTATCAGCCAGCTGTTTGGAGAGAGGGGCAAAGAATGCCTTGCAATCGGATGTTTGCACAGCTTTCATGTCTGGAAGAAGTGTTATGTTGTTTCAAGGAAGTGTTATACCAAATGTATGCTCGGTCAAACGATTGCGTTTCACACCAAACTTAACATCTCACCACGTGTCGCTGATATGACATGTTGTGAGCTTGTAGGTGTGCTATTTTCGGGGTGGACTTTTTGCAACCCTTTTTTTCACCCAGTGTCAATTAACGAATGTAATCCTGGGCACTACACTTCCTCTGCCAACCTGGCAGAGGCCAGCGGACTGACCTGTTTCCCCGGGCCGGACGTAGCGCATCCGCATGGAAGGGGACACAGGGAGAATATGCAAACTCCACACAGAAAGGCCCTTTTCGCCAACCCCGCCTCGGGTATATGGGCACTGATGATTTTATGACTGATGCGGAGGAGAGACCACGCCCCCTGCGCCCACAGCATCCCCCAGCGGGAATCGAACCCAGGACCTTGTAGCTGTGAGGCGACCACCGTCGGTAGTGCTGATAAAATCATTAGAGGTTGGCATTGGCTGAAACCTTGTCCCAATATGGAGATGACGTATAGTCATAGTAGTGATGTCATAGACTGGTCACATGGAAGCCACAGCGTCTGGTTCAGTCATAGAGTAATTATACCCTCCAGAAAAACGCGATTATGCGATCGCATAATTCATTGCATAATCAGCCATTATGCGCTGATTATGCGGGGATCCATTTATTTCTAAAAGGGCGCATATTTCCCGCGATAATCGCATATGTCCGCGCTAATATGCGAATTATGCGGGGCTCGCTTGATTTCACAATCCCCGCATATTTTCGCATAATCGCAACTGTCCGCATATTCCGCAACTTTCCGCATATTCCATAAATTTCCGCATATTCCGCAACTTTCCGCATATTCCGCATAATCGCAACTGTCCGCATATTCCGCAACTTTCCGCATATTCCATAAATTTCCGCATATTCCACAACTTCCCGCATATTCCGCAACGTTCCGCATATTCCGCAATTTCACCGCATAAAAGCGCAGAAAAACCCCGCATATTTAATCGCATAATCAAGGATTTTGGCCCGCTAAATCAAGGATTTTAACCCGCACAATCAAGGGTTTTTGCCCGCGCTTTTCTGGAGGGTCTAAGTAATACAAGGATAGAGGCCGAACCGGAGCGACAGCCCCGCCCCCTGCTATTCATTTCAGTGTCAGTTGCTCAGTGGCGTTTTGAAGCACCCGGAAGAACGCTCTACTTTCATATTTGGGTAAACGAGCGCTAGGGCATTAAGCAACTAGTCGACTAGTTTACTAGTCGACTAGTAAATCCACTAGTCGACCTTGCTGGTACTAGTCGACTAGTCGACTAGTTGTTTTTTTTTTAAACATAAAAGGTGGTTAAACAACTAGTCGACTAGTAAACTAGGCAACTAGTCAACTAGTAAAAATGACTAGAAGTGAATGCCCTAACGAGCGCTCAATGTTAAACCCCAGCTGCTGCACGGGGTTTCCTCGTCATAAATCCACGGGTCCGCCTGCAGTCCCAGCTCTTACCAGTAGGGCCGAGTGCTTCAACGTTGGAGAGCCTCCCTGGGTGGCTTGGGTTTAGTTGACTCAATGTTTTCTTTGTTTCCTTCTTTTGGTCAGTTTGTTGGCAACATACTGTTGGTTGTCATGGCTACCAGTTCCCACCTGATGTCGTGTGGGAGTTCAGACTGATCCAGACCATACTGAATAACTGCTAGTTTACACAAAGTCTTAAGACTAGGGCTTAAGTCTAAGATATACAGCTCATCAGAAGTAGTGCGGTCTCCCTTGTATCCACCAAAGAGGATGATACGATCTCCCACCATGCAACAGCACATCCAAAACATTGGACCTGGACCTTTCCCCTTGGGCTCAACCTTCTTCCAGGAGAAGGTCTCTGGACTGAATTTCCACAGATCATTGAAAGCCTGGTTACCGTTCCAGCCACCAAATATGTACATCTTTTCATTGTAGGTAAAGGCTGAATGACTACAGCGTCCTTCTGGAAGAGTCTGTGCAGAAGGTGTTCTCAGCCAGAGGTCGGTCTCTGTGTCAAACACTCTGTTGGTGTTGTAGTACTGACCCCCCATGTAGCCTCCAAATAGAAACATCTTTGTGCCTATGATGGTAGCAGAGTGACCATGTGAAGCAGGAGGTGGAGTTCCTCTGGTGTTAATGAACGACCAGACCATTGTGCTGGTGTCCAACTTGTACATGTCATTAGTGGATATATTCAGCTTGGTGATTCCTCCATGGATAAACATGACCTTCTCCAACACACAGGCTGAGTGGTAGTGCCTCTCCTCTGGAACAGTTCCAGAAACCCTGCTGGGTTTGAACCATCTGTGGGCATCGACATCAAATGCATAAAGCACATTGCAGTCAGGATAGCCTCCCCAGATGTAGACTGTATCTTCAACCAACACAGCTGTGTGGCCGTGGCGCCTGGATGGAACCTCAAGGTGACCGTCTCCTCTTCCAGGTTTCACTGGAGGTAACTTCTTCCAGCATAAAGACACTGTGTTGAAGACATGGACGTCCATCTGTTCCATGTAGTTGAAGGTCCCTCCATAACAGTAGGCTCCAAATGAATAAAGTTTGTTCCTCACTGCTACAGACACATGACCAGCTCGCTTTGGTCCTCCTGTTATGGCAACGGTCCAAGAAAACATGGCCCTGTCTGTCTGTCTGTCTGTCTGTCTGTCTGTCTGTCTGTCTCCCAAACCCTCTCTCTCGACATCTACAGTCATTTTCAACACGGTGCATCATCTTATATATTCCATGTGTGAGATCACACACACAACACAAACCGCTGGCATGCACGCCTTAACGATGCCAATTAGTGCAGCTGTTCTCTTTAAAAGCCTGTTCATTCACACTTACTGTAAACTGTTGGTATCAGAGATGTGTAGAGTGAATCCCTGGAAATGTCCCCTCAGCCAGTTAGTTCTGGGACTAATACAAGCACAACCACCAGACAGAAAACAAACAGGACTACACCAAATCATAAGAAAAAGAAAGCTATCTTACACACTGGATAAGATCTACTCAAAACCAGGGCAACATTGGATGCCATTTAGCTCTAAACAGAGAATACACAGTAGCAGAATACTGGAGCACTGAAACTGATCCAAAACTAAGGAAAACATTAACTTGATATAGACTCAGTGAACACAGTCTTGCGATTGAGAAAGGTCGCCATAGGCAGACCTGGCTCCCAAGAGAATACAGACTATCCACCCACTGCACACACAACGAGGTAGAGACTGAGCTACACTTCCTAACCGTCTGTCCACTGTACCAAGACATCAGAGACACATACTGTCTGCCCACTGTACCAAGACATCAGAGACATATACTGTCTGTCCACTGTACCAAGACATCAAAGACACATACTGTCTGCCCACTGTACCAAGACATCAGAGACACATAGGCCCTCATTTATCAATCGAGTGTAAAATCTGCCCCAAATTCGAGTGTAGGTTTCGTAGTACACCCACGTCGCCATGGCATTTATAAAGTGATCGCAAACAGCTGATCCTTCAGGCACGCCCTATGAAATCAAGCCTCGCCCTCGTTTTTGACATGAACAACTGCAATACGACCTGGAAACCATGGTTACATGGTCACCCCCCTCTCTCATACACACACACACACACACACACATACGCACGCACGCACACGCAACTTGCAAGCCCAACTAACTGGTGTGTTGTATCTTAAATAAATAAAGAACGAACACCTGCATGAATTAAATAAAGCTGTAGGCCTACCCTGTCTGTTTCCCTCTCACCTCGCTTGCCTTGCTGTCATGTCCACGCACGCATGCATGCACGCACGCACGCACGCACGCACCTCAAGGCTACATGACAAATCGCATCGCCATGAATGGAATACGTTTGTAGGCTAGGCCTATATTAATTTTACCCATTTGTGCGCAGTGCACGACAAAGGCGATCAGTGAGACTGCAGCATGTGATCAGTGAGACTGCAGCATGTGAGCAGTGAGACTGCAGCATGTGACATGTCAAACTAGGGGGTTTTCATGAGTCTGAGACAGAGCCTTATCAGGATCATGTGACATGTCAAACTAGGGGGTTTTCATGAGTCTGAGACAGAGCCTTATCAGGATCATGTGACATGTCAAACTAGGGGGTTTTCATGAGTCTGAGACAGAGCCTTATCAGGATCCATGTGACATGTCAAACTAGGGGGTTTTCATGAGTCTGAGACAGAGCCTTATCAGGATCCATGTGACATGTCAAACTAGGGGGTTTTCATGAGTCTGAGACAGAGCCTTATCAGGATCCATGTGACATGTCAAACTAGGGGGTTTTCATGAGTCTGAGACAGAGCCTTATCAGGATCCAGACTCCACACAAATGAATGGAAATGTGATTTCAAGGGGGAGTGGTTTAACCATCCATCGATCCATCTTCAACTGCTTACTCAGGGCCGGTTCTAGGGGGGGGCAGGGGTGGGCATAGCCCACCCAAACGTGCGTCCTGCCCACCCAATGTGGGTTTGACACCCCACCCGTGCCGGCGGAGTCGCCCCCTTTACAATTCTGTCTGCCCCCCTGAGTGGGGCTGGCTAAATCCGGCCCTGTATCCGTAGTCGGGTCGCGGGGGCAACAGCTCCACCAGAGTGCTCCAGACTTCCCTTTCCAGAGCGACATTTGTGACTTCCTCCTGGGGGATTCCGAGACGTTCCACGGCCAGTGAGACGATGTGTTTCGTCCAACTGCGCCTTGGTGTGGACTTTATGCTATTTTGTACTGTGTAAAAGAGGTCCCAGTGCTCTGGTGAAAGTACAATAAAAAAATGCCCAAAAATGCAAACTACTATCCATCGCAATCTAAATGCATATTCAGATACACTATAATGAAATCAAGATTATAACTTTCTTTTTATCACAAACCTTTCAAGTAAAGAAACCAAATATAGCTGTCTCTCAGACAATTCATCGCAAGAGAGGTTGAAATAACTCCCTCCAACATTATTCATCATTGTCTCTGAGACCACATGTCGACAGCACAGCTTAACCCTGCACCTTAATCATAATTACACCAACGCTGGAAAAATGCTATTCTTTTGTATTTTCTCATTTTCTCTGGTGTTCTCTCCAATTAATCCATCCTGTGAGGGAAAAAACTCACAGCCCTCGCACTAACAGAAGGCACAAAATGAACAAGCAAAAATACTTCCTATCTCGTCTCCCTCCCTCTCCCCCCCCCCCCCCTCCCTCCCCTCTCTCTCTCTCTCTCTCTCTCTCTCTCCCCTCTCTCTCTCTCTCTCTCTCTCTCTCTCTCTAGTTCAATCAAAGTGTGGCATCTGGCACAGTCAAACTGCCAGTTACTCATTTCTACCCTGGATAAAAACAAATAAAAATGTGTGGCACACATATAATTTAAGTAAGTGATTAACGCAGTCATTAATGCAGCCAATATGCAACTTGCAAAACGAAAACAAAAACACAGCAAGTGAAATAAACAGTGGGCAGAGATGATACTCCTTCATAGAGCGCGTCTATAGATGTGCCAAACATTAATGAGCAGTTATTCAAAGGATCTGAGCTTAAATGTGACCAGATTTGACTGAGAGACTGCCATCGCGCAAATTACAGCTTTTCAACAGAGGAGAAAAACTTTTTTTTTTTTTTTTTTTTTCTTCAAAATGAGTTAATAGCACAGGCAGACTCTTCACATACTAGAGCATGTCTGAAATAAGTGTCAGAGCTGAAATCGACATGTAAATATGAAATAAATGCTTAAACATGTAGCTAGGTGTAATGTTAGAGACCACAGAAGTGAACCTTTCAAGCCTGTTTTCTCAACTCGCTGTTTTCTGCAAGACATTACTCTATAAGCCATATCTCCAAAATTGGTGGGCCAAACTGAACAACCAATATGTCAATTTGAAGCTATGATTCCCTACTTTCATATGAAATGAAAAAACGAAAATTCAAAAAAATCCAATGGCAGCCCCTCAGTCAAATGTAGTCACAAATAGCCTTGGAAACCCAGACTTATTTTTTTCTATTTCCAGGGAGAAAAAGCCTAAATGATATCCTTGCAAACCGTGGGCCTCCAGTGTTATTTGTATTACAGTTTTAATCAAGATTGTTATCACACATACATTAAAAAAAAATCACACCTGTGTGAACTGAGTGGTGCAGTGACGTCACACACTAACCATAGCAACCATGCTCACTGGTTGCGTGGCCCCACGTACAGGTACACACAGGTACACACATACATAGACACATACATAGACACATACATAGATACAGACAAAGCTGGTTGTTGGAGTGGTTTGCACCACTCAAAAATGGCACAATTTGCACAACCTTCACTTTATGTACCTAATAATCGCTCGACTCAATTGTTTCCCGTTTCAAATGTGAAACAAAATGAGTTACGAGATGTATTTATATCAGAAACATGATGTCTTTGGTTGTCTTTTTAGTGCCCTAAACAAACATTAACCCATTCAGGCCTGACGTCGAAATTAAAAAAAAAAGTTTTCTAAATCATGACGGGAAGATTTGAGGCACATTTTAACGATTTTTCAAAAATAGCAGACCCACAAGTTCATATTTTTCAATAGCTAAAGTATAACATAATGTTTAAAACACCAAAAGGGGTTCCCGCCCTGAATGGGTTAAAGTCCTTAGACTTGGCTGGCAAACGATTTACGTCTTATTTAACCCATTTTGGGCGGGAACCCCTTTTAGGTGTTTTAAGCATGTTATACTTTGTTATACTTTATAGCTATTGAAAAATAGAAGATCTACAAGCTCATAGCGCGGCTATGAGCTTGTAGATCTGCTATTTTTGAAAAATCGTGAACATGTGGTGCAAATCTTTGCTTCTGGGGGGGGGGGGGGGGGGGGGTCCCTGGAACAACATATTTTCAGATTGGGGTCGGCGGGCAAATACATATAATCTTGGGGGTCCTTGACATGACATTTGTAGAATCGTTCCCAGGTCTAAACGGGTTAAGAGCTCTAAAACAAAAAAATAAACTTCATGGCTGCCATATTGACGTAATCTTCAAGCCATGCTTTGTAGCTAGACATTACTCTATAAGCCATATATATCTCCAAAACTGGTGGGTCAAACTGAACAACCAATGTGTCAATGTGAAGCTATGATTCCCTGCTTTCATATATGAAAATGAAAAAACAAAATTAAATTAATAATAAATAAATAAATCAATGACTTATCCTCGGTCAGAAACGGTCACAAATATGGAGATGTCCGAGATCAGCATGGAAGCCAATGTGTAATTAGACCCCGTCATTTTCCCATATATATAGGACTCTTTTAGAACAGGGGTTCTCAACCCGTGGGTCGCGACCCCTCGGGGGGTCGCCAAATTATTTTAGGGGGTCCCCAAATTATTTAAAAAAAAAAAAAAAAAAAGATTTATTTTTAAATTTTATTTTCACTTTTTTTCAAAAATAGCAGACCTACAAGCTCGTAGCGCGCCACTCGGTGGCGCGCTATGAGCTTGTAGATCTGCTATTTTTCAATAGCTAAATTATAACAATGCTTAAAACACCAAAAGGGGTTCCCACCCAAAATGGTTTAAGGTTATTGTAGCAGTCAATTTATATTGGGGGTCGGGAGGGGGCGGGGCGGGGGTCCCGAGACATTGCCAAAGCATTTCCGGGGGTCCCCGGCCAAAAACGTTGAGAACCCCTGTTTTAGAACAGCAACTAACTTCTCTTTCTCTGTACTAATGTCTAAGCCCTGGAGCTGCAGCCAAGCCCTGGAGCTGCAGCCAAGCCCTGGAGCTGCAGCCAAGCCCTGGAGCTGCAGCCAAGCCTTGGGGCTGCATTCATCATCTATATCTGTGGGACACCACAGAGGCCCAATTCGTCTTTTATTGTAACGGTGTGTGTGTGTGTGTGTGTGTGTGTGTGTGTGTGTGTGTGTGTGTGTGTGTGTGTGTGTGTGTGTGTGTGTGTGTGTGTGTGCGCGCGCACGCTGTTTATTTTGCTTTGATGTTGAAAGGTATGCTATACTTGTTGGGCTTCATAAATAGCAGGCCATTGGTGTTCTCCCTGGTGGGATGTTGTGAAGTGAAGATGAAACGACCCAGTGAAGCTCCGGACCTTTGAGAGCGAGCCATCTGAAGCTGAACCCTCACAAGAGGAAGGCGCACAGCACCGCCAAAACCATCTGAAGCTGAACCCTCACAAGAGGAAGGCGCACAGCACCGCCAAAATCCTTCATTCATCTTTGTACGCTTCCTTTGTTTTTCATAAATGAATGCCCTATGTTTGTTTTGTACTATGTTGAATGACAGTGTTGCACAAAGGCTGCAAGAATATCCCATCCACAAGCTCAATACGTGCCACGGTGCATTGCGAGCATGTAGATCGGGCTATTTTGAGAAATGTATAAATGTTTTATATCTATAGTGTGGAAATCAGATATGAGAGAAGACCTTAAGAGGCGGCTGTTCATAGCTACTGTGGAGTCAGTACTGCTGTATTGGGCCGAGACATGGACCCTCACAGTAAATGGTAAATGGTGCATTTATATAGCGCTTTTATCCAAGGCGCTTTACATAGATTGTGCATTACATTCACCCATTCACACACACATTCATACACCGATTGCGGCGGAAGCCATGCAAGGTACCAACCAGCACATCGGGAGCAATTTGGGGTTCAGTGTCTTGCCCAAGGACACTTCAACATGTAGACAGGAGGAGCCGGGATTCGAACCACCGACCCATGGATCATTGGACGACCTGCTCTACCTCCTGAGCCACAGTCGTCCGCTCTTGAGTGCGCTAGCAGCCTTTTGACAATGTTACCACCATTAACATTTCCCTTCAGTAGTATTGTTCGTGGTGACGATGCTAGGAATGGCACTACATTTGTAGTGTATGGGTTAAATCGGGGGTCCGTAGCATAATGCGTGTGAAACTGGGGGTCCTTGAAATTAATATGTTTCGGAATCACTGCTAGAGCCGTACAAATCCTCCCTTATCGGGGTCACTGGCATAATGTTTTCAAATGGGGGGTCCGTACCCAAATACCAAACATATACCAAACATAGCTGATCTACAGCTTGTAGATCAGCTATTTTCGGGACGCAACCCAGCGCTCTTTATATCTACTTCAGAGGCGGTGTAACGACATGGATTTAGAAGCTAATTAGTTCAATGCAAAATGCTGCGTTCAAGTTCAGGAGACTTTGGCAAAAAACAATTCTCCTGAATGTGGCCTTCCGGTATGGCATGGAAAGGAGAGGAGAGGAGGGCATTTACATTTCTTTCACCATGTAGTAAATGCTGCATTGGTGGTCTGGAGAGGGCAGTTGTTTTACAGACAGACTGGTAAAAGGGCAGGGGCTGAAGCCCCCTTTGATGTCTATGTGTGCACATGCCTGCACACAGCAGTAAACTAGACCTTAGAAAGAACTTCAATCAGCCTTTCGTTTCTGTGTCTTGACCAAAAACATGTACTCAAGTGCAGTACTCAAGTAAATGTACTCTGTCACTGTCCACCACTGCATTTAACATAACGCTGTCTCTTTGTCATACACTCCGGGGACGCATAATCTAAAACGTAGAATGGGGAAAACCCCGAGAACGTGCACGGGTGAAACGAGCTAACCCCGTTCGACACTGACTGAACAGAGACGCTTCTCGTGGGAAATATTACTTTGAATCTTCCAAGGCGTGGCCTGCAGCAGCAAATCGCTACCCCTTGTCGGGTTATATTTAGCTCTATGCTTAAAACTCGGCTAATTACTAACAAAGCTCTTTTTGGAGAGCAATATTAGGAACACGCTGGGTGTTTGGGAGCCGAGACGCGGCTGTGGCTGTATAATCCTCAGGCCTGCCATCTGGTAGAGGGGTTCCTCCTATCAGTAATTGCACTCTCTTTTTCTCATTCTTTTACCCCAATTTAGACACTGGCAATTCCCTCTACATCGGTGGTTTGCAACCCTTTTCATATCAAGGTCCAACATTTATTCATTAATTTGAGCCACGGACCACCATTTGATGACATTTAGCCTCTCAGACCCAAAACTAAAGAATATGTACACATTTCCATGCCGTATATTGATGTTGGTGCCGTTAGGAGAGATAACAGGCAAACATTGATCAAAATAACAATTCTACTACATTCTACTACAGTGTGTAGACTTCTTGTAAATTAATTTAAGTAGGCCTAATGCAGATGTTAGTTTAACAATAGACTAATTTAACTCTTAAGAGGCTTAAGAGGCAAGAGTTAAAGATCTAAGAGTCCATTTGGTTACAAACACTCCATCATTTAGCCGTCAAGGACCACTGGTGGTCCTCCGGGCAACTGGTTGAAAACCACTTCTCTACATGAATACAGTCCCTGTCACTGCCCATTTTGAGCGGGAACCCCTTTTAGTAAGGGCATTTTATCAGGTATTTGACCAATCTGGGAACTAAATCGTTACCAAGAAATGTCTTCACCAATGTGTTTCTAAAGGTGTCTAATAAAATGTACTAAAAGTTTGAAATTCAACTCCCGTGGGAAAGTTGAGTTATTAGCATAATATGTGACCATACCCATAACATCCTATATAAGGCAAAAAAGTCCAAATTTCATCATTCTTTAAGTAGCATGTGACATATGAAACTAGGGTGATTTCATGATTCTGAATCCATTCCAAGCATTAGTTTTGCACAAAAAACACTCCTTGGGCTAAATTAGGCCATATCCACTTGACCAAATGTGCTGACCTCATCACGTTTGTGTGGCCGTTTTCCTCCCAAGGAGTGTTTTTTGTGCAAAACTAATGCTTGGAATGGATTCAGAATCATGAAATCACCCTAGTTTCATATGTCACATGCTACTTAAAGAATGATTAAATTTGGACTTTTTTGCCTTATATAGGATGTTATGGGTATGGTCACATATTATGCTAATAACTCAACTTTCCCACGAGAGTTGAATTTCAAACTTTTAGTACATGTTATTAGACACCTTTAGAAACACATTGGTGAAGACATTTCTTGGTAACGATTTAGTTCCCAGATTTTCATAGATTTCTCTTACTATTTTGGTGTTAGCATTACTGTATGTTATGCTTTAGCTATTGAAAAATAGCAGATCTACAAGCTCATAGCGTGCCACCGAGTGGCGCGCTACGAGCTTGTAGGTCTGCTATTTTTGAAAAACCGAAGAACCACTGACATAGAAACATAGCTTTTTCAGAAAACTGTCAGGATGTAGAAGACATTGTTAGAATCTGATCTCAGGTCAAAATGGGTTAACCCCGTTTTATTTTTTGGCTATTCAAAAATGGCCGATCTACAAGCTCACGTGACACGTGAACAATTTGTTAGTTTGTGGGGAAAAATAAATAATAATCATAAAAGCGTTTTGAAACGTTTTGAATAATTTAGAAATGTTTTAACCCAAATCTTCTCTTGTGAGGGGTCCGTCCCACAAAATATTTTCAGACGTGGGTCCGGCCCGCGGCCAAATAGAAACGTTTGAAATTACATAAGAATTCCAATTCAAAAATGGCAAAAAAAAATAATTCAAGATTTCAATTCGAATAATAGCAAAACATAGCCGATCTTTTGAGCTTGTAGATCGGCTATTTTGCTACGACAGTAATATATGGCCCTAGGGCAGGGGTTCTCAACGTTTTTGGCCGGGGACCCCCGGAAATGCTTTGGCAATGTCTCGGGACCCCCGCCCCGCCCCCTCCCGACCCCCAATATAAATTGACTGCTACAACCTTAAACCATTTTGGGCGGGAACCCCTTTTGGTGTTTTAAGCATTGTTATAATTTAGCTATTGAAAAATAGCAGATCTACAAGCTCATAGCGCGCCACCGAGTGGCGCGCTACGAGCTTGTAGGTCTGCTATTTTTGAAAAATCGTGAAAATAAAATTAAAAAAAAATCTTTTTTTTTTCCTTTTTTTTTTAAAATAATTTGGGGACCCCCTAAAATATTTTGGCGACCCCCCGAGGGGTCGCGACCCACGGGTTGAGAACCCCTGCCCTAGGGAGTGAGTGTGGAAATAATAGTGGCTCCTCTCATCGTCAAAGTTGCCCATCCCTGGCGTAGTGTGTTGCGAAGGAACCCGGTATCAGTTCCAGTTCCGCTCCCTCCACAGAACCTTTACCACCTGGATGCCTCCAACATATCCACTGTTTATGCAAGTGTGTATTTAACCCTTTTAGGCCTGACGTCGACATTAAAAAATGTAAATCATGACAGTTTTCTGAAAAAAACTGTGCTTCTATGTCAGTTGTGCTCAACCTTTTTCATGTCAAGGACCCCCAGAATTATCTCTATTGGGCCACAGACCCCCCCATCTCAAAATAAGTTGTTCCAGGGACCCCCTGCAGAAGCAAATATTTTAGTTAAAAATGTTCGCTCTGGAATATATATATATTCAAAGATTTGCACCACATTTTCACGACTTTTCAAAAAATAGCAGACCTACAAGCTCGTAGCGCGCCACTCGGTGGCGCGCCACTCCAACAACTGGCTTCGTACCCGTGTACCCGTGTTTGTTCGTACCAAAAAAACGAGCATGGTTGCTATGGTTAGTATGCGACGTCACTGACATCACAGATATCACGTCAGAGCGAATCAATCTCTATATAATCAATCTTTATAGTTATTCCTCAACAGATGTTAGGCATAGTGGTAAAAGATCAGATTGGAGATATTTCACTTTAGAAGACGATATGGAAAAATCAAAAGACCCTGAATTACATAGAAATACCTTAGGGACATGTAGAGGAATAGATACAAATACTTGATATCATTTGTTTGGGTTGAGAGTTAAAGCCGAATTGAAGAAGTACTCAGTTGGTGTATGTATAGTTTGTTCATGCGGAGAGTACTTATGACACAGATGCTTTCCTGGTTCTAATGTACAGTAACTATAACAATAAATGTGTAGTTGCACCACTCAGTTCACACGGGTGTGATTTTTCAATAGCTAAAGTATAACGTAATGCTTAAAACACCAAAAGGGGTTCCCGCCCAAAATGGGTTAAAAAAGAGAAAAAAAAGGTTATCTCTTCACTTCCCCGTGCGTGGGTGTGTGTACAGTGTGTGCCTGTGTGTGCTCGCATGTGCATGCGTTCGTCGTGCGCGTGAGCGTGCATGCCTGTGCAACAAGAACGGCGCTGCCTGGCAGGCTATTTTTAAACATGCCACAGCAAACCTTAATCCATCTTTAGTTGGAAAGGGGCTCTACGTGGGCGCTCCGGAAAGATTTGAATATTACCATAACAGGCTCCTTAACAAGGCTCTGGAGCATTGGCAGTGTTTTATATGGAAGGTCCCAGGCAGCCCCGTGGACGCTTCGGAGGGAGAGAGAAGCCCCAGCGATGCTTCCTTGAACCCACCTGCAGATTACAGGCCTTTTTTAAGTGGTGCAACCACTTCCTTAAAGGACCACTTCACCACTTTTCAACATCTCTTCATATAATTGGTCCTCACTAATGTTCATGATAAAACACCACCATTTTTTCCTACTCAGTCTGTGTCTCATAGGAGGGCTTTGGGCAGTTCGGACACCCGTCCACCAGTGACATCATCATTAGGCAGATTTGTTTTAAAACAAGATTTGTTTTAAAATATATTTAGATTTTTATTATCGTGAGAACGATGGCTTCAAGCCTTCAACTTTTGCATTGCAACTTTTCAGGAAAAGAAAGCCTGCCGTTTCTATTAACTTGGATTCACCATCGATGATGTCACTGGTGGACGGGTTTCTGAACTTCCCACAGCCTTCCTATGAGACACAGACTGAGTAGGAAAAAATGGTGGTATTTTATCATGAACATTAGTTAGGACCAATTATAGGAAGAGAAGTTGAAAAGTGCTGAAGTGGTCCTTTAAGTGACTATGTGTGTGGGTGGGTGGCTGGGTGGCTGGCTGGGTGCGTCTGAGCACGAAAACAGCATGGTTGTTTTTCACCACCTGTGCGCAACCTAACACACACACAAATTAACTGTATATATGGTGATTTTGGGTGTGCCAGTATAGTACAGTGACAGTACAGTACAGTACAGTACAGTACAGTACAGTACAGTACAGTAGAGGGTACAGTAGAGGGAGGCTCCAGACCTCCCAAAACAAACTGGTCAGGCTCCTACTTGGCCTCACCCCCGAACCCACCTCACCCCTGCCCACTTTGACAGACTGGCATGGCTTAGGGTCGGCGACAGAGTACAGCATCTTGCAATGGGTCTGGTCCACAAGATTCTATACACCACCAAGATACCCATGTACCTGTGTAGATACTTCCTTAATGTTAACGAAGTCCACACCCACAACACCAGAGGGAGTGCAACGAATCATGTTCAACCCAGATTCGGCACAAACAAGGGACTAAATTATTTTCGCTCCTATGCCACCAAAATGTGGAACGCCCTACCAACAGTCATTAAGACATGCGAATCCCTTGACTCCTTCAAAACCACTCTCAAAGGGCACCTACGGATGGCTGCAATTCGAAACTGGCCCCCGTAAAATCTCAAGTTGAAACACCGCTATGAAGTTTCTGAACCAATCAGAGCGTCGCATCCCTTCAGGGGATGGGACGGTAGCTAGGGACGGTAGCTATGCTACGCAGGACAGCGTGTGGATGTTTGTTTACAAATCAGATAGTCGTCCAGCTTTACCAGTTTACTCTTATGTGGCTTATTTCTACCCTATAATGTTTTCAGATACATTTTTTAGCGTGATGATTACGTTAAAACCGAGTAATACACTCCCTGGATGTTATCTTGAATGGGAATAAAAACTGAAGATATCTGTAATCAGTAGCAGCTGTGCAGCCTGTGCTGGACGGATGCGGAGATATGGGGAATTAAACGGGTGAGCTTCATTTTTATTGGCTTTTATCGCTGTGGGCCTCGACACGTCATCACGCAGCACGTTTTCGTTTTCAGGAAGTAATACAAAATATTTTTTATGGACGTTTGATATAAAAACACACAAAAATGAGAATTTTCCCATTTTTTTGGCATCCATTGTTAGGTATGACCATATGATGACCACGGATATGGTCTAAAAGTGTGAAAAACGTATTTTTCACTACACCTTTAACTCATTTTGGGCGGGAACCACTGTTGGTGTTTCAAGCATTATGTTATACTTTAGCTATTGAAAAATAGCAGACCTACAAGCTCATAGCGCGCCACCGAGCTTGTAGGTCTGCTATTTTTCAAAAATCGTGAAAATGTGGTGCAAATCTTTGAATATACATTTCAGAGCGAACATTTTTAACTAAAATATTGGCTTCTGGGGGGTCCCTGGAACTACATATTTTGAGATGGAGATAATTCTGGGGGTCCTTGACATGAAAAAGGTTGAGCACCGCTGACAAAGATTAGGATTTAAAAGCCTTTTTTTTAATCGACCTCAGTCCAAAATGGGTTAACTATTTTCAGCAATGGGATAGGCTAATATAGTTTTTATTTTGGTGGGCAGATCTTGTTGAGCTGGTCGTTTTGAAAGTAGCTCTCAAGTCAAAAAGAGTGTGGGCACCGCTGCGTGACCTCATGGACCTGACCGTGGATCAAAGAGTGTGGGCACGGCTGCGTGACCTCATGGACCTGACCGTGGATCAAAGAGTGTGGGCACCGCTGCGTGACCTCATGGACCTGACCGTGGATCAAAGAGTGTGGGCACCGCTACGTGACCTCATGGACCTGACCGTGGATCAAAGAGTGTGGGCACCGCTGAGTGACCTCATGGACCTGACCGTGGATCAAAGAGTGTGGGCACGGCTGCGTGACCTCATGGACCTGACCGTGGATCAAAGAGTGTGGGCACCGCTACGTGACCTCATGGACCTGACCGTGGATCAAAGAGTGTGGGCACCGCTGTGTGACCTCATGGACCTGACCGTGGATCAAAGAGTGTGGGCACCGCTACGTGACCTCATGGACCTGACCGTGGATCAAAGAGTGTGGGCACCGCTGTGTGACCTCATGGCCCTGACCGTGGATCAAAGAGGTGGGCACCGCTGTGTGACCTCATGGACCTGACCGTGGATCAAAGAGGTGGGCACCGCTGTGTGACCTCATGGACCTGACCGTGGATCAAAGAGGTGGGCACCGCTGTGTGAGGCGTGACCTCATGGACCTGACCGTGGATCAAAGAGTGTGGGCACCGCTGAGTGACCTCATGGACCTGACCGTGGATACAAGAGTGTGGGCACCGCTGTGTGACCTCATGGACCTGACCGTGGATCAAAGAGTGTGGGCACCGCTGCGTGACCTCATGGCCCTGACCGTGGATCAGGGACGTGCAGATGATATGTTAGAGGGGCAGGGGCTGAAAGTCCCTAAAAAGGGCATTTTGCCAAATATCAAAAACAGCTGATCTACAAGCCCTCAACGCATCGCCTCAGCTGTTGTCGTGGGCGCGACCCCCGCACTCTCTAGCTACTGATGATGCGGGCGTACGACCCTGACAAGAGGACAGATTATCTCTGTGCAAAATGCTGCGTTCAAGTTCAGGAGAGTTTGGAAAGAGGCAATTCTCCTGATGACTGCTGGCATGGGAAAAGGGGCATTTGAATTTCTTTCACTATAGTAAATTCTGCTTTCATGGTCTGGAGTGGGCAGTTTTAAAAGCTAAAAAGGCAAGTGGTCCCCCTTTGATGTCTATGTGTGACCAGATTTGACTGAGAGACTGCCATCGCGCAAATTACAGTTTTTCACCAAAATGAGTTAGGCAGACTCTTCACATACTAGAGCATATGTCTGAAATAAGTGTCAGAGCTGAAATCGACATGTAAATATGAAATAAATGCTTAAACATGTAGCTAGGTGTAATGTTAGAGACCACAGAAGACATGTAAATATGAAATGAATGCTTAAACATGTAGCTAGGTGTAATGTTAGAGTCCACAGAAGACATGTAAATATGAATTAAATGCTTAAACATGTAGCTAGGTGTAATGTTAGAGTCCACAGAAGACATGTAAATATGAATTAAATGCTTAAACATGTAGCTAGGTGTAATGTTAGAGTCCACAGAAGACATGTAAATATGAATTAAATGCTTAAACATGTAGCTAGGTGTAATGTTAGAGTCCACAGAAGACATGTAAATATGAATTAAATGCTTAAACATGTAGCTAGGTGTAATGTTAGAGTCCACAGAAGACATGTAAATATGAATTAAATGCTTAAACATGTAGCTAGGTGTAATGTTAGAGTCCACAGAAGACATGTAAATATGAAATAAATGCTTAAACATGTAGCTAGGTGTAATGTTAGAGTCCACAGAAGACATGTAAATATGAAATAAATGCTTAAACATGTAGCTAGGTGTAATGTTAGAGTCCACAGAAGACATGTAAATATGAAATAAATGCTTAAACATGTAGCTAGGTGTAATGTTAGAGTCCACAGAAGTGAACCTTTCAAGCCGGTTTTCTCAACTCGCTGTTTTCTGCAAGGCATTACTCTATAAGCCATATCTGCAAAACTGGTGGGTCAAACTGAACAACCAATATGTCAATTTAAAGCTATGATTCCCTGCTTTCATATGACATGAAACGAACAAACATTCAAAAAAATCCAATGGCAGTCCCTCAGTCAAATTTAGTCACATTTGTCTATGTGCCTGCCGTGGATTATACCAGTGTCAGTCTTTGTATGTAGATCATGCGGTTGTGCACTTTGCATGTTAACCCATTTTGGGCGGGAACCCCTTTTGGTGTTTATAGCATTATGTTATACTTTAGCTATTGAAAAATAGCAGATCTACAAGCTCATAGCTTCTAGCCTCGGTCCCAGGCGTACTCAACTAGCCTCGGTCCCAGGCGTACTCAACTAGCCTCGGTCCCAGGCGTACTCAACTAGCCTCGGTCCCAGGCGTACTCAACTGGCCTCGGTCCCAGGCGTACTCAACTGGCCTCGGTCACAGGCGTACTCAACTGGCCTCGGTCCCAGGCGTACTCAACTGGCCTCGGTCCCAGGCGTACTCAACTAGCCTCGGTCCCAGGCGTACTCAACTAGCCTCGGTCCCAGGCGTACTCAACTGGCCTCGGTCCCAGGCGTACTCAACTGGCCTCGGTCCCAGGCGTACTCAACTAGCCTCGGTCCGAGGCGTACTCAACTAGCCTCGGTCACAGGCGTACTCAACTAGCCTCGGTCCCAGGCGTACTCAACTAGCCTCGGTCCCAGGCGTACTCAACTAGCCTCGGTCACAGGCGTACTCAACTAGCCTCGGTCACAGGCGTACTCAACTAGCCTCGGTCCCAGGCGTACTCAACTAGCCTCGGTCCCAGGCGTACTCAACTAGCCTCGGTCCCAGGCGTACTCAACTAGCCTCGGTCCCAGGCGTACTCAACTAGCCTCGGTCCCAGGCGTACTCAACTGGCCTCGGTCCCAGGCGTACTCAACTGGCCTCGGTCCCAGGCGTACTCAACTGGCCTCGGTCCCAGGCGTACTCAACTGGCCTCGGTCCCAGGCGTACTCAACTGGCCTCGGTCCCAGGCGTACTCAACTGGCCTCGGTCCCAGGCGTACTCAACTGGCCTCGGTCCCAGGCGTACTCAACTGGCCTCGGTCCCAGGCGTACTCAACTGGCCTCGGTCCCAGGCGTACTCAACTGGCCTCGGTCCCAGGCGTACTCAACTGGCCTCGGTCCCAGGCGTACTCAACTGGCCTCGGTCCCAGGCGTACTCAACTGGCCTCGGTCCCAGGCGTACTCAACTGGCCTCGGTCCCAGGCGTACTCAACTGGCCTCGGTCCCAGGCGTACTCAACTGGCCTCGGTCCCAGGCGTACTCAACTGGCCTCGGTCCCAGGCGTACTCAACTGGCCTCGGTCCCAGGCGTACTCAACTGGCCTCGGTCCCAGGCGTACTCAACTGGCCTCGGTCCCAGGCGTACTCAACTGGCCTCGGTCCCAGGCGTACTCAACTGGCCTCGGTCCCAGGCGTACTCAACTGGCCTCGGTCCCAGGCGTACTCAACTGGCCTCGGTCCCAGGCGTACTCAACTGGCCTCGGTCCCAGGCGTACTCAACTAGCCTCGGTCCCAGGCGTACTCAACTAGCCTCGGTCCCAGGCGTACTCAACTGGCCTCGGTCCCAGGCGTACTCAACTAGCCTCGGTCCCAGGCGTACTCAACTGCAAAGAGAAAAGCCTGGTTGTCACAACCTAATTAAGTAGCACAACCAGCGAGCATCTATAGCCGCTGATGGCCAGTGAAGCATTACGGTGACCCGATGATCAATCAACGGTGTCATGAGAAAATGACAACTTTATTAGAAAAAAAAATCGTTCTCAGGTCCTTCAATGGACACACAACTTGCGTGTCATCTGGGAAGGAACCGCACTGTGTCACTCCTCAGGCGTCACTTTTGGTGGCCTTTGGAGGCAGATGCCTGGGCATTCGTCTCCGCCTGCTCCGTTTGTGTCAGGGGAAGGAAGTCTTCCCATCGTCCACCTGCTGGTCTGTTGCATCCATTACCTGTTCCCAGGCGTCCCTGGTCCCATATAGCAGTTGACTTCGTCACTGGGTGGCCCACCTCCCAAGGTAACACTGTCCTTCTCACCATTGTTGACCGTTTTTCCAAGGCAGTTCATTTTGTGGCCCTTCCGAATCTCCCTACAGCCTATGAAACTGCTGATCTGTTGGTGAACAACGTTTTCCGCCTTCATGGTATTCCATTGGACATTGTTTCAGACAGGGGCCCTCAATTTGTATCTCATGTTTGGAAATCATTCTGTAAAGCACTGCGTGCAACTGTGAGTTTATCGTCTGGTTTCCATCCCCAGTCCAACGGCCAAACGGAGAGGGCTAACCAGGACCTGGAGGCTGCCCTACGGTGTGTTGCGGCTGCCAACCCTGCTTCGTGGAGTACACATCTGGCTTGGGTTGAGTCAGTGGCGTGCACAGACATTTAGAGGGGCAGGTGCTCAAGTTAAAAAAGGGCACCTTGTGCAGCGCATGGAACCGGCCGGTTGCCTTAATCCATTTTGGGCGGGAACCCCTTTTGGTGTTAGCATTATGTTATGCTTTAGCTATTGAAAAATAGCAGATCTACAAGCTCATAGCGCGCCACCGAGTGGCGCGCTACGAGCTTGTAGGTCTGCTATTTTTGAAAAATCAAAAAGAAAAAAAGAAAAAAGTTTTTTTTTTGTTTTTTTTCCAAAAGGGCACATTGCCAAAAGGGCAGGGGGGTGCTCTAGCACCCCCTAGTGTCTATCTGTGCACGCCACTGGGTTGAGTATTAGCATAATTATCTAACCAGTGCTGCCACAGGACTGTCTCCTTTTGAGGCCTCTTTAGGCTATCAGACACCGTTGTTTCCCTCCCAGGAAGAGGAATTGGCTGTTCCCTGTTCCCTCCGTCCAATTCAACCTTCGCAGATGTCGTAGGGTTTGGAAAGATGCACGTGCTGCTCTACTACGCTCTGCTGAGCGGGTCGCTGACCGCCAATCGGGTAGAGGCTCCCAAATACAAACAAGGTCAGAGTGTTTGGCTTTGTTCCAAGGATATCCCACTCAGAGTTGAATCTAAGAAAAATTGGCCCCAGGCTATATTGGGCCTTTGGTGGAACGTGTCATCAATCCCTCTGCTGTCAGGTTAAAGCTGCCCAGCACTATGAGGATTCATCCTACATTTCATGTGTCTCAACTTAAACCACTATCCTCCAGTCCTCTCTGCCCTCCTTCCAAGCCCCCTCCGCCCGCCCCAATCATAGATGACCACCCTGCATATACTGTCCAGCGGCTGTTGGATGTTCGTCGCCGTGGCCGGGATGATCAATATCTGGGTAGACTGGGAAGGATACGGTCCGGAGGAGAGGTCCTGGGTTCCTCGGTCCTTCATCCTGGACCCTCAGCTGGTCAGAGACTTCCACCTAGCCCATCCTGATAAGCCTGGTGGGTCGCCAGGAGGCTCCCGTTGAGGCTGTGTTTCTGTTTTTTTCCCTTTTCGCTATATGGTCTGGCATGGGCGTGTGACTGGCCTCCTGGGCTGTGACGTGCTATAATCTACCTCCTGTGGAACTGCACACCTTGGGGGTCATCTCCTCATCAAGCCCAGCTGATAAAAAACCTGGCTCTTCACTCCAGCCCTTTGACAGTTTGTCAGTTGCCGATCGGTAGTTACTGTGCCTCTGAGCTCTATGTTTTTTGCTTGCGATCAACATTATTCTAATTCCTCGTCTCCTTGTAGCTCAACACAGCCCCAAGCCTATTTTTGTTTTTTCCACCTGTTTTGTGAATTTAAGGTTGAATAAATACCTGAGTTTGTATTCCATACCATACTGTACTGTACTTTACCATACTGTACTGTACTTTACCATATACTGTACTGCAGGTGTTATGGTCGTAGCATCTACAAAGGCTGCCTTACAGGGGTAGGTGTTATGGCTGTGTAGCGTCTACACAGCAGGGTCTCCTTACAGGGGTAGGTGTCATGGCTGTAGCGTCTACACAGCAGGGTCTCCTTACAGGGGTAGGTGTCATGGCTGTAGCGTCTACACAGCAGGGTCTCCTTACAGGGGTAGGTGTTATGGCTGTAGCGTCTACACAGCAGGGCCTCCTTACAGGGGTAGGTGTCATGGCTGTAGCGTCTACACAGCAGGGCCTCCTTACAGGGGTAGGTGTTATGGCTGTAGCGTCTACACAGCAGGGCCTCCTTACAGGGGTAGGTGTCATGGCTGTAGCGTCTACACAGCAGGGCCTCCTTACAGGGGTAGGTGTCATGGCTGTGTAGCGTCTACACAGCAGGGCCTCCTTACAGGGGTAGGTGTCATGGCTGTGTAGCGTCTACACAGCAGGGCCTCCTTACAGGGGTAGGTGTCATGGCTGTAGCGTCTACACAGCAGGGCCTCCTTACAGGGGTAGGTGTCATGGCTGTAGCGTCTACACAGCAGGGTCTCCTTACAGGGGTAGGTGTCATGGCTGTGTAGCGTCTACACAGCAGGGCCTCCTTACAGGGGTAGGTGTCATGGCTGTAGCGTCTACACAGCAGGGCCTCCTTACAGGGGTAGGTGTCATGGCTGTAGCGTCTACACAGCAGGGCCTCCTTACAGGGGTAGGTGTCATGGCTGTGTAGCGTCTACACAGCAGGGCCTCCTTACAGGGGTAGGTGTCATGGCTGTAGCGTCTACACAGCAGGGCCTCCTTACAGGGGTAGGTGTTATGGCTGTGTAGCGTCTACACAGCAGGGCCTCCTTACAGGGGTAGGTGTTATGGCTGTATAGCGTCTACACAGCAGGGCCTCCTTAAAGGGGTAGGTGTCATGGCTGTAGTGTCTACACAGCAGGGTCTCATTACAGGGGTAGGTGTTATGGCTGTGTAGCGTCTACACAGCAGGGCCTCCTTACAGGGGTAGGTGTCATGGCTGTAGCATCTACACAGCAGGGCCTCCTTACAGGGGTAGGTGTCATGGCTGTAGCGTCTACACAGCAGGGCCTCCTTACAGGGGTAGGTGTCATGGCTGTAGCGTCTACACAGCAGGGCCTCCTTACAGGGGTAGGTGTCATGGCTGTGTAGCGTCTACACAGCAGGGCCTCCTTACAGGGGTACGTGTCATGGCTGTGTAGCGTCTACACAGCAGGGCCTCCTTACAGGGGTAGGTGTCATGGCTGTAGCGTCTACACAGCAGGGTCTCCTTACAGGGGTAGGTGTCATGGCTGTAGCGTCTACACAGCAGGGTCTCCTTACAGGGGTAGGTGTCATGGCTGTAGCGTCTACACAGCAGGGCCTCCTTACAGGGGTAGGTGTCATGGCTGTGTAGCGTCTACACAGCAGGGCCTCCTTACAGGGGTAGGTGTCATGGCTGTAGCGTCTACACAGCAGGGTCTCCTTACAGGGGTAGGTGTCATGGCTGTAGC
Source organism: Electrona antarctica (assembly GCF_951216825.1). Taxonomy (NCBI): domain Eukaryota; kingdom Metazoa; phylum Chordata; class Actinopteri; order Myctophiformes; family Myctophidae; genus Electrona; species Electrona antarctica. The sequence goes on from NC_136793.1 coordinate 4,555,144, forward strand.
GTCTACACAGCAGGGCCTCCTTACAGGGGTAGGTGTTATGGCTGTGTAGCGTCTACACAGCAGGGCCTCCTTACAGGGGTAGGTGTTATGGCTGTAGCGTCTACACAGCAGGGTCTCCTTACAGGGGTAGGTGTACGTTGAGAACCCCTGCATTATGGCAACATTTAGCTGCAGTGCACTCACCAAGCCACGTTTTAACCCATTTTGGTCGGGAACCCCTTTTGGTGTTTTAAGCATTATTTTGTACTTTAGCTGTTTAAAAATAGCAGATCTACAAGCTCATAGCGCGGCACCGAGTGTCGCGCTATGAACTTGTAGGTCTGCTATTTTTGAAAAATCGTGAAAATGTGCCTGAAATCTTTGAATATATATTGTTACAGAGCGAGTTTTTAACTAAAATCTTTGCTGGGGGGGGGTCCCTGGAACAACATATTTTCAGATGGGGATCTGCGGCCAAATACAGATAATTATGGGGGTCCTCGACATGAAATAGTTTGAGAAACGCTGATATAGAAACATGATTTAGAAGATATTTGTAGAATCTGGTCTGGTCTCGGTGGAAATGGGTTAAGCATGTGTGTCTCTACAGTAGTACATTCAGCCATGTGTGTCTCTACAGTAGTACATTCAGCCATGTGTGTCTCTACAGTAGTACATTCAGCCATGTGTGTCTCTACAGTAGTACATTCAGCCATGTGTGTCTCTACAGTAGTACATTCAGCCATGTGTGTCTCTACAGTAGTACATTCAGCCATGTGTGTCTCTACAGTAGTACATTCAGCCATGTGTGTCTCTACAGTAGTACATTCAGCCATGTGTGTCTCTACAGTAGTACATTCAGCCATGTGTGTCTCTACAGTAGTACATTCAGCCATGTGTGTCTCTACAGTAGTACATTCAGCCATGTGTGTCTCTACAGTAGTACATTCAGCCATGTGTGTCTCTACAGTAGTACATTCAGCCATGTGTGTCTCTACAGTAGTACATTCAGCCATGTGTGTCTCTACAGTAGTACATTCAGCCATGTGTGTCTCTACAGTAGTACATTCAGCCATGTGTGTCTCTACAGTAGTACATTCAGCCATGTGTGTCTCTACAGTAGTACATTCAGCCATGTGTGTCTCTACAGTAGTACATTCAGCCATGTGTGTCTCTACAGTAGTACATTCAGCCATGTGTGTCTCTACAGTAGTACATTCAGCCATGTGTGTCTCTACAGTAGTACATTCAGCCATGTGTGTCTCTACAGTAGTACATTCAGCCATGTGTGTCTCTACAGTAGTACATTCAGCCATGTGTGTCTCTACAGTAGTACATTCAGCCATGTGTGTCTCTACAGTAGTACATTCAGCCATGTGTGTCTCTACAGTAGTACATTCAGCCATGTGTGTCTCTACAGTAGTACATTCAGCCATGTGTGTCTCTACAGTAGTACATTCAGCCATGTGTGTCTCTACAGTAGTACATTCAGCCATGTGTGTCTCTACAGTAGTACATTCAGCCATGTATGTCTCTACAGTAGTACATTCAGCCATGTGTGTCTCTACAGTAGTACATTCAGCCATGTGTGTCTCTACAGTAGTACATTCAGCCATGTGTGTCTCTACAGTAGTACATTCAGCCATGTGTGTCTCTACAGTAGTACATTCAGCCATGTGTGTCTCTACAGTAGTACATTCAGCCATGTGTGTATCTACAGTAGTACATTCAGCCATGAATGGCATTCTTCTACATTTTGTTTTATTGCAGACTGTTGTTCATAAACCCGTTTCGACCTGGGAACGATTCTACAAATGTCTTCTAAATCATGACAAAAAACATAGTTTTCTGAAAAACTATATGTTTCTATGTCGGTCGTTCTCAAACATGTTCATGTCAAGGACCCCCCAAAAATATTTGTAATTGGCCGTGGACCCCCCATCGGAAAATGCATGTATGTTGTTCCAGGAACCTCCCCAGAAGCAAAGAATTGAGTTAAAAAACGTTTGCTGTGAAAGAATATGTATTCAAAGATTTGCGCAACATTTTCACACATTTTCAAAAAATAGCAGACCTACAAGCTCGTAGCGCGGCACTCGGTGCCGTGCTATGAGCTTGTAGATCTGCTGTTTTTCAATAGCTATAAAGCATAACAATGCTTAAAACACCAAAAGGGGGTTCCCGTACAGAATGGGTTAAAGTGAGAAGATATTACCCCCCCGGAGAATCAATGTGGTCGGTGGTCCCGTTGATTGAAAAGCACTTCACCTTCAAAAAACTCATCACAGTTCCTTTTTGCGCGTAATAAAGTCTGCTGGATCCTCCAGTCACTCATGGCCATCGATCAGAGTGAAAAGAATGAATTAGCCCTGAGACATTATCTGACAGCCTTAACCCATTTAAGGCGGGAACCCCATTTGGTGTTTTATACTTTAGCTATTGAAAAATAGCAGATCTACAAGCTTGTAGGTCTGCTATTTTTGAAAAATCGTCAAAATGTGGAGCAAATCTTTGAACGTATATTCTTTCAGAGCGAATGTTTTTAACTCAAATATTTGCTTCTGGGGGGGGGGGGTCTTTGAAACAACATATTTTGAGATGGGGGTCGGCGGCCAAATACATATAATTCTGGGGGTCCTTGATATTAAATAGTTTGAGAACCACTGACGTATTTTTTGACAGTTTTTTTTCCAGAAAACTGTCAGGATTTAGAAGACATTTTTTGTAGAATCGTTCCCAGGCCTAAATGGCTTAAAAGCCCTGTTCAGAGATAGCCCCGGAACTAGTTTCAATGTTATCTCTATGCATGCCGGCTACGGCTATATCATTTTTTGAAGCATGCGTTTGAAAATAGCTTGCCTGGCTTTATTTCTCCCTTCTGTGACTCAGCCTTGAAGCACGCTGGATTCTAGCTTTTAGAAGCTGCTTCTAGCCAATCAGAGCGCAGAGTGGCATGGTCTGAGGAGGCAGCGATTGGCTCATTTCAGCCACAGGACCATAAACGGGTAGTTATAGCGAGTTCAATTTCATTATTTTTTATTCCTATATGCCCAGCTTTCCGGGTTTGTGTGAACGCAAACATCGGCTTGTGATTGGCTGATCACCCCATACAGCGATGATTTAATTGGCTGAGCAAAGTAGGCTACATATTGAAGATGAAAGTGAGGGCGGACAATTGTGATTGGCCGGAACGCGATGATGTATGATAATAAGGGCGCCCCTCACTTCACACTCCTATGTCCACCCTTAGATCTCCATATATGGAGCTGACCTGTTCTGACATTCCATATCTTGATCTGACCTCATCACACCCTGTACACTACACTCAAGATACACTCCATATGGCCAGTGCACGCGGCCTCACCCGTGCTTTTCAGGTCTTAAGGTCTCAGGTTACCGGGTATTTTACAATGGCTGGGGGTGTAGGCAGACCCGAGGCGCAGCGGAGGGTCTTCTACCCCCCAGCCATTGTAAAATACCCGGTAAGCTGGGGCCTCGAGTGGCTTATTGCTTTTCTAAAACGGTTACAAACATATAGCAATATTAACCTAATAAAACTATTACATTCACAAAAGTAGCTACGCTTTGCGCCACCAGAGCGAGCCACATCACTTCCTTGTTTTGCTTTGCTAGTGCAAGTAGGCTATGTGACGGGAGAATAGCGCTTGATGTCTTTACAGGGCTGCCTGGAGCCACACATTCACAGTCATAGCCGGGCGGCGCTTAGACGCCCGCACGGCATGGGTTTGTAAGGTAATCAAGCGCTCCCCTTCCCCAGTACAGCTACAGAGATGCGGAATCAGGTGGGGATGATATAAAGTGATTGAAGGTGTGGGTTATCGGTGAAATTTACACCGGTCACGTGACGGTAACCAGCCAATCAGAATCAAGTATTGGGACTAACCGTTTTAGAATCAACTATTGACATTGGCCCGGTTGCTAGGCAAGGATTTGTACGCCCGGTGCGTGTGTTTGAGCTCTGTTTACAATCGCCGGGCAACGACATACTTTTATAAATGAAATAGCAACCTTTTACACCAGGTGTGTGTGTGTGATCCAGTATGATCACAGAAAGTAAAAATATTTAGGACGACCGTTGAGCCGATTCTACTCTATGGCTCCGAGACATGGACACTTTCAAAGAAACTAGAGAAACGGTTGGATGGCACTTACACCCGCCTTCTAATGAGAGTGCAACATCTGTCTTGGAAGAGCCACCCATCGACTGATCTAATATACGGCAACCTTCCCCGTGTTTCTTCACCAGTCCGATCCAGAAGAACACAGTTTGCCGGCCACTGCTACAGAGCTGACAATGAGGTTATATCTTCCCTTCTTCTCTGGAGTCCTGCCTCAAAGCAGACCAGAGGTAGAAAACTGCCGTTCCCTGATGTCATCGCTATAGGGGACACATGCATCAGTAAGCATGGAACTGGGGATGGCAATGAAGGACCGGGAAGTCTGGCGTAATATCGTGAAATCCACGATCTCGACCGCGGTCGAAAAATGATGATGATCACATATGAATGAAATAAATGGGTTGCAAATTCCTCCACCGAGGAGAGCACTGAACACAGTGTCCTCACAGAGGGAGGGGTCGAGAGACACAACCCCCTTGTGGAGTGTCCTCACAGAGGGAGGGGTCGAGAGACACAACCCCCTTGTGGAGTGTCCTCACAGAGGGAGGGGTCGAGAGACACAACCCCCTTGTGGAGTGTCCTCACAGAGGGAGGGGTCGAGAGAGAGAGGGGGGGGGGCTCTCCCCCGAGCCGAAATGACACCAGCAGAACGGTGTGTAGTTCTGTGTAGGTTCTGCGTAGGAGAAGGACAACCAAGTGCCCCGACGTCATGAAAAAGAAGAAACACTGCAGTCTTCAAATGCAGTGAAAATGTTTAACCCATTTTGGACTGAGGTCGATAAAAAAAGGCTTCTAAATCCTAACATTTTTCTTGAAAAACCCATGTTTCTATGTCAGTTGTGCTCAACCTTTTTCATGTAAAGGACCCCCAGAATTATCTGTATTGGGCCACGGACCCCCCCCATCTCAAAATATGTAGTTCCAGGGACCCCCCCAGAAGCAAATATTTTAGTTTAAAATGTTCGCTCTGATATATATTCAAAGATTTGCACCACATTTTCACAACTTTTCAAAAATAGCAGACCTACAAGCGTGCTATGAGCTTGTAGATCTGCTATTTTTCAATAGCTAAATTATAACACAATGTTTAAAACACCAAAAGGGGTTCCCGCCCAAAATGGATTAATAGGCTGTTTGACATGCATTATTAGGCTACGGAACCCCATTTAATTAATGGCATTTCTATCTCTGCGTCCCCAATTTATATTGTAAAATCATTGTTAGTTTGACTATGAGAGTGTACAGATGGAACCAAATGGACCCGTTCCATCTGTACACTCTCAGAGTTACAGACCCATAAGGATCCATTTGGTTCGTAACTATCATTTAGCATGGGGACCCCCTGGAACGCCCTCAAGGACCCCCGGAACCACTGCTGTATAGTATACTTGCCTGCCTTGTTTTACCCCAATTCCATATAGTTTTCAACCTAAACTGGAAATCAAACCACGATATGGTTTCATTCATGCCGCCTTTTTAGCAGCAGTGGCTCAGCGGTAGAGTGGCTGGATGGTAACCGCAAGGTTGCTAGTTCGAACCCGCGCTCCCCCCAGAGCTAGTGTCGAAGTAGCTTGGAACTCACCTATGCTTTTTATGGCATAGGCAGCTCCCGGCAGGATCCGCCGGCAGAAACTATGCGCACCTGCTAGACATGAGACTAATTAATTAGAGCGACAGAGAGAGAGAGGAGTGGTGCAGACGATCAGAAATCAGCAGAGAGTGAGAGATGTTTGCACTACTCTATGCCGAATTGAAGTGACTCGGACCCAGACTTTTTTTTTTCTCCCTGGAAATAAAAATGTCTGGGTTTCCGAGGCTAGTGTCGAAGTGTCCTTGAGCAAGACACTGAACCTCCTAATTGCTCCTGATGTGCAGGTTGGTGCCTTGCATGGTTTCCTCCGCCATCGGTGTATGAATGTGTGTGTGTGTGAATGGGTGAATGTAATGCACCATCTATGTAAAGCGCCTTGGATAAAAGGCAGCTATATAAATGCACCATTTACCATTTTAAATCCTGTCAGAAACGCAGTGATATGGGGGCCAGATAGGGACAATTCAGCTGTCCTCACCACGGAGCCTGTCCTCACCACGGAGCCTGTCCTCACCACGGAGCCTGTCCTCACCACGGAGCCTGTCCTCACCACGGAGCCTGTCCTCACCACGGAGCCTGTCCTCACCACGGAGCCTGTCCTCCACCACGGAGCCTGTCCTCACCACGGAGCCTGTCCTCACCACGGAGCCTGTCCTCACCACGGAGCCTGTCCTCACCACGGAGCCTGTCCTCACCACGGAGCCTGTCCTCACCACGGAGCCTGTCCTCCACCACGGAGCCTGTCCTCACCACGGAGCCTGTCCTCACCACGGAGCCTGTCCTCACCACGGAGCCTGTCCTCACCACGGAGCCTGTCCTCACCACGGAGCCTGTCCTCACCACGGAGCCTGTCCTCACCACGGAGCCTGTCCTCCACCACGGAGCCTGTCCTCACCACGGAGCCTGTCCTCACCACGGAGCCTGTCCTCACCACGGAGCCTGTCCTCACCACGGAGCCTGTCCTCACCACGGAGCCTGTCCTCACCACGGAGCCTGTCCTCCACCACGGAGCCTGTCCTCACCACGGAGCCTGTCCTCACCACGGAGCCTGTCCTCACCACGGAGCCTGTCCTCACCACGGAGCCTGTCCTCACCACGGAGCCTGTCCTCACCACGGAGCCTGTCCTCACCACGGAGCCTGTCCTCACCACAACGGAGCCTAATATGTCCCTGTTGCTTTCTCGCCGTGCCTCCCCAAGAAATGGCCCATTAACGGCTCAACACTTTTATCTCCATCTATGTCAAGTAGACACACCCCCCCCCCCCACACCCCCCCCCCTTTCTAACAGCCCTCTACGCGTCGTCTACCCCCCCCCCCCCCCCCCTTCTAACAGCCCTCTACGCGTCGTCTACCCTAGACAGATGATGCATTTTGGAAGGCCACATTAAAGCACTCAGGGCGGGATTCTTTGGTGTTTTAAAGCAGGGGTTCTCAACGTTTTTGGCCGGGGACCCCCGGAAATGCTTTGGCAATGTCTCGGGACCCCCGCCCCGCCCCGCCCCCTCCCGACCCCCAATATAAATTGACTTCTACAATAACCTTAAACCATTTTGGGCGGGAACCCCTTTTGGTGTTTTAAGCATTGTTATAATTTAGCTATTGAAAAATAGCAGATCTACAAGCTCATAGCGCGCCACCGAGTGGCGCGCTACGAGCGCCACACTTTTTTTTTTTCTTTTTTTTTGAAAATAATTTGGGGACCCCCTAAAATAATTTGGCGACCCCCCCGAGGGGTCGCGACCCACGGGTTGAGAACCCCTGTTTTAAAGCATTGCCATGAAAGGGGTTGGCAGTCAGAGAGCTTATTAGAGTAAACCTACCCTAATAATAGTTGAATCTTTTCTTATTTTGTATTCTTACTAGTCTTAATACGTTCGAAATGGTATTTGTATGCTATGTCCTGTATGTCAGCCCTGTTTGTACTGTTTGATGTTCGATGTCTGGGGACTGCAGATGGAAATGAGCATGTTTTGCTAAATCTGGTATATTTACACTGCATTTTTAATGTGATGTTCATTAAAGGTATATTCAGTGATTCGACTTAATCTAAATATCACTTATTTTTTCTTTTTTTCTGGATAATCCTCCCTACTATAGAGTGTGCTGACCATATAAGGAGTTCCTCCCTGTCCCCAGTGAGCCCCTGGGGTCAAAAAACCCTAGTTTCAGTTTTGGTGGCGGGTGGCAAAGCCTTCATCCAATCAGGATGAGAGAGGCCTTCCTCCAATCATGATCGAGTGGGGGCGGGCCTTGATGCACATGTTGTTGGCCTGTTGCACTTCCCCCCACTGTAGAGCGTGCATGTGCACATTTTGTTACCGGGGCGGACTGGGTGGTTTTCCAAATCCCTCAAATCACTGAATGCTCCTTTAATGTACATTGTCCCGACTAAATAAACAAATAAAGTAAAAGTACATAGAAACATGGGTTTTCCAGACAACTGTCAGGGTTTAGAATCGAGTTCAGGTCTGAATGGTTTATAATCCATCGCTATCCGTCAGCCCGTGTGAGACCTCTGGTCACGCCGTAGAGAGGAGACCTGTCAGGGATTAAGTCATTTAGACCTGACGTCGAAATTAAAACAAAATGTCTTCTAAATCCTGACAGTTTTCAGAAAAACCTATGTTTCTATATCAGTGGTGCTCAGTATTTCAGTATTGTCAAGGACCCCAAAAATGATATGTAATTGGCCGCCGACCCCCATCTGAAAATATGTTGTTCCAGTGACGCCCCCCTGAAGCAAAGATTTGAGTTAAAAACGTTTCGCTCTGAATGAATATATTGAAAGATTTGCGCCACATTCTCACGATTTTTCAGAAAATAGCAGATCTACAAGCTCTTAGCGCGGCACTCGGTGCCGCGCTATGAGCTTGTAGATCTGCTATTTTTCTGCTATTTTTCAATGGCCACTATCACCCCATCTATAAAGACCAACTGATAGCTCCAGTATATCTCTGTTCCTCCTGAAGCAGTGGCCACTATCAGCCCATCTATAAAGACCAACTGATAGCTCCAGTATATCTCTGTTCCTCCTGAGGCAGTGGCCTATATCTATTCAGGATCAGCGGTTTGTCACCCGCTGTGAATGTTATCCACCACAATCAGCAGCAGGTGATCCAGAGTCTTCCAGACCATGCCGTGGACCAAGTAGAGGAGCCTCTACTGGCTGTGAGTAAGAATCGTGGAAGTGAAATGACTGCCGCCAAAGCGAAAACATCGTGAAACTGACGCTACTTTGGTAAATGGTGCATTTATATAGCTACCTTTATCCAAGGCGCTTTACAGAGATTGTGCATTACATTCACCCATTCACACACACATTCATACACCGATGGCAGCGGAAACCATGCAAGACACCAACCAGCACATCAGGAGCAATTAGGGGTTCAGAGTCTTGCTTCGACAGTAACTCTGGGGGAGCCCACAGGGTTCGAACTGGCAACCTTGCGGTTACCATCCAGGCACTCTACCCCTGAGCCACCGCCGCCCCGTGGCCGGTAAAGACTGAGGTTAGGGTTAGGGGACTTACGTACGTGGCCGGTTAGGGTTAGGGTTAGATTTAGAGTTGGGGATAGTAGTGTCCAGCTGTCAAGGGGACCTCAAAGCACTGCTACCCCAAGCTCACACCTCAGGTCCAATCACCCGGAGGGGTACTACCAAGCCATCCATCCATTGGCTGCCACACACGCTGCCTTAAGCCAATGGGAGTGTAGTATGATTGCCTGCCTCCTCCTAAGCTATGCCACACGCACCGCGAAAATGGGCTGATTTCCGCACCGCAGCTTTACCACCAGCAGCCTCGAAGCGAAGACAGCTGCTAATGTTATGAGGACGGCAGGAAAGCCACAACAAAACACAGTCATTGAACCAACGCACGTCGGAAACGGACGCAAACAACGGCCACGAGGTGCGAGGTTGTGACACACACACACAAACATACACGTTACTAACCAATTTAGGCTCGACGTCGAAATTAAAGAAATGTCTTCAAAATGCGTTTTCTGAAAAAAACTCATGTTTCTGGGGTTCCCGCCCAAAATGGGCTAAAATAATATTCATACTAATATGGGGGGGAGAACACAACGGAGACAGCGCTTCTTTCACCTATTGTTTTTCTCATAGCCTGTATCTGACACAGCCGGCAGATACAGGGTCGAGGCCAAGATCCACTGTACTGTACATCTGTACTGTACATCTGGAAGCTATACGCCATTCCCATGTGGATTTGTGGACCCTGAGATCCACATGGATACATTTGAACTGTTTAAGGAGATGGTGCATTTATATAGCGCCTTTATCCAAGGCCCTTTATCCAAGGCCCTTTATCCAAGGCCCTTTATCCAAGGCCCTTTATCCAAGGCCCTTTATCCAAGGCCCTTTATCCAAGGCCCTTTATCCAAGGCGCTTTACATACAATTTACAATTTAGGCATTTAGCAGACGCTCTTAATCCAGAGCGACTTACATTAAGCAATAACAAAAGCATGGCATACATCACATATATAAAAAGTAGTTATCATGAATCATGCGTAAACTAAGAACGTAACAGTGGAGTATCTATGTAAACTATACATACTATACTATATAATATATTATACATGTGTACTATAAAGTGCTATGACTACATAAAGTGCAATTCTAGAGCTGTCTACGTAACAAGCTATAAGTCTGTCTATCTAAGTCTACATAATGTGCTATCTAAGGGGCTAGGCTAGGGCAAGTGCTACGGGCCATGGTGGAGTCTGAAGAGGTGGGTTTTCAGACTACGGGCGGAAGATTGGGAGTGAGGCTGCAGTTCTGACTGTGATGGGAAGTGCATTCCATAGTTTTGGAGCCAGAAGGGAGAAGAGTACATAGATTGTGCATTACATTCACACACACATGCATACACCGATGGCTATGCGGAAACCATGCAAGGCACCAACCAGCACATCGGGAGCAATTAGGGGTTCAGTGACACTAACTCTGGGGGAGCCCGGGTTCAGCCACTCTACCCCTGAGCCACCGCCGCCCCTCCTCCTCCTCAGCGATTGCACGCCAATAGCGACTGCGAAAGACAATAAAGGCTTGATCGCTGTTTAGTGTACGAGGTCTTTTTGTCACTCGCCCGGTGCTGAAAACAAGCTGGCACATACAGTACCGTACCGCAGGGGTTCTCAACCCGTGGGTCGCGACCCCTCGGGGGGTCGCCAAATTATTTTAGGGGGTCCCCAAATTATTTTCAAAAAAATAAAAAATAAAAAAATAATTTCTTTTTCACGATTTTTCAAAAATAGCAGACCTACAAGCTCGTAGCGCGCCACTCGGTGGCGCGCTATGAGCTTGTAGATCTGCTATTTTTCAATAGCTAAATTATAACAATGCTTAAAACACCAAAAGGGGTTCCCGCCCAAAATGGGTTAAGGTTATTGTAGCAGTCAATTTATATTGGGGGTCGGGAGGGGGCGGGGCGGGGGTCCCGAGACGTTGCCAAAGCATTTCCGGGGGTCCCCGGCCAAAAACGTTGAGAACCCCTGGCGTACAGTACCGTACCGTGGCGTCACAAGACTCACAAGTGGTCATTTTGTTATGTGGTTATAGTGCTGTCCTAATCTCCATATCGGCATATGCTTAACCCATTTATACCTGACACCAGATTCTATAAAATGTATTCTAAATCATGAAAAACTGTCAAGTGATTATCAAATGTCAAGGACGTCGAAAATCATACCTATTTTGCCCGCCGCGGACCCCCCCTCCATCTGAAAATATGCAAATATGCAGAAGCAAAGATTTGAGTTAAAAAACGTTCGCTCCGAAAGAATATACAGTATTCAAAGATTTGCGCCATGTGCACATTTTCACGATTTTTCAAAAATAGCAGATCCACAAGTAGATCTTCTATTTTTCAATATAGCTAACATATATAACACAATGCTTAAAACACCAAAAAGGCGTTCGTCCTGAATGCATTAACCAATTTAGGCCTGACGTCGAAAGTTTTCTGAAAAACCTCATGTTTCTGTATCAGTGGTGCTCAATATTTCATGTCAAGGACCCCAATTATATGTAATATGCCTCCGCCCCTCCATCTATGCTGTTCCAGGGACCTCCCCAGAAGCAAAGATTTGAGTTAAAAAACGTTTTAGATTTGCGCCACATTTTCACGATCTTTCTAAAATAGCTAAAATAGCTCGTAGCGCGGCACTCGGTGCCGCGCTACGAGCTTGTAGATCTGCTATTTTTCAATAGCTAAAGTATAACATAATGCTTAAAACACCAAAAAGGCGTTCCCGTCCTGAATGCGTTAGCAACGGTGGAAACGGTGACCTCTTGAAAGCCCCCCCCCCCCCCCCCCCCTACGCCCACTGACTCTGCACCAGTAGATACGCTGCGGTGTGCATAATTTACACCGCCGAGCAGAGATACCAATATCTTTAAAAATATCTTCATTTGTATTCATGCAAGTAGAGTTCCATGGGAATGGAAAGCAAGGCGTCCTGCACCTCGGGCAGTTTTATGCATGGTGGAAAGTAACTAAGTACATTTACTTAAGTATTACACTTAACCCATTTTGACCTGAGATCAGATTCTACAAATGTCTTCTACATCCTGACAGTTTTCTGAAAAAGCTATGTTTCTATGTCAGTGGTTCTTTGATTTTTCAAAAATAGCAGACCTACAAGCTCGTAGCGCGCCACTCGGTGGCGCGCTATGAGCTTGTAGATCTGCTATTTTTCAATAGCTAAAGCATAACATAATGCTAACACCAAAAGGGGTTCCCGCCCAAAATGGTTTAATAAGTACAGTTTTGAGGTATTTTCCGATTTCCAGTATACTTTTACTACTACTATATACATCTCAGAGGCAAATATTGTACTATTACTCCAATACATTTATTTGAAAACTTTAGTTACTAGTTACTTATAGTGATTACTGATTAGTAGATTTAGCTTATTATGACGAAACATTCAGTACAACCACTGCATTCATTCATTATTATTGTTATTGCGACTACTTGTATTTGCCTGTATCTCCTCCCCGTCTATCTCTCTCCCTGTCTATCTCTCTCCCCGTCTATCTCTCTCCCTGTCTATCTCTCTCCCCGTCTATCTCTCTCCCTGTCTATCTCTCTCCCTGTCTATCTCTCTCCCCTGTCTATCTCTCTCCCTGTCTATCTCTCTCCCTGTCTATCTCTCTCCCCTGTCTATCTCTCTCCCTGTCTATCTCTCTCCCCGTCTATCTCTCTCCCTGTCTATCTCTCTCCCTGTCTATCTCTCTCCCTGTCTATCTCTCTCCCTGTCTATCTCTCTCCCTGTCTATCTCTCTCTCTGTCTATCTCTCTCTCTGTCTATCTCTCTCCCCTGTCTATCTCTCTCCCCGTCTATCTCTCTCCCTGTCTATCTCTCTCCCCGTCTATCTCTCTCCCCGTCTATCTCTCTCCCTGTCTATCTCTCTCCCCTGTCTATCTCTCTCCCTGTCTATCTCTCTCCCCGTCTATCTCTCTCCCTGTCTATCTATCCCTGTCTATCTCTCCCCTGTCTATCTCTCTCCCTGTCTATCTCTCTCCCTGGACCCCCTCGAAAACGAGATGCGACATCTCAAGGGGCCATCCTCTCAATAAAGTTCAAAGTTCAAAGTTCAATAAAGTCTATCTCTCTCCCCGTCTATCTCTCTCCCTGTCTATCTCTCTCCCTGTCTATCTCTATCCTGTCTATCTCTCTTCTATTCTTTCTTCCTATTTCCCCCCCCTCTCCCCCGACACGGTGGATGCAGATGGCCGCCCACCCTAGAGTCGGGTTCTGCCTGACGTTTCTTCGTTACCACTGTCGCAATATTGCTGCTTTGCTCTGGGTGGATCTGTGTTGGTTGTAAAGTGTCTTGAGACAACTTGTTGTGATTTGACACTTTAAAGGTATATTCAGTGATTTGACTTAATGAAAATATCACTTGTTTTTTCTGGATAATCCTCCCTATACTATAGAGTGTGCTGACCATATAAGGAGTTCATCCCTGTCCCCAGTGAGCCCCTGGGGTAAAAAAAACCCTAGTTTCAGTTTTGGTGGCGGGTGGCAAAGCCTTCATCCAATCAGGATGAGAGGGGCCTTCCTCCAATCATGATCGAGTGGGGGCGGGCCTTGGTGCACATGCTGTTGGCCTGTTGCACTTCCCCCCACTGTAGAGCGTGCATGTGCACATTTTGTTACCGGGGCGGACTGGGTGGTTTTCCAAATCACCCAAATCACTGAATGCTCCTTTAATAAAATTGAATTGAATTGAACCACTTCAGCCCTGTATGTATGTATACATTTCCATTTGAAAATAGCCGATCTACACCGTCGTGTCGCGACGCATTGCGAGCTTGTAGATCTGCTATTTTCAAAAGATTTTTTTTATAAATTTGAAAACTTTAAATGAGACATTCTGCACAATGAGTCTTACTTTTACTTTTGGTACTTTAAGTACATTTTGATACCAATACTTTGATACTCTAGTACATTTTGAAATCTGGACTTTTACTTGTGACGGAGTATTTCTGCATTGCAGTATTTACGAGTGGATCATTTGTGCTGCATTTACAGTACAGTACAGTACAGTACAGTACAGTACAGTACAGTACAGTACAGTACAGTACAGTACAGTACAGTACAGTACAGTACAGCACAGTACAGTAAATGGTGCATTTATATGGCGCCTTTATCCAAGGCGCTTTACATAGATTGTGCATCAATTCATCCATTCACACACATTCATACACCGATGGTGGCAAAAACCATGCAAGGCACCAACCAGCACATCAGGAGCAATTAGGGGTTCAGTGTCTTGCTCAAGGACACTTCGACACTAACTCTGGGGGAGCCCGGGTTCGAACTGGCAACCTTTCACGAGTTACGATCCAGCCACTCCACCCCTGAGCCACCGCCGCCCCAGTACAGTACAGTACAGTACAGTACAGTACAGTACAGTACAGTACAGTACAGTACAGTACAGTACAGTACAGTACAGTACAGTACAGTAGCAGTCATGTACAGCAGCGGTTCTCAAAGTGGGGTCCTTGAGGGAGTTCCAGGGGGTCCCCATGCAGCTAAATGATACCAAATGGACCCTTATGGGTCTGTAACTTAAATTAACATTGATTTTACAATAAAAATTGTGGTCCCAGAGATACAAATGTCATTAAATGGGGGTCCTCTGTAGACTAATGCATGTCAAACTGGGGGTCCTTGAAATGAAAATGGTTGAGAATCACTGCTAGAGCCGTAATACAAATCTTCTCTTATGGGGGTCCCTGGCATATCTGTTCAAATGGGGGTCCCTGGCATATCTGTTCAAATGGGGGTCCCTGGCATATCTGTTCAAATGGGGGTCCCTGGCATATCTGTTCAAATGGGGGTCCCTGGCATATCTGTTCAAATGGGGGTCCCTGGCATATCTGTTCAAATGGGGGTCCCTGGCATATCTGTTCAAATGGGGGTCCCTGGCATATCTGTTCAAATGGGGGTCCTGAAAACGTGCAGGTTCTTTGGCTCGTGGTCGTGCTGTAGGGGGACGTCGCCTATTTTAACCCATTCTGACCTGAGATCAGTTTTGAAAAATGTCTTCTACATCCTGACAGTTTTCTGAAAAAGCTATGTTTCTATGTCAGTCGTTCTTCGATTTTTCAAAAATAGCAGATCTACAAGCTCATAGCTCATAGCGCGCCACCGAGTGGCGCGCTATGAGCTTGTAGGTCTGCTATTTTTCAATAGCTAAAGCTATAAAAAGCTATAGCTAAACATAATGCTAACACCAAAAGGGGTTCCCGCCCAGAATGGGTTAAAGGTGCTACAGAAAGTCCAATAAATGGTGCTTCGTAGAACCCTTAGAGGTTAAACTAAGACCAGTATGTAGAACCTATAGAACCAGAACTTAACACAGCCCCGGAAAACCACACATTTCTTTGTGCGTGCGTGCGTGCGTGCGTGCGTGCGTGCGTGCGTGCGTGCGTGCGTGCGTGCGTGCGTGCGTGCGTGCGTGCGTGCGTGCGTGCGTGCGTGCGTGCGTGCGTGCGTGCGTGCGTGCGTGCGTGCGTGCGTGCGTGCGTGCGTGCGTGCGTGCGTGCGTGCGTGCGTGCGTGCGTGCGTGCGTGCGTGCGTGCGTGCGTGCGTGCCACTGATGTCCCTAGTTTGGGAATGTCCCCCCCACGGGGACTGAATGTCCCCCCCACGGGGACTGAATGTCCCCCCCACGGGGACTGTTCCTCTCGTCCTATTAGTATAATCACTTCCTGTTTGCAGTACCCGCGTAGTGAGTCACTCTTCAAGCCCGCGAGCGCAGACAGACAGACGGGCAGACAGACAGACAGACAGGCAGAGGGAGCGAGCGCAGACAGACAGACAGGCAGAGGGAGCGAGCGCAGACAGACAGACAGACAGACAGACAGGCAGAGGGAGCGAGCGCAGACAGACAGACAGACAGGCAGAGGGAGCGAGCGCAGACAGACAGACAGACAGGCAGAGGGAGCGAGCGCAGACAGACAGACAGACAGACAGACAGGCAGAGGGAGCGAGCGCAGACAGACAGACAGACAGACAGACAGGCAGAGGGAGCGAGCGCAGACAGACAGACAGGCAGGCAGAGGGAGCGAGCGCAGACAGACAGACAGACAGGCAGAGGGAGCGAGCGCAGACAGACAGACAGACAGGCAGAGGGAGCGAGCGCAGACAGACAGACAGGCAGGCAGAGGGAGTGAGCGCAGACAGACAGACAGACAGACAGGCAGAGGGAGCGAGCGCAGACAGACAGACAGGCAGGCAGAGGGAGCGAGCGCAGACAGACAGACAGACAGGCAGAGGGAGTGAGCACAGACAGACAGACAGACAGACAGAGGGAGCGAGCGCAGACAGACAGACAGACAGACAGAGGGAGCGAGCGCAGACAGACAGACAGGCAGGCAGAGGGAGTGAGCGCAGACAGACAGACAGACAGGCAGAGGGAGCGAGCGCAGACAGACAGACAGGCAGGCAGAGGGAGTGAGCGCAGACAGACAGACAGACAGACAGGCAGGCAGAGGGAGCGAGCGCAGACAGACAGACAGACAGACAGGCAGAGGGAGCGAGCGCAGACAGACAGACAGGCAGGCAGAGGGAGCGAGCGCAGACAGACAGACAGACAGACAGACAGGCAGAGGGAGCGAGCGCAGACAGACAGACAGACAGGCAGAGGGAAGTCACTCGCTTGACTGCGACTGCGCTGATTTAAATTACTCTGCAGGCAGTCACACCACGCAGTGAGTCTGAAAAGAACGAATCTGCGGGGATTTGTCTCCCAACGGAGGAGCCCTGCCTGCACGACAGCCGACAGGTTTGGCTCTCCCAACGGAGGAGCCCTGCCTGCACGACAGCCGACAGGTTTGGCTCTCCCAACGGAGGAGCCCTGCCTGCACGACAGCCGACAGGTTTGGCTCTCCCAACGGAGGAGCCCTGCCTGCACGACAGCCGACAGGTTTGGCTCTCCCAACGGAGGAGCCCTGCCTGCACGACAGCCGACAGGTTTGGCTCTCCCAACGGAGGAGCCCTGCCTGCACGACAGCCGACAGGTTTGGCTCTCCCAACGGAGGAGCCCTGCCTGCACGACAGCCGACAGGTTTGGCTCTCCCAACGGAGGAGCCCTGCCTGCACGACAGCCGACAGGTTTGGCTCTCCCAACGGAGGAGCCCTGCCTGCACGACAGCCGACAGGTTTGGCTCTCCCAACGGAGGAGCCCTGCCTGCACGACAGCCGACAGGTTTGGCTCTCCCAACGGAGGAGCCCTGCCTGCACGACAGCCGACAGGTTTGGCTCTCCCAACGGAGGAGCCCTGCCTGCACGACAGCCGACAGGTTTGGCTCTCCCAACGGAGGAGCCCTGCCTGCACGACAGCCGACAGGTTTGGCTCTCCCAACGGAGGAGCCCTGCCTGCACGACAGCCGACAGGTTTGGCTCTCCCAACGGAGGAGCCCTGCCTGCACGACAGCCGACAGGTTTGGCTCTCCCAACGGAGGAGCCCTGCCTGCACGACAGCCGACAGGTTTGGCTCTCCCAACGGAGGAGCCCTGCCTGCACGACAGCCGACAGGTTTGGCTCTCCCAACGGAGGAGCCCTGCCTGCACGACAGCCGACAGGTTTGGCTCTCCCAACGGAGGAGCCCTGCCTGCACGACAGCCGACAGGTTTGGCAGAGCGAACCGGCGGCATGTGTCTGCGACGGCGATTAAGCCATTCTGGGCGGGAACCCCTTTTTGGTGTTAGCATTATGTTATGCTTTAGCTATTGAAAAATAGCAGATCTACAAGCTCATAGCGCGCCACCGAGTGCCGCGCTACGAGCTTGCAGGTCTGCTATTTTTGAAAAATCGTATGAATGTAAATCGTATAAACGTTTTTAGCTCAAATCTTTGCTTCTGGAAGGTCCCTGGAACAACATATTTTCAGATGGGGGTCGGTGGCCAATTTCATGTGTTTTTGGGGGTACCTTGACAAAAATGAAAATGTTTGAAAACCACTGACATAATAGAAGATATTTTGTAGAATCGTCCTCATGTCCACATGGATTAACCCCTTTTGGTGTTTTAAACATTATGTTATAATTTAGCTAATGAAAAATAGCAGATCTACAAGCTCATAGCGCGCAGGTCTGCTATTTTTGAAAAATCGAAGAACCACCGACATAGAAACATAGCTTTTTCAGAAAACTGTCAGGATGTAGAAGACATTTTTAGAATCTGATCTCAGGTCAGAATGGATTAAAGGGAGGGCATTCTTGCCTCAGCCAAATCCTTGAAACTGGAACTGGAACACTGCTGTTTCTCATTGGTGTGAGAAAACAAACAAAAAAGATGAAAAAGAAGGAAAGGAGGAAAGGGAAATGTTAAGTTGTTCTACTGCTAGGTGGAACGCTGGCCTTAACCCTTTTAGGCCTGACGTCGACATTTAAAAAATGTCTTCTAGTTTTCTGAAAAACCTATGTTTGTACGTCAGTGGTGCTCAAAGGACCCCAAAAATATATGTAATTGGCCGTCGACCCCCATCTGAAAATATGTAGTTCCAGGGACCCCGACCCCCCCCCCCCCCCCCCCCCCAGAAGCAAAGATGTGAGTTAAAAACGTTCGCTCTGAAAGAATATATATTCAATGGTTTGCGGCACATTTTCACGGTTTTTCAAAAATAGCAGACCTACAAGCTCGTAGCGCGCCACTCGGTGGCGCACTATGAGCTTGTAGATCTGCTATTTTTCAATAGCTAAAGCATAACATGATGCTAACACCAAAAGGGATTCCCGCCCAAAATGTGTTAACTTACAGTCACACAGCTGAATGCTCATTCTAAATGCATTAGGATTAGCCCCCCGGTGCCCCCGGTGCCCCCAGCTGAATGATGATTCTAAATGCATTAGGATTAGCCCCCCGGTGCCCCCGGTGCCCCCCGGTGCCCCCAGCTGAATGATGATTCTAAATGCATTAGGGTTAGCCCCCCGGTTAGCCCCCCGGTGCATTAGGATTAGCCCCCCGGTTAGCCCCCCGGTGCATTAGGATTAGCCCCCCGGTTAGCCCCCCGGTGCATTAGGATTAGCCCCCCGGTGCATTAGGATTAGCCCCCCGGTGCCCCCCGGTAGCCCCCCGGTGCCCCCCCGGTAGCCCCCCGGTGCCCCCCCGTACCCCCCCGGTACCCCCCGGTGCCCCCCCGGTGCCCCCCCGGTGCCCCCCGGTGCCCCCCCGGTACCCCCCCGTGCCCCCCGGTGCCCCCCGGTACCCCCCGGTGCCCCCTTTGAATTCTCCTTCAATAACATGCTTGAATATCTATGTGGAAACGACCTGCCCACTACATCTCTCTCCTGCAGAGATATTGACACTGGGATTTGTGTGTGTGTGTGTGTGTAAGTGTGCACGCGCGACTACGTGTGCGCGCGTGCATGTAAATTCTTATCTTGACCGAGGTGGGCAGCAGCAACACACCCCCAACCCACGCACGCACGCACGCACGCACGCACGCACGCACACGCACACGCACACGCACACACACACAAACAATATACTGGCTTATCCACCATCAGAAAAATTGCATTTTGTAGTTGTACCAATTATATAGCTTTGACAGCCTTCTTAACAACTGAGTAGGCTCCTCTCCCTGGCGCGTCCAGGCCGGTAATTGAAAAGCAGGTGTTTGGAAGTGTGCGTGCCATTAGGACACCTTTATACTCTCAGCTTGCACCTCCTGTCCACTCTCATTCCGACGCACGCACATTCACACAGACACCTGCGCACGCTTGTGTTACTATACGTGTTGTGTTACTACACGTGTTGTGTTACTACACGTGTTGTGTTACTATACGTGTTGTGTTACTACAGTGTTGTGTTACTACACGTGTTGTGTTACTACACGTGTTGTGTTACTATACGTGTTGTGTTACTATACTTGTTGTGTTACTACACGTGTTGTGTTACTACACGTGTTGTGTTACTACACGTGTTGTGTTACTATACTTGTTGTGTTACTACACGTGTTGTGTTACTACACGTGTTGTGTTACTATACGTGTTGTGTTACTATACGTGTTGTGTTACTACACGTGTTGTGTTACTACACATGTTGTGTTACTACACGTGTTGTGTTACTATACTTGTGTTACTACACGTGACGTGTTGTGTTACTATACGTGTTGTGTTACTATACGTGTTGTGTTACTACACGTGACGTGTTGTGTTACTATACGTGTTGTGTTACTATACGTGACGTGTTGTGTTACTATACGTGTTGTGTTACTATACGTGTTGTGTTACTATACGTGTTGTGTTACTACACGTGTTGTGTTACTATACTTGTTGTGTTACTATACGTGTTGTGTTACTATACGTGTTGTGTTACTATACGTGTTGTGTTACTACACGTGTTGTGTTACTATACTTGTTGTGTTACTATACGTGTTGTGTTACTACACGTGTTGTGTTACTACACGTGTTGTGTTACTATACGTGTTGTGTTACTATACGTGTTGTGTTACTACACGTGTTGTGTTACTATACGTGTTGTGTTACTACACGTGTTGTGTTACTACACGTGTTGTGTTACTACACGTGTTGTGTTACTATACTTGTTGTGTTACTACACGTGACGTGTTGTGTTACTATACGTGTTGTGTTACTATACGTGTTGTGTTACTATACGTGTTGTGTTACTACACGTGACGTGTTGTGTTACTATACGTGTTGTGTTACTATACGTGTTGTGTTACTATACGTGTTGTGTTACTATACGTGACGTGTTGTGTTACTATACGTGTTGTGTTACTATACGTGTTGTGTTACTACACGTGTTGTGTTACTATACTTGTTGTGTTACTATACGTGTTGTGTTACTATACGTGTTGTGTTACTACACGTGTTGTGTTACTATACGTGTTGTGTTACTATACGTGTTGTGTTACTATACGTGTTGTGTTACTATACGTGTTGTGTTACTATACGTGTTGTGTTACTACACGTGTTGTGTTACTATACGTGTTGTGTTACTATACGTGTTGTGTTACTATACGTGTTGTGTTACTATACGTGTTGTGTTACTACACGTGTTGTGTTACTATACGTGTTGTGTTACTACACGTGTTGTGTTACTACACGTGTTGTGTTACTACACGTGTTGTGTTACTATACGTGTTGTGTTACTATACGTGTTGTGTTACTACACGTGACGTGTTGTGTTACTATACGTGTTGTGTTACTATACGTGTTGTGTTACTATACGTGACGTGTTGTGTTACTATACGTGACGTGTTGTGTTACTATACGTGTTGTGTTACTATACGTGTTGTGTTACTACACGTGTTGTGTTACTACACGTGTTGTGTTACTATACGTGTTGTGTTACTATACTTGTTGTGTTACTACACGTGACGTGTTGTGTTACTATACGTGTTGTGTTACTATACGTGTTGTGTTACTATACGTGACGTGTTGTGTTACTATACGTGTTGTGTTACTATACGTGTTGTGTTACTATACGTGTTGTGTTACTACACGTGTTGTGTTACTATACGTGACGTGTTGTGTTACTATACGTGTTGTGTTACTATACGTGTTGTGTTACTATACGTGTTGTGTTACTACACGTGTTGTGTTACTACACGTGACGTGTTGTGTTACTATACGTGTTGTTACTACACGTGTTGTGTTACTACACGTGACGTGTTGTGTTACTATACGTGTTGTGTTACTATACGTGTTGTGTTACTATACGTGACGTGTTGTGTTACTATACGTGTTGTGTTACTATACGTGTTGTGTTACTATACGTGACGTGTTGTGTTACTATACGTGTTGTGTTACTATACGTGTTGTGTTACTACACGTGTTGTGTTACTATACGTGACGTGTTGTGTTACTATACGTGTTGTGTTACTATACGTGTTGTGTTACTACACGTGTTGTGTTACTATACGTGTTGTGTTACTATACGTGTTGTGTTACTACACGTGTTGTGTTACTATACTTGTTGTGTTACTATACGTGTTGTGTTACTATACGTGTTGTGTTACTATACGTGTTGTGTTACTACACGTGTTGTGTTACTATACGTGTTGTGTTACTACACGTGTTGTGTTACTACACGTGTTGTGTTACTACACGTGTTGTGTTACTACACGTGTTGTGTTACTACACGTGTTGTGTTACTATACTTGTTGTGTTACTATACTTGTTGTGTTACTACACGTGACGTGTTGTGTTACTATACGTGTTGTGTTACTATACGTGTTGTGTTACTACACGTGACGTGTTGTGTTACTATACGTGTTGTGTTACTATACGTGTTGTGTTACTATACGTGACGTGTTGTGTTACTATACGTGTTGTGTTACTATACGTGTTGTGTTACTATACGTGTTGTGTTACTACACGTGTTGTGTTACTATACGTGTTGTGTTACTATACGTGTTGTGTTACTATACGTGTTGTGTTACTACACGTGTTGTGTTACTATACTTGTTGTGTTACTATACGTGTTGTGTTACTACACGTGTTGTGTTACTATACGTGTTGTGTTACTATACGTGTTGTGTTACTATACGTGTTGTGTTACTACACGTGTTGTGTTACTATACGTGTTGTGTTACTATACGTGTTGTGTTACTATACGTGTTGTGTTACTATACTTGTTGTGTTACTATACGTGGTGTGTTACTATACGTGTTGTGTTACTATACGTGTTGTGTTACTACACGTGTTGTGTTACTATACTTGTTGTGTTACTATACGTGTTGTGTTACTATACGTGTTGTGTTACTACACGTGTTGTGTTACTATACGTGTTGTGTTACTATACGTGTTGTGTTACTATACGTGTTGTGTTACTATACTTGTTGTGTTACTACACGTGTTGTGTTACTACACGTGTTGTGTTACTATACGTGTTGTGTTACTATACTTGTTGTGTTACTACACGTGACGTGTTGTGTTACTATACGTGTTGTGTTACTATACGTGTTGTGTTACTATACGTGACGTGTTGTGTTACTATACGTGACGTGTTGTGTTACTATACGTGTTGTGTTACTATACGTGTTGTGTTACTACACGTGTTGTGTTACTACACGTGTTGTGTTACTATACGTGTTGTGTTACTATACTTGTTGTGTTACTACACGTGACGTGTTGTGTTACTATACGTGTTGTGTTACTATACGTGTTGTGTTACTATACGTGACGTGTTGTGTTACTATACGTGTTGTGTTACTATACGTGTTGTGTTACTATACGTGTTGTGTTACTACACGTGTTGTGTTACTATACGTGACGTGTTGTGTTACTATACGTGTTGTGTTACTATACGTGTTGTGTTACTATACGTGTTGTGTTACTACACGTGTTGTGTTACTACACGTGACGTGTTGTGTTACTATACGTGTTGTTACTACACGTGTTGTGTTACTACACGTGACGTGTTGTGTTACTATACGTGTTGTGTTACTATATGTGTTGTGTTACTATACGTGACGTGTTGTGTTACTATACGTGTTGTGTTACTATACGTGTTGTGTTACTATACGTGACGTGTTGTGTTACTATACGTGTTGTGTTACTATACGTGTTGTGTTACTACACGTGTTGTGTTACTATACGTGACGTGTTGTGTTACTATACGTGTTGTGTTACTATACGTGTTGTGTTACTACACGTGTTGTGTTACTATACGTGTTGTGTTACTATACGTGTTGTGTTACTACACGTGTTGTGTTACTATACTTGTTGTGTTACTATACGTGTTGTGTTACTATACGTGTTGTGTTACTATACGTGTTGTGTTACTACACGTGTTGTGTTACTATACGTGTTGTGTTACTACATGTGTTGTGTTACTACACGTGTTGTGTTACTACACGTGTTGTGTTACTATACTTGTTGTGTTACTATACTTGTTGTGTTACTACACGTGACGTGTTGTGTTACTATACGTGTTGTGTTACTATACGTGTTGTGTTACTACACGTGACGTGTTGTGTTACTATACGTGTTGTGTTACTATACGTGTTGTGTTACTATACGTGACGTGTTGTGTTACTATACGTGTTGTGTTACTATACGTGTTGTGTTACTATACGTGTTGTGTTACTACACGTGTTGTGTTACTATACGTGTTGTGTTACTATACGTGTTGTGTTACTATACGTGTTGTGTTACTACACGTGTTGTGTTACTATACTTGTTGTGTTACTATACGTGTTGTGTTACTACACGTGTTGTGTTACTATACGTGTTGTGTTACTATACGTGTTGTGTTACTATACGTGTTGTGTTACTACACGTGTTGTGTTACTATACGTGTTGTGTTACTATACGTGTTGTGTTACTATACGTGTTGTGTTACTATACTTGTTGTGTTACTATACGTGTTGTGTTACTATACGTGTTGTGTTACTATACGTGTTGTGTTACTACACGTGTTGTGTTACTATACTTGTTGTGTTACTATACGTGTTGTGTTACTACACGTGTTGTGTTACTATACGTGTTGTGTTACTATACGTGTTGTGTTACTACACGTGTTGTGTTACTATACGTGTTGTGTTACTACACGTGTTGTGTTACTACACGTGTTGTGTTACTACACGTGTTGTGTTACTATACTTGTTGTGTTACTACACGTGACGTGTTGTGTTACTATACGTGTTGTGTTACTATACGTGTTGTGTTACTACACGTGACGTGTTGTGTTACTATACGTGTTGTGTTACTATACGTGTTGTGTTACTATACGTGACGTGTTGTGTTACTATACGTGTTGTGTTACTATACGTGTTGTGTTACTATACGTGTTGTGTTACTACACGTGTTGTGTTACTATACTTGGTGTGTTACTATACGTGTTGTGTTACTATACGTGTTGTGTTACTATACGTGTTGTGTTACTACACGTGTTGTGTTACTATACGTGTTGTGTTACTACACGTGTTGTGTTACTACACGTGTTGTGTTACTACACGTGTTGTGTTACTATACGTGTTGTGTTACTATACGTGACGTGTTGTGTTACTATACGTGTTGTGTTACTATACGTGTTGTGTTACTATACGTGTTGTGTTACTACACGTGTTGTGTTACTACACGTGACGTGTTGTGTTACTATACGTGTTGTGTTACTACACGTGTTGTGTTACTATACGTGTTGTGTTACTATACGTGACGTGTTGTGTTACTATACGTGTTGTGTTACTATACGTGTTGTGTTACTATACGTGTTGTGTTACTATACGTGTTGTGTTACTACACGTGTTGTGTTACTACACGTGTTGTGTTACTATACGTGTTGTGTTACTATACGTGTTGTGTTACTATACGTGTTGTGTTACTACACGTGTTGTGTTACTACACGTGTTGTGTTACTATACGTGTTGTGTTACTATACGTGTTGTGTTACTACACGTGTTGTGTTACTATACGTGTTGTGTTACTATACGTGTTGTGTTACTACACGTGTTGTGTTACTACACGTGTTGTGTTACTATACGTGTTGTGTTACTACACGTGACGTGTTGTGTTACTACACGTGACGTGTTGTGTTACTATACGTGTTGTGTTACTATACGTGTTGTGTTACTATACGTGACGTGTTGTGTTACTATACGTGTTGTGTTACTATACGTGTTGTGTTACTATACGTGTTGTGTTACTACACGTGTTGTGTTACTACACGTGACGTGTTGTGTTACTATACGTGACGTGTTGTGTTACTATACGTGTTGTGTTACTATACGTGTTGTGTTACTATACATGTTGTGTTACTATACGTGTTGTGTTACTACACGTGTTGTGTTACTATACGTGTTGTGTTACTATACGTGTTGTGTTACTATACGTGTTGTGTTACTACACGTGTTGTGTTACTATACGTGTTGTGTTACTATACGTGTTGTGTTACTATACGTGTTGTGTTACTACACGTGTTGTGTTACTATACGTGTTGTGTTACTACACGTGACGTGTTGTGTTACTATACGTGTTGTGTTACTATACGTGTTGTGTTACTATACTTGTTGTGTTACTATACGTGTTGTGTTACTACACGTGTTGTGTTACTATACGTGTTGTGTTACTACACGTGACGTGTTGTGTTACTATACGTGTTGTGTTACTACACGTGACGTGTTGTGTTACTATACGTGTTGTGTTACTACACGTGTTGTGTTACTATACGTGTTGTGTTACTATACGTGTTGTGTTACTATACGTGTTGTGTTACTATACGTGTTGTGTTACTACACGTGACGTGTTGTGTTACTATACGTGTTGTGTTACTACACGTGACGTGTTGTGTTACTATACGTGTTGTGTTACTACACGTGTTGTGTTACTATACGTGTTGTGTTACTACACGTGACGTGTTGTGTTACTATACGTGTTGTGTTACTATACGTGTTGTGTTACTATACTTGTTGTGTTACTATACGTGTTGTGTTACTACACGTGTTGTGTTACTATACGTGTTGTGTTACTACACGTGACGTGTTGTGTTACTATACGTGTTGTGTTACTATACGTGTTGTGTTACTATACGTGTTGTGTTACTACACGTGTTGTGTTACTACACGTGACGTGTTGTGTTACTACACGTGACGTGTTGTGTTACTATACGTGTTGTGTTACTATACGTGTTGTGTTACTATACGTGTTGTGTTACTATACGTGTTGTGTTACTATACTTGTTGTGTTACTATACTTGTTGTGTTACTACACGTGACGTGTTGTGTTACTATACGTGTTGTGTTACTACACGTGTTGTGTTACTATACGTGTTGTGTTACTATACGTGTTGTGTTACTATACTTGTTGTGTTACTATACGTGTTGTGTTACTACACGTGTTGTGTTACTATACGTGTTGTGTTACTACACATGACGTGTTGTGTTACTATACGTGTTGTGTTACTACACGTGACGTGTTGTGTTACTATACGTGTTGTGTTACTACACGTGTTGTGTTACTACACGTGTTGTGTTACTATACGTGTTGTGTTACTACACGTGTTGTGTTACTATACGTGTTGTGTTACTATACGTGTTGTGTTACTATACGTGTTGTGTTACTATACGTGTTGTGTTACTACACGTGACGTGTTGTGGTACTATACGTGTTGTGTTACTACACGTGTTGTGTTACTATACGTGTTGTGTTACTACACGTGACGTGTTGTGTTACTATACGTGTTGTGTTACTATACGTGTTGTGTTACTATACTTGTTGTGTTACTATACGTGTTGTGTTACTACACGTGTTGTGTTACTATACGTGTTGTGTTACTACACGTGACGTGTTGTGTTACTATACGTGTGGTGTTACTACACGTGACGTGTTGTGTTACTATACGTGTTGTGTTACTACACGTGTTGTGTTACTATACGTGTTGTGTTACTATACTTGTTGTGTTACTATACGTGTTGTGTTACTACACGTGTTGTGTTACTATACGTGTTGTGTTACTATACGTGTTGTGTTACTACACGTGTTGTGTTACTACACGTGTTGTGTTACTATACTTGTTGTGTTACTACACGTGTTGTGTTACTATACGTGTTGTGTTACTATACTTGTTGTGTTACTACACGTGTTGTGTTACTATACTTGTTGTGTTACTACACGTGTTGTGTTACTATACGTGTTGTGTTACTATACTTGTTGTGTTACTACACGTGTTGTGTTACTATACTTGTTGTGTTACTATACGTGTTGTGTTACTACACGTGTTGTGTTACTATACTTGTTGTGTTACTATACTTGTTGTGTTACTATACGTGTTGTGTTACTATACTTGTTGTGTTACTATACGTGTTGTGTTACTATACTTGTTGTGTTACTATACTTGTTGTGTTACTATACTTGTTGTGTTACTACACGTGTTGTGTTACTATACGTGTTGTGTTACTATACTTGTTGTGTTACTATACTTGTTGTGTTACTACACGTGTTGTGTTACTACACGTGTTGTGTTACTACACTTGTTGTGTTACTACACTTGTTGTGTTACTATACTTGTTGTGTTACTATACTTGTTGTGTTACTATACTTGTTGTGTTACTACACGTGTTGTGTTACTACACGTGTTGTGTTACTATACTTGTTGTGTTACTACACGTGTTGTGTTACTATACTTGTTGTGTTACTATACTTGTTGTGTTACTATACTTGTTGTGTTACTACACGTGTTGTGTTACTATACTTGTTGTGTTACTACACGTGTTGTGTTACTATACTTGTTGTGTTACTATACTTGTTGTGTTACTATACTTGTTGTGTTACTATACTTGTTGTGTTACTACACGTGTTGTGTTACTATACTTGTTGTGTTACTACACGTGTTGTGTTACTATACTTGTTGTGTTACTACACGTGTTGTGTTACTATACTTGTTGTGTTACTATACTTGTTGTGTTACTACACGTGTTGTGTTACTATACGTGTTGTGTTACTATACTTGTTGTGTTACTATACGTGTTGTGTTACTACACGTGACGTGTTGTGTTACTATACGTGTTGTGTTACTATACGTGACGTGTTGTGTTACTATACGTGTTGTGTTACTATACGTGTTGTGTTACTATACGTGTTGTGTTACTACACGTGTTGTGTTACTATACTTGGTGTGTTACTATACGTGTTGTGTTACTATACGTGTTGTGTTACTATACGTGTTGTGTTACTATACGTGTTGTGTTACTACACGTGTTGTGTTACTATACGTGTTGTGTTACTACACGTGTTGTGTTACTATACGTGTTGTGTTACTACACGTGTTGTGTTACTATACGTGTTGTGTTACTATACGTGACGTGTTGTGTTACTATACGTGTTGTGTTACTATACGTGTTGTGTTACTACACGTGTTGTGTTACTACACGTGACGTGTTGTGTTACTATACGTGTTGTGTTACTACACGTGTTGTGTTACTATACGTGTTGTGTTACTATACGTGACGTGTTGTGTTACTATACGTGTTGTGTTACTATACGTGTTGTGTTACTATACGTGTTGTGTTACTACACGTGTTGTGTTACTACACGTGTTGTGTTACTATACGTGTTGTGTTACTATACGTGTTGTGTTACTATACGTGTTGTGTTACTACACGTGTTGTGTTACTATACGTGTTGTGTTACTATACGTGTTGTGTTACTATACGTGTTGTGTTACTACACGTGTTGTGTTACTATACGTGTTGTGTTACTATACGTGTTGTGTTACTACACGTGTTGTGTTACTACACGTGTTGTGTTACTATACGTGTTGTGTTACTACACGTGACGTGTTGTGTTACTACACGTGACGTGTTGTGTTACTATACGTGTTGTGTTACTATACGTGTTGTGTTACTATACGTGACGTGTTGTGTTACTATACGTGTTGTGTTACTATACGTGTTGTGTTACTATACGTGTTGTGTTACTACACGTGTTGTGTTACTACACGTGACGTGTTGTGTTACTATACGTGACGTGTTGTGTTACTATACGTGTTGTGTTACTATACGTGTTGTGTTACTATACGTGTTGT
Organism: Electrona antarctica; assembly: GCF_951216825.1. Taxonomy (NCBI): domain Eukaryota; kingdom Metazoa; phylum Chordata; class Actinopteri; order Myctophiformes; family Myctophidae; genus Electrona; species Electrona antarctica. The sequence goes on from NC_136793.1 coordinate 4,584,882, forward strand.
GTTACTACACGTGTTGTGTTACTATACGTGTTGTGTTACTATACGTGTTGTGTTACTACACGTGTTGTGTTACTATACGTGTTGTGTTACTATACGTGTTGTGTTACTATACGTGTTGTGTTACTACACGTGTTGTGTTACTATACGTGTTGTGTTACTACACGTGACGTGTTGTGTTACTATACGTGTTGTGTTACTATACGTGTTGTGTTACTATACTTGTTGTGTTACTATACGTGTTGTGTTACTACACGTGTTGTGTTACTATACGTGTTGTGTTACTACACGTGACGTGTTGTGTTACTATACGTGTTGTGTTACTACACGTGACGTGTTGTGTTACTATACGTGTTGTGTTACTACACGTGTTGTGTTACTATACGTGTTGTGTTACTATACTTGTTGTGTTACTATACGTGTTGTGTTACTATACGTGTTGTGTTACTACACGTGACGTGTTGTGTTACTATACGTGTTGTGTTACTACACGTGACGTGTTGTGTTACTATACGTGTTGTGTTACTACACGTGTTGTGTTACTATACGTGTTGTGTTACTACACGTGACGTGTTGTGTTACTATACGTGTTGTGTTACTATACGTGTTGTGTTACTATACTTGTTGTGTTACTATACGTGTTGTGTTACTACACGTGTTGTGTTACTATACGTGTTGTGTTACTATACGTGTTGTGTTACTACACGTGACGTGTTGTGTTACTATACGTGTTGTGTTACTATACGTGTTGTGTTACTATACGTGTTGTGTTACTACACGTGTTGTGTTACTACACGTGTTGTGTTACTACACGTGACGTGTTGTGTTACTATACGTGTTGTGTTACTATACGTGTTGTGTTACTATACGTGTTGTGTTACTATACGTGTTGTGTTACTATACTTGTTGTGTTACTATACTTGTTGTGTTACTACACGTGACGTGTTGTGTTACTATACGTGTTGTGTTACTACAAGTGTTGTGTTACTATACGTGTTGTGTTACTATACGTGTTGTGTTACTATACTTGTTGTGTTACTATACGTGTTGTGTTACTACACGTGTTGTGTTACTATACGTGTTGTGTTACTACACGTGACGTGTTGTGTTACTATACGTGTTGTGTTACTACACGTGACGTGTTGTGTTACTATACGTGTTGTGTTACTACACGTGTTGTGTTACTATACGTGTTGTGTTACTACACGTGTTGTGTTACTATACGTGTTGTGTTACTACACGTGTTGTGTTACTATACGTGTTGTGTTACTATACGTGTTGTGTTACTATACGTGTTGTGTTACTATACGTGTTGTGTTACTACACGTGACGTGTTGTGTTACTATACGTGTTGTGTTACTACACGTGTTGTGTTACTATACGTGTTGTGTTACTACACGTGACGTGTTGTGTTACTATACGTGTTGTGTTACTATACGTGTTGTGTTACTATACTTGTTGTGTTACTATACGTGTTGTGTTACTACACGTGTTGTGTTACTATACGTGTTGTGTTACTACACGTGACGTGTTGTGTTACTATACGTGTGGTGTTACTACACGTGACGTGTTGTGTTACTATACGTGTTGTGTTACTACACGTGTTGTGTTACTATACGTGTTGTGTTACTATACTTGTTGTGTTACTATACTTGTTGTGTTACTATACTTGTTGTGTTACTACACGTGTTGTGTTACTATACGTGTTGTGTTACTATACTTGTTGTGTTACTATACTTGTTGTGTTACTACACGTGTTGTGTTACTACACGTGTTGTGTTACTACACTTGTTGTGTTACTACACTTGTTGTGTTACTATACTTGTTGTGTTACTATACTTGTTGTGTTACTATACTTGTTGTGTTACTACACGTGTTGTGTTACTACACGTGTTGTGTTACTACACGTGTTGTGTTACTATACTTGTTGTGTTACTACACGTGTTTTGTTACTATACTTGTTGTGTTACTACACGTGTTGTGTTACTATACTTGTTGTGTTACTATACTTGTTGTGTTACTATACTTGTTGTGTTACTACACGTGTTGTGTTACTATACCTGTTGTGTTACTACACGTGTTGTGTTACTATACTTGTTGTGTTACTATACTTGTTGTGTTACTATACTTGTTGTGTTACTATACTTGTTGTGTTACTACACGTGTTGTGTTACTATACTTGTTGTGTTACTACACGTGTTGTGTTACTATACTTGTTGTGTTACTACACGTGTTGTGTTACTATACTTGTTGTGTTACTATACTTGTTGTGTTACTACACGTGTTGTGTTACTATACGTGTTGTGTTACTATACTTGTTGTGTTACTATACTTGTTGTGTTACTACACGTGTTGTGTTACTACACTTGTTGTTATACTTGTTGTGTTACTACACGTGTTGTGTTACTATACTTGTTGTGTTACTATACTTGTTGTGTTACTACACGTGTTGTGTTACTACACTTGTTGTTATACTTGTTGTGTTACTACACGTGTTGTGTTACTACACTTGTTGTGTTACTATCCTTGTTGTGTTACTACACGTGTTGTGTTACTACACTTGTTGTGTTACTACACGTGTTGTGTTACTATACGTGTTGTGTTACTATACTTGTGTTACTATACTTGTTGTGTTACTACACGTGTTGTGTTACTATACGTGTTGTGTTACTATACGTGTTGTGTTACTATACTTGTTGTGTTACTATACGTGTTGTGTTACTACACGTGTTGTGTTACTATACTTGTTGTGTTACTATACTTGTTGTGTTACTATACTTGTTGTGTTACTACACGTGTTGTGTTACTACACGTGTTGTGTTAGTATACGTGTTGTGTTACTATACGTGTTGTGTTACTATACGTGTTGTGTTACTATACTTGTTGTGTTACTACACGTGTTGTGTTACTATACGTGTTGTGTTACTATACTTGTTGTGTTACTATACGTGTTGTGTTACTATACGTGTTGTGTTACTACACGTGTTGTGTTACTATACGTGTTGTGTTACTATACGTGTTGTGTTACTATACTTGTTGTGTTACTATACGTGTTGTGTTACTATACTTGTTGTGTTACTATACTTGTTGTGTTACTATACGTGTTGTGTTACTATACGTGTTGTGTTACTATACGTGTTGTGTTACTATACGTGTTGTGTTACTATACGTGTTGTGTTACTATACGTGTTGTGTTACTATACGTGTTGTGTTACTATACTTGTTGTGTTACTATACGTGTTGTGTTACTATACTTGTTGTGTTACTATACTTGTTGTGTTACTATACTTGTTGTGTTACTATACGTGTTGTGTTACTATACGTGTTGTGTTACTATACGTGTTGTGTTACTATACGTGTTGTGTTACTATACGTGTTGTGAGGGCATCAACATTTCAGAACGACATCGAAAATAAACAATAGCTAAACAATAGGCCTATATATATATATATATATATATATATATATGCTGGTCTTTTTGCTTAAGTATCAATCTTCATAACTCCATCACACACAACCCTAAATGGTAAATGGTGCATTTATATAGCGCCTTTATCCAAGGCGCTTTACATAGATGGTGCATTACATTCACCCATTCACACACACATTCATACACCGATGGCGGCAGAAGCCATGCAAGGCACCAACCAGCACATCAGGAGCAATTAGGGGTTAAATGGTAAATGGTAAAGTGTGCATTTATATAGCGCCTTTATCCAAGGCACTTTACATAGATTGTGCATTACATTCACCCATTCACACACACATTCATACACCGATTGCACCGGAAGCCATGCAAGGTACCAACCAGCACATCGGGAGCAATTTGGGGTTCAGTGTCTTGCCCAAGGACACTTCGACATGTAGACAGGAGGAGCCGGGATTCGAACCGCCGACCCATGGATCATTGGACGACCTGCTCTACCTCCTGAGCCACAGTCGCCCGGTTCAGTGTCTTGCTCAACGACACTAGCTCTGGGGGAGCCCACAGGGTTCGAACCGGCAACCTTGCGGTTACCATCCAGCCACTCTACCCCTGAGCCACCGCCGCCCCTAAACCTATAAATGTCTAGTCCTAATCCTAACCTGAGGACAAAAGCAAAAACGCTCCTCACAATTTCTACAGTATTTCTCAAACTAGAGCATGTACAGTAGCAGCATGTACAGTAGCAGCATGTACAGTAGCAGCATGTACAGTAGCAGCATGTACAGTAGCGTACAGTAGCAGCATGTACAGTAGCAGCATGTACAGTAGCAGCATGTACAGTAGCAGCATGTACAGTAGCACGTACAGTAGCAGCATGTACAGTAGCAGCATGTACAGTAGCACGTACAGTAGCAGCATGTACAGTAGCAGCATGTACAGTAGTATCATGTACAGTAGCAGCATGTACAGTAGCAGCATGTACAGTAGCAGCATGTACAGTAGCATGTACAGTAGCATGTACAGTAGCAGCATGTACAGTAGCAGCATGTACAGTAGCAGCATGTACAGTAGCAGCATGTACAGTAGCATGTACAGTAGCAGCATGTACAGTAGCGTACAGTAGCAGCATGTACAGTAGCAGCATGTACAGTAGCAGCATGTACAGTAGCAGCATGTACAGTAGCAGCATGTACAGTAGCGTACAGTAGCAGCATGTACAGTAGCAGCATGTACAGTAGCAGCATGTACAGTAGCAGCATGTACAGTAGCAGCATGTACAGTAGCAGCACGTACAGTAGTATCATGTACAGTAGCAGCATGTACAGTAGCAGCATGTACAGTAGCAGCATGTACAGTAACATGTACAGTAGCATGTACAGTAGCAGCATGTACAGTAGCAGCATGTACAGTAGCAGCATGTACAGTAGCAGCATGTACAGTAGCAGCATGTACAGTAGCATGTACAGTAGCAGCATGTACAGTAGCATGTACAGTAGTATCATGTACAGTAGCAGCATGTACAGTAGCAGCATGTACAGTAGCAGCATGTACAGTAGCAGCATGTACAGTAGCATGTACAGTAGTATCATGTACAGTAGCAGCATGTACAGTAGCAGCATGTACAGTAGCAGCATGTACAGTAGCATGTACAGTAGTATCATGTACAGTAGCAGCATGTACAGTAGCAGCATGTACAGTAGCAGCATGTACAGTAGCAGCATGTACAGTAGCATGTACAGTAGTATCATGTACAGTAGCAGCATGTACAGTAGCAGCATGTACAGTAGCAGCATGTACAGTAGCATGTACAGTAGCAGCATGTACAGTAGCATGTACAGTAGCAGCATGTACAGTAGCAGCACGTACAGTAGTATCATGTACAGTAGCAGCATGTACAGTAGCAGCACGTACAGTAGCAGCATGTACAGTAGCAGCATGTACAGTAGCAGCACGTACAGTAGCAGCATGTACAGTAGCAGCATGTACAGTAGCAGCACGTACAGTAGCATGTACAGTAGCATGTACAGTAGCAGCATGTACAGTAGCAGCATGTACAGTAGCAGCACGTACAGTAGCAGCATGTACAGTAGCAGCATGTACAGTAGCAGCATGTACAGTAGCAGCACGTACAGTAGCAGCATGTACAGTAGCAGCACGTACAGTAGCAGCATGTACAGTAGCAGCATGTACAGTAGCAGCATGTACAGTAGCAGCATGTACAGTAGCAGCATGTACAGTAGCAGCACGTACAGTAGCATGTACAGTAGCACGTACAGTAGCAGCACGTACAGTAGCAGCACGTACAGTAGCAGCACGTACAGTAGCAGCACGTACAGTAGCAGCACGTACAGTAGCAGCATGTACAGTAGCAGCATGTACAGTAGCAGCATGTACAGTAGCAGCATGTACAGTAGCACGTACAGTAGCAGCATGTACAGTAGCAGCACGTACAGTAGCAGCACGTACAGTAGCAGCATGTACAGTAGCAGCATGTACAGTAGCAGCATGTACAGTAGCAGCATGTACAGTAGCAGCATGTACAGTAGCAGCATGTACAGTAGCAGTGGCCCTGGTTTTCTCTCCAATTCACTTTCCCCCCATAGAGATTTACACAAATATTTATATCAATTATTCTAAGCCTATATGATCAAGTCATCCAGGATCCTGGTGAGTCACGACCACAACACCTTTGATTCTGTGAAAATAAATGTTTGAATAATTAATTATATGATATATTACATAACCTTTGTTTAGCATTTTTTCCATTTACATTTCTTTCACAGATTCAAAGGTTTTATGGTCGTGACTCACCAGGATCCTGGATGGCTTGATTCTAGGTTTAGAATAATTTATATAAATATTTGTGTAAATCTCTATGGGGGGGGGGAAATTAATTGGAGAGTTTTCAGTGGGTCCAGAAAACCACGGCCACTATATGATGTATACTTGTGGGGACACTTGGTCCTCACGCACGCACACACACGCACGCACGCACGCACGCACGCACGCACGCACGCATGCACGCACACGCACGCGCGCACGCACGCACGCACGCACACGCACGCACGCACGCGCGCACGCACACGCACACACACACACACACACACACACACACACACACACACACACACACACACACACACACACACACACACACACACACACACACACACACACACACACCTCTGTCAAAATGGATACATTTCACTCTGTCAAAGCTCTGCCTCTGCATGGCTGACATCTTTCTGGATCGAAGCCATCTCTCATGCCACAGAGACCTTCCTCTCACGCCACAGAGACCTTCCTCTCACGCCACAGAGACCTTCCTCTCACGCCACAGAGACCTTCCTCTCACGCCACAGAGACCTTCCTCTCACGCCACAGAGACCTTCCCCTCACACCACAGAGACCTTCCCCTCACACCACAGAGACCTTCCCCTCACACCACAGAGACCTTCCTCTCACGCCACAGAGACCTTCCTCTCACACCACAGAGACCTTCCTCTCACACCACAGAGACCTTCCTCTCACACCACAGAGACCTTCCTCTCACACCACAGAGACCTTCCCCTCACGCCACAGAGACCTTCCCCTCACGCCACAGAGACCTTCCCCTCACGCCACAGAGACCTTCCTCTCAAGCCACAGAGACCTTCCTCTCACGCCACAGAGACCTTCCTCTCACGCCACAGAGACCTTCCCCTCACACCACAGAGACCTTCCCCTCACGCCACAGAGACCTTCCCCTCACACCACAGAGACCTTCCCCTCACGCCACAGAGACCTTCCCCTCACACCACAGAGACCTTCCCCTCACGCCACAGAGACCTTCCCCTCACGCCACAGAGACCTTCCCCTCACGCCACAGAGACCTTCCTCTTACGCCACAGAGACCTTCCTCTCACGCCACAGAGACCTTCCTCTCACACCACAGAGACCTTCCCCTCACGCCACAGAGACCTTCCCCTCACGCCACAGAGACCTTCCCCTCACGCCACAGAGACCTTCCTCTCACGCCACAGAGACCTTCCCCTCACGCCACAGAGACCTTCCTCTCACACCACAGAGACCTTCCTCTCACGCCACAGAGACCTTCCTCTCACGCCACAGAGACCTTCCCCTCACGCCACAGAGACCTTCCTCTCACGCCACAGAGACCTTCCTCTCACACCACAGAGACCTTCCTCTCACGCCACAGAGACCTTCCTCTCACGCCACAGAGACCTTCCCATCTGAGACAACGTACTCACAATCTCACTGCACACAAAGGCTGTTTAACCCATTTAGACAAATATCTTTGTTTTCTGAAAAACCTATGTTTCTATGTCAGGACCCCCCTGACCCCCCCCCCCCCCCCCCCCCCCCCCCGCCCGGAAGCAAAGATTTGAGTTAAAAACGTTCACTGTGAAAGAATATATTCAAAGATTTGCGCCACAGATATTCACGACTTTTCAAAAATAGCAGACCTACAAGCTCGTAGCGCGTGCTGCGCTATGAGCTTGTAGATCTGCTATTTTTCAATAGCTAAAGCATAACATAATGCTTAAAAACACCATAAGGGGTTCACCGTCCAGAATGGATTAAACATCCTATGGGAAGAAATGTAACGTTTCTACCGCAAATCGAAGATCGTCGGTGCGTCTATTGTTTCCGTCATAATGTGACTAAATTTGACTGAGGGACTGCCATTGGATTTTTTGGGATTTTCTTTTTGTACATGTCATATGAAAGCAGGGAATCATAGCTTCAAATTGACATATTGGTTGTTCAGTTTGACCCACCAGTTTTGGAGATATGGCTTATAGAGTAATGCCTTGCAGAAAACAACGAGTTGAGAAAACCGGCTTGAAAGGTTCACTTCTGTGGACTCTAACATTACACCTAGCTACATGTTTAAGCATTTATTTCATATTTACATGTCTTCTGTGGTCTCTAACATTACACCTAGCTACATGTTTAAGCATTTATTTCATATTTACATGTCTTCTGTGGTCTCTAACATTACACCTAGCTACATGTTTAAGCATTTATTTCATATTTACATGTCTTCTGTGGTCTCTAACATTACACCTAGCTACATGTTTAAGCTCTGATTTCAGCTCTGACCCTTATTTCAGACATGCTCTAGTATGTTAAGAGTCTGCATGTGCTATTAACTCATTTTGAAAATAGTGAAAAGCTGGAGTTTGCGTGATGGCAGGCTCTCAGTCAAATCTGGTCACATATAGTCTGCACTTGTTCTGAACCACTTGAACGGTCATACTGAGGAATGTAACGAACCATGCACTCGACTCACGATACGATTCCAATCACGATATTAGGTTCACGATACCATATTTCACGATTTTTTTAAAACACAAAGTTATTCTTCTTCTGTGCTCTTCCTGCCCCCACCACCACTACACGCGTCAACGCATGAGGTAGTTTAACCCATTTAGGCCTGAAATTGAAAAGAAATCTTCTAAATTCTGACAGTTTTCTGAAATACCTCATGTTTCTGTATCAGTGGTGCTCCATATTTCATGTCAAGGACCCCACAAATGATATGTAATCGGTCGCCGACCCCCCATCTGAAAATACGTTGTTCCAGGAACCCCTCAGAAGCAAAGATTTGAGTTAAAAACGTTCACTCTGAAAGAATATATATTCAAACATTTTCACTATTTTCACTATTTTTCAAAAATGCTCATAGCGCGGCACCGAGTGTCGCGCTATGAGCTTGTAGGTCTGCTATTTTTCAACAGCTAAAGCATAACATAATGCTTTAAAACACAAAAAGGGGTTCCCGCCCAGAATGGGTTAACTCGATTGCGCCCTCTGCTTATTAAATTGATTTAAATTGTGCCCAGGTTATATCGAAATATACATATCGATATAACCATATACTATATGGTTCTATACTATATATATACGACATAGCTATGCCACCAGACAGGCTATTGGTCGTCACTTTACTCCACCTTTAATACCTAGAACAAATGCACTTAAGAGAACAGTAATGTATAGAGCAGGAGCACATTGGAATGAGCTCCCGCCACATATTATAAACATAGAGAATACATCAAGCTTTAAAAATAAATTGAAGGCAGCAGTGATTATGAAAGAAATCATGTTTAGTTAGATTGGTGAGTGTTTGATTTCAATTATTAATAATAGGATATACATTGTTTAGTTTGTAAGTCTCTGGTGGAGCTGTTGCCCCCGCGACCCGACTACGGATAAGCGGTTGAAGACGGACCACCGCCTGATATGGGGAATGGTTCCATATCTCTCTCTCTCTCCCCCCCACCCCCTCCCCCCCCCCCCTCCCTTCTCCCCCTGTGTTCCCCGAAGCATCCCATTGCTTAGTTGGTCTGGCAGCAAAAAGCTGACACTGATATGGGCTGTAATGGTTGAGCGGTTCACTTCATTCTGGAACAGAATGACTGCAGAAAGCCAATATACCAGTCGAGTTGACTCATTAAGCAAAGTCAAAATTGAAAGGGTGCCTGTTTCAAAATGCCTTAGGGTTCAATATAAATTAAACGCACAGATGGAGAAATAAATATGGGAAACGGGGGTTGGGGTTGGCGTAGAGAAGGAAATACATTTCAATTATGATCCCCAAACACCCAAATCTAACCCCCCCCCCCCCCCCCCTACTGAAGTCGATAGCAAATAAATGGTGCCGAAACATGCGGGCAGGCGTCATTTTCATTGCGCTGCTGTCTGTCTGTGCGCAAAATATAGAGCGTCATGTTTTGAGAATAAAGCTCTGAATTGTATATGCATGCCAATTTGGTCCCATGGTGCAGATTACAATACTATAATAATCATGCAGATGACAGAGTGAAGACATAACTGTCTTGCAAGAACAGTTATATAACACAACGGAGAAGAGTGGAGGGGCATGTCAGATCAAACTGCTCTACAGCATGTGTCTTGGGGGGATCCCATGCTCATTCCAACAGAGCATTAGTCCGACATGCGGGAACAGCGGTCAGACTAGCGCTTGAACAGAAACTAGAGAAACGGTTGGATGGCACTTACACCCGCCTTCTAATGAGAGCGCAAAATCTGTCTTGGAAGAGCCACCCATCAACTAATCTAATATACGACAACCTTCCCTGTGTTTCTCCACTATAGTCCGATCCAGAAGAACACAGTTTTCCGGCCACTGCTACAGAGCTGACAATGAGGTTATATCTTCCCTTCTTCTCTGGAGTCCTGCCTCAAAGCAGACCAGAGGTAGAAAACTGTCGTTCCCTGATGTCATCGCTATAGGGACACAGGCATCAGTAAGCAGGAACTGGGGATGGCAATGAAAGACCGGGAAGTCTGGCGTAATATTGTGAAATCCACGATCTCGACCGCGGTCGAAAATTATGATGGATGAGCGCTCGAACATGTTGTGTCGACACACTGCTCCCGTGCTTGCGGTTATGGTTAGGTTAGGGTTTGAGGTAGGTTGTCGGTCTAATGACTGTCGGACCAATAATAGTGCCGGAACTAATATAAAGCCTGTACCCGTCTTGGGACCTGAGTTTTCAAGGCTCATATCATGCCACATGCAGGGTCATCTTTTGGGATTTGAAACCAACCAACTAATCATCTTACTTTCTTTTCAATTAATTTCATCAGCCACGGCATTGAAAAGCATTTGCCTGATAATCTCAGTGCGTGCGTGCGTGCGTGCGTGCGTGCGTGCGTGCGTGCGTGCGTGCGTGCGTGCGTGCGTGCGTGCGTGCACATACAGTATGCTCTCACGCTCACGCGCGGGGAACTCCGGTACCCGGCCACGTTCAATAAAAGGTCTATTTCTGTTCCATTCCCTGGCCAATACAGTCTGTCTGCCCATACACCAGGGCACTAGTGTGCCCATACACCAGGGCCCTAGTGTGGCCATACACCAGGGCCCTAGTGTGGCCATACACCAGGGCACTAGTGTGCCCATACACCAGGGCACTAGTGTGCCCATACACCAGGGCACTAGTGTGCCCATACACCAGGGCACTAGTGTGCCCATACACCAGGGCACTAGTGTACCCATACACCAGTGCACTAGTGTGCCCATACACGAGGGCCCTAGTGTGCCCATACATACACCAGGGCACTAGTGTGCCCATACATACACCAGGGCCCTAGTGTGCCCATACATACACCAGGGCACTAGTGTGCCCATACACCAGGGCACTAGTGTGCCCATACACCAGGGCCCTAGTGTGCCCATACATACACCAGGGCACAAGTGTGCCCATACACCAGGGCCCTAGTGTGCCCATACATAAACCAGGGCACTGCCGCACTAGTGTGCCCATACATACACCAGGGCACTAGTGTGCCCATACACCAGGGCCCTAGTGTGGCCATACACCAGGGCCCTAGTGTGGCCATACACCAGGGCACTAGTGTACCCATACACCAGTGCACTAGTGTGCCCATACACCAGGGCACTAGTGTGGCCATACACCAGGGCACTAGTGTGCCCATACACCAGGGCACTAGTGTGCCCATACACCAGGGCACTAGTGTGCCCATACACCAGGGCACTAGTGTGCCCATACACCAGGGCCCTAGTGTGCCCATACATACACCAGGGCACTAGTGTGCCCATACATACACCAGGGCCCTAGTGTGCCCATACATACACCAGGGCACTAGTGTGCCCATACACCAGGGCACTAGTGTGCCCATACACCAGGGCACTAGTGTGCCCATACACCAGGGCCCTAGTGTGCCCATACATACACCAGGGCACTAGTGTGCCCATACACCAGGGCACTAGTGTGCCCATACATACACCAGGGCACTAGTGTGCCCATACACCAGGGCCCTAGTGTGCCCATACATACACCAGGGCACTAGTGTGCCCATACACCAGGGCATTAGTGTGCCCATACACCAGTGCACTAGTGTGTCCATACACCAGGGCACTAGTGTGCCCATACACCAGGGCACTAGTGTGCCCATACACCAGGGCACTAGTGTGCCCATACACCAGGGCACTAGTGTGCCCATACACCAGGGTACTAGTGTGCCCATACGCCAGGGCACTAGTGTGCCCATACATACACCAGGGCACTAGTGTGCCCATACACCAGGGCCCTAGTGTGCCCATACATACACCAGGGCACTAGTGTGCCCATACACCAGGGCACTAGTGTGCCCATACATACACCAGGGCACTAGTGTGCCCATACACCAGGGCCCTAGTGTGCCCATACAAAAAACCAGGGCACTAGTGTGCCCATACACCAGGGCACTAGTGTGCCCATACACCAGTGCACTAGTGTGCCCATACACCAGGGCACTAGTGTGCCCATAAACCAGTGCACTAGTGTGCCCATACACCAGTGCACTAGTGTGACCATACACCAGGGCACTAGTGTGCCCATACGCCAGGGCACTAGTGTGCCCATACACCAGGGCACTAGTGTGCCCATACACCATGCAGGGCACTAGTGTGCCCATACACCAGGGCCCTAGTGTGCCCATACACCAGGGCCCTAGTGTGCCCATACACCAGGGCACTAGTGTGCCCATACACCAGTGCACTAGTGTGACCATACACCAGGGCACTAGTGTGCCCATACACCAGGGCACTAGTGTGCCCATAAACCAGTGCACTAGTGTGCCCATACACCAGTGCACTAGTGTGACCATACACCAGGGCACTAGTGTGCCCATACGCCAGGGCACTAGTGTGCCCATACACCAGGGCACTAGTGTGCCCATACACCAGGGCACTAGTGTGCCCATACACCATGCAGGGCACTAGTGTGCCCATACACCAGGGCCCTAGTGTGCCCATACACCAGGGCACTAGTGTGGCCATACACCAGGGCCCTAGTGTGCCCATACACCAGGGCCCTAGTGTGCCCATACACTAGGGCCCTAGTGTGCCCATACACCAGGGCACTAGTGTGGCCATACACCAGGGCCCTAGTGTGCCCATACACCAGGGCACTAGTGTGGCCATACACCAGGGCCCTAGTGTGCCCATACATACACCAGGGCACTAGTGTGCCCATACACCAGGGCACTAGTGTGCCCATACAACAGTGCACTAGTGTGCCCATACACCAGGGCACTAGTGTGCCCATACACCAGGGCACTAGTGTGCCCATACACCAGGGCACTAGTGTGCCCATACACCAGGGCACTAGTGTGCCCATACACCAGGGTACTAGTGTGCCCATACGCCAGGGCACTAGTGTGCCCATACACCATGCAGGGCACTAGTGTGCCCATACACCAGGGCCCTAGTGTGCCCATACACCAGGGCCCTAGTGTGCCCATACACCAGGGCACTAGTGTGCCCATACACCAGTGCACTAGTGTGACCATACACCAGGGCACTAGTGTGCCCATACACCAGGGCACTAGTGTGCCCATAAACCAGTGCACTAGTGTGCCCATACACCAGTGCACTAGTGTGACCATACACCAGGGCACTAGTGTGCCCATACGCCAGGGCACTAGTGTGCCCATACACCAGGGCACTAGTGTGCCCATACACCATGCAGGGCACTAGTGTGCCCATACACCAGGGCCCTAGTGTGCCCATACACCAGGGCCCTAGTGTGCCCATACACCAGGGCACTAGTGTGCCCATACACCAGTGCACTAGTGTGACCATACACCAGGGCACTAGTGTGCCCATACACCAGGGCACTACTGTGCCCATACACCAGTGCACTAGTGTGACCATACACCAGTGCACTAGTGTGACCATACACCAGGGCACTAGTGTGCCCATACGCCAGGGCACTAGTGTGCCCATACACCAGGGCACTAGTGTGCCCATACACCATGCAGGGCACTAGTGTGCCCATACACCAGGGCCCTAGTGTGCCCATACACCAGGGCACTAGTGTGGCCATACACCAGGGCCCTAGTGTGCCCATACACCAGGGCCCTAGTGTGCCCATACACTAGGGCCCTAGTGTGCCCATACACCAGGGCACTAGTGTGGCCATACACCAGGGCCCTAGTGTGCCCATACACCAGGGCACTAGTGTGGCCATACACCAGGGCCCTAGTGTGCCCATACATACACCAGGGCACTAGTGTGCCCATACACCAGGGCACTAGTGTGCCCATACACCAGTGCACTAGTGTGCCCATACACCAGGGCACTAGTGTGCCCATACACCAGGGCACTAGTGTGCCCATACACCAGGGCACTAGTGTGCCCATACACCAGGGCACTAGTGTGCCCATACACCAGGGTACTAGTGTGCCCATACGCCAGGGCACTAGTGTGCCCATACACCAGGGCACTAGTGTGCCCATACACCAGGGCACTATTGTGCCCATATTCCAGGGCACTAGTGTGCCCATACACCAGGGCACTAGTGTGCCCATACACCAGGGCACTAGTGTGCCCATACACCAGGGCACTAGTGTGCCCATACACCAGGGCACTATTGTGCCCATACACCAGGGCCCTAGTGTGCCCATACACCAGGGCACTAGTGTGCCCATACACCAGGGCACTAGTGTGCCCATACACCAGGGCACTAGTGTGCCCATACACCAGGGCACTAGTGTGCCCATACACCAGGGCCCTAGTGTGCCCATACACCAGGGCCCTAGTGTGCCCATACACCAGGGCACTAGTGTGCCCATACACCAGGGCACTAGTGTGCCCATACACCAGTGCACTAGTGTGCCCATACACCAGGGCACTAGTGTGCCCATACGCCAGGGCACTAGTGTGCCCATACACCAGGGCACTAGTGTGCCCATACACCAGGGCACTAGTGTGCCCATACACCAGGACACTAGTGTGCCCATACACCAGTGCACTAGTGTGCCCATACACCAGGGCCCTAGTGTGCCCATACACCAGGGCACTAGTGTGCCCATACACCATGCAGGGCACTAGTGTGCCCATACACCAGGGCCCTAGTGTGCCCATACACCAAGGCCCTAGTGTGCCCATACACCAGGGCACTAGTGTGCCCATACACCAGGGCACTAGTGTGGCCATACACCAGGGCACTAGTGTGCCCATACACCAGGGCCCTAGGGTGCCCATACACCAGGGCACTAGTGTGCCCATACACCAGGGCCCTAGTGTGCCCATACATACACCAGGGCACTAGTGTGCCCATACACCAGGGCACTAGTGTGCCCATACATACACCAGGGCACTAGTGTGCCCATACACCAGGGCCCTAGTGTGCCCATACACCAGGGCCCTAGTGTGCCCATACGCCAGGGCACTAGTGTGCCCATACACCAGGGCACTAGTGTGCCCATACACCAGGGCACTAGTGTGCCCATACACCAGGACACTAGTGTGCCCATACACCAGTGCACTAGTGTGCCCATACACCAGGGCCCTAGTGTGCCCATACACCAGGGCACTAGTGTGCCCATACGCCAGGGCACTAGTGTGCCCATACACCAGGGCACTAGTGTGCCCATACACCAGGGCACTAGTGTGGCCATACACCAGGGCCCTAGTGTGCCCATACACCAGTGCACTAGTGTGCCCATACACCAGGGCCCTAGTGTGCCCATACACCAGGGCCCTAGTGTGCCCATACACCAGGGCCCTAGTGTGCCCATACACCAGGGCACTAGTGTGCCCATACACCATGCAGGGCACTAGTGTGCCCATACACCAGGGCCCTAGTGTGCCCATACACCAAGGCCCTAGTGTGCCCATACACCAGGGCACTAGTGTGCCCATACACCAGGGCACTAGTGTGGCCATACACCAGGGCACTAGTGTGCCCATACACCAGGGCCCTAGGGTGCCCATACACCAGGGCACTAGTGTGCCCATACACCAGGGCCCTAGTGTGCCCATACATACACCAGGGCACTAGTGTGCCCATACACCAGGGCACTAGTGTGCCCATACATACACCAGGGCACTAGTGTGCCCATACACCAGGGCCCTAGTGTGCCCATACACCAGGGCCCTAGTGTGCCCATACGCCAGGGCACTAGTGTGCCCATACACCAGGGCACTAGTGTGCCCATACACCAGGGCACTAGTGTGCCCATACACCAGGACACTAGTGTGCCCATACACCAGTGCACTAGTGTGCCCATACACCAGGGCCCTAGTGTGCCCATACACCAGGGCACTAGTGTGCCCATACGCCAGGGCACTAGTGTGCCCATACACCAGGGCACTAGTGTGCCCATACACCAGGGCACTAGTGTGGCCATACACCAGGGCCCTAGTGTGCCCATACACCAGTGCACTAGTGTGCCCATACACCAGGGCCCTAGTGTGCCCATACACCAGGGCCCTAGTGTGCCCATACACCAGGGCCCTAGTGTGCCCATACACCAGGGCACTAGTGTGCCCATACACCAGGGCCCTAGTGTGCCCGACGTGGCTGAAGGATTCCTCACCAGACTCAGTCTGTCATCCACACACACGCATTAATTCCATCACCGTCCAATTGACGGCCCCTCAGGGCAGCACGTGTGTTCCTCTCAAGGCACTTGAGGGCCGTAACTCCACCAAATTGGCCCAGACAAGCAACTCATTCATGGCCTGCAGGGCTGTCCCAGTGTCCCACTTCTTAAACCTATATATAGTATGCTCTGTCGTACGACGGTATATAGCAGATCTACAGGCTCACAACGAGTGGCATCCAACGTGCGTGCTGAGCTTGTAGCTCTGCCTTTTTCAGTGAGTGACGCCGGTCACACGACGAAGTGTAAATCAGGCGTTGTGTGGCCTATAGAGTCTAGTGAGGACCAGGGGTCATTATGTATGAAAGGAAGGAAGAAGAAAGGAAGGAAGGAAGGAAGGAAGGAAGGAAGGAAGGAAGGAAGGAGAAGGAAAGATTTTCGGAACAATTCCATGGCTATGAAGGTAGACACACACACTATACCACACACACACTATACCACACACACTATACCACACACACACACTATACCACACACACACTATACCACACACACACTATACCACACACACACTATACCACACACACTATACCACACACACACTATACCACACACACACTATACCACACACACACTATACCACACACACACTATACCACACACACACTATACCACAGACACACTATACCACACACACACTATACCACACACACACTATACCACACACACACTATACCACACACACTATACCACACACACACACTATACCACACACACACTATACCACACACACACTATACCACACACACACTATACCACACACACTATACCACACACACACTATACCACACACACACTATACCACACACACACTATACCACACACACACTATACCACACACACACTATACCACACACACACTATACCACACACACTATACCACACACACACTATACCACACACACACTATACCACACACACACTATACCACACACACACTATACCACACACACACTATACCACACACACACTATACCACACACACACTATACCACACACACACTATACCACACACACTATACCACACACACACTATACCACACACACACTATACCACACACACACTATACCACACACACACTATACCACACACACACTATACCACACACACTATACCACACACACACTATACCACACACACACTATACCACACACACACTATACCACACACACACTATACCACACACACACTATACCACACACACACTATACCACACACACTATACCACACACACACTATACCACACACACACTATACCACACACACACTATACCACACACACACTATACCACACACACACTATACCACACACACACTATACCACACACACACTATACCACACACACACTATACCACACACACACTATACCACACACACTATACCACACACACACTATACCACACACACACTATACCACACACACACTATACCACACACACACTATACCACACACACACTATACCACACACACTATACCACACACACACTATACCACACACACACTATACCACACACACACTATACCACACACACACTATACCACACACACACTATACCACAGACACACTATACCACACACACACTATACCACACACACACTATACCACACACACACTATACCACACACACACTATACCACACACACACTATAGTCTTCTTTCCACACAAACTTGTCAGGGTTGCCAAGTCTGCTTATTTTCCGCTACGTTTGGCTTAAGGCTAATAATTAGTGTAATACATTACCAAAACATTAATTATCATAGACATAGGCCTACATAGTATTTATAATGATACATGCATACAATATTTGTATTAGGATTATATATGGTCATATTATTTTTGTTTTGGCTTGTTTTTCTTGATTTGGCTTTAAGAGTTGCCTTGTTTTTGGAGGTGGGTTGGCTTAGTTCTCTCACACAATGTGGCAACACAGAAGTCAAAACAAAAACAAGACAACGTTGACATTTTTTATTAAAAATAAAACCGCATGAGTTTTCCTGATGTCATAAACGGTCAGAATCAGCTTAGTGTTCGCTTATGTGCTAAAAGAGGGACTTTTGAGAGCCGTTTCCCCGCAGCTACTCCAAGGAAAACAAACAAATTAACGGAGCTGAACGTGAATCCCCCCCACCACCGCCCACCCCTTTTTTTTCCCCTCACTCATGTTTCTTTTCCCTTTTTACCTCCTTTATGATGAATTCCTGTTCTGTCTATAGAAGTGTCTATTTGTACGTCTCTAAATGTTTTGATGATTTGAACCCTATTGGAAACAAGTGTAATGCTTAATTGGGTCGTCCACTCACAGTTAACAGCCTTTGTATTGAGTTTGTGCTTGAAATGTACTGTAATTCTGCAAACTGTTAATAAATTCTTCAATCAATCAATCAATCAATCAATCAAACAATGGAAGTAAATGAGAGCCTATTTTTTAGTGGTGCAAACCACTCCAACAACTGGCTTTGTACCCGTGTTTGTTCGTACCAAAAAAACGAGCATGGTTGCTATGGTTAGCGACCAAAACACAAGCATGGTTGCTATGGTTAGTAACTATAACAATAAATGTGCAGTTGCACCACTCAGTTCACACAGGTGTGATTTGTTTCTAATATGTACTATTAAACTGCACAACGGAGCGAAATAATTCATGGAATGGACTAGTTTGCTCATAACAAAGTAAGAAAACAAACCCTCTTTCTGAGGTCCACACATGCTGTACAGCAAATATATTTATTGACACTGCTTAACCATTTTGACCAGCATTGAAAGCTTGACCAGGATCCTAACCTAGTAACCGTCGCTAACGTGGTATTGGCCAACAACGGGCTTGGGTGGGACTTAGCGAAGAGCTAATTGGATGATTTGAGGCATTTTGTTCTAAAAATGTGTTTTGCAAAAATCCACCTGTTGGTGGCGCTATAACAGGTGGTTGTGGGGGAGAGGTTCATTGCATCCAGGGTGTGTGTGTGTGTGTGTGTGTGTGTGTGTGTGTGTGTGTGTGTGTGTGTGTGTGTGTGTGTGTGTGTGTGTGTGTGTGTGTGTATGTGTGTGCAAAATTTGGCATCGACCGGGTTAACGGTGCCGGAGATTAGCTGTACACAGACGGACGGACGGACGGACACACGGACACACAGACTCACACCCACACCGGCCTGGTGGAGACAATAAAACATACTCTCTCCCCATGCCTTCGGCCTGGTGGAGACAATAAAACATACTCTCTCCCCATGCCTTCGGCCTGGTGGAGACAAACATACTCTCTCCCCCATGCCTTCGGCCTGGTGGAGACAATAAAACATACTCTCTCCCCATGCCTTCGGCCTGGTGGAGACAAACATACTCTCTCCCCCATGCCTTCGGCCTGGTGGAGACAATAAAACATACTCTCTCCCCCATGCCTTCGGCCTGGTGGAGAAAATAAAACATACTCTCTCCCCCATGCCTTCGGTCTGGTGGAGACAAACATACTCTCTCCCCATGTCTTCGGCCTGGTGGAGACAATAAAACATACTCTCTCCCCATGTCTTCGGCCTGGTGGAGACAATAAAACATACTCTCTCCCCATGTCTTCGGCCTGGTGGAGACAATAAAACATACTCTCTCCCCATGCCTTTAGCCTGGTGGAGACAATAAAACATACTCTCTCCCCAATGCCTTCGGCCTGGTGGAGACAATAAAACATACTCTCTCCCCATGCCTTCGGCCTGGTGGAGACAATAAAACATACTCTCTCCCCCATGCCTTCGGCCTGGTGGAGACAATAAAACATACTCTCTCCCCATGCCTTCGGCCTGGTGGAGACAATAAAACATACTCTCTCCCCATGCCTTCGGCCTGGTGGAGACAATAAAACATACTCTCTCCTCATGCCTTCGGCCTGGTGGAGACAATAAAACATACTCTCTCCCCATGTCTTCGGCCTGGTGGAGACAATAAAACATACTCTCTCCCCATGCCTTTAGCCTGGTGGAGACAATAAAACATACTCTCTCCCCAATGCCTTCGGCCTGGTGGAGACAATAAAACATACTCTCTCCCCATGCCTTCGGCCTGGTGGAGACAATAAAACATACTCTCTCCCCCATGCCTTCGGCCTGGTGGAGACAATAAAACATACTCTCT
The DNA here is from genome assembly GCF_951216825.1 of Electrona antarctica. Lineage (NCBI taxonomy): Eukaryota > Metazoa > Chordata > Actinopteri > Myctophiformes > Myctophidae > Electrona > Electrona antarctica. The sequence goes on from NC_136793.1 coordinate 4,605,852, forward strand.
CCCCATGCCTTCGGCCTGGTGGAGACAATAAAACATACTCTCTCCCCCATGCCTTCGGCCTGGTGGAGACAATAAAACATACTCTCTCCTCATGCCTTCGGCCTGGTGGAGACAATAAAACATACTCTCTGCCTTCGGCCTGGTGGAGACAATTACACCGTGGCACAAACACATAATAATACAACTCATTAGCTGTTCTCTACACACACAAACCCATTATCTATCATTAGACACAGTCACACAGGGGGATCAAATATGGCCCCGTCACAGAAGACAGTCTCCTGGAAATTACATGAACCCAGAAATGGTGATTAATGTAAACTGTTTATGATAGAAATAATATCTATATGGGCCTAATGGATGAAATTCAGTTTGGTTGTTAAAAGTTGCACGTTGAACAATTTGAGTATAATTAGCATAATATGTGACCATACCATTAACATCCTATACAAGGCAACTATTTCAAAATTTCATCATTGTTTAAGCATGTGGAACTATAGGTTTTTTTTCTCCTAAAAACGGCCATAGACTTACTGACCCGGTGATGTAATGGATGTGTTGTGGGTTGATTATTCTGTGAATAGGATGGGGGGGAGGGAGGGGGTTTTGTGTGTGTGTGTGTGTGTGTGTGTGTGTGTGCGCGCGTGCGTGCGTGCGTGCGTGCGTGCGTGCGTGCGTGCGTGCGTGCGTGCGAGTGAGTGTTTTGAGTTCAATTTTGTATACTGTAAAATGATTATGCTGTTTTTGCTTGATCAGAAAACAAATAAAAAATTGAATGAGAAAAAAAAAAACATGAGGGTCTAACATGAGACCTATTCCAGTAGACTGACTTGACAGGCGTATTTGTTGAGGCGTGTTGCATACGAGGAGATGAAATGTTTCTACAAGTACACTCGCCGCTCCACCTCATGTGGTAACCAAACCTTTTCATGCAAGGACTCCCAAATTGATACCACTTAGCCCGCGGACCCCCCATTTGAAAAGATACGCCAGGGGACCCCCATAAGAGAAGATTTTTACGGCTCTAGCAGTGATTCTCAACCCGTTTAGGACCCCCAGTTTGACATGCATTAGTCTACGGACTTTAACAGCATTTCTATCTCGGGGACCCCCGATTTATATTGTAAAATCAATGTTAATTTAACTCTGAGAGGAGCAGCCTATCACCATTGCACTATAGGTGGAGGAGCAGCCTATCACCATTGCACTATAGGTGGAGGAGCAGCCTATCACCATTGGGCTATAGGTGGAGGAGCAGCCTATCACCATTGGGCTATAGGTGGAGGAGCAGCCTATCACCATTGGGCTATAGGTGGAGGAGCAGCCTATCACCATTGGTCTATAGGTGGAGGAGCAGCCTATCACCATTGGGCTATAGGTGGAGGAGAAGCCTATCACCATTGGTCTATAGGTGGAGGAGCAGCCTATCACCATTGGTCTATAGGTGGAGGAGCAGCCTATCACCATTGGGCTATAGGTGGAGGAGCAGCCTATCACCATTGGGCTATAGGTGGAGGAGCAGCCTATCACCATTGGGCTATAGGTGGAGGAGCAGCCTATCACCATTGGGCTATAGGTGGAAGAGCAGCCTATCACCATTGGGCTATAGGTGGAGGAGCAGCCTATCACCATTGGGCATAGGTGGAGGAGCAGCCTATCACCATTGGGCTATAGGTGGAGGAGCAGCCTATCACCATTGGGCTATAGGTGGAGGAGCAGCCTATCACCATTGGGCTATAGGTGGAGGAGCAGCCTATCACCATTGGGCTATAGGTGGAGGAGCAGCCTATCACCATTGGGCTATAGGTGGAGGAGCAGCCTATCACCATTGGTCTATAGGTGGAGGAGCAGCCTATCACCATTGGGCTATAGGTGGAGGAGCAGCCTATCACCATTGGGCTATAGGTGGAGGAGCAGCCTATCACCATTGGGCTATAGGTGGAGGAGCAGCCTATCACCATTGGTCTATAGGTGGAGGAGCAGCCTATCACCATTGGGCTATAGGTGGAGGAGCAGCCTATCACCATTGGGCTATAGGTGGAGGAGCAGCCTATCACCATTGGGCTAGGTGGAGGAGCAGCCTATCACCATTGGGCTATAGGTGGAGGAGCAGCCTATCACCATTGGTCTATAGGTGGAGGAGCAGCCTATCACCATTGGGCTATAGGTGGAGGAGCAGCCTATCACCATTGGGCTATAGGTGGAGGAGCAGCCTATCACCATTGGGCTATAGGTGGAGGAGCAGCCTATCACCATTGGGCTATAGGTGGAGGAGCAGCCTATCACCATTGGGCTATAGGTGGAGGAGCAGCCTATCACCATTGGTCTATAGGTGGAGGAGCAGCCTATCACCATTGGGCTAGGTGGAGGAGCAGCCTATCACCATTGGGCTAGGTGGAGGAGCAGCCTATCACCATTGGGCTATAGGTGGAGGAGCAGCCTATCACCATTGGGCTATAGGTGGAGGAGCAGCCTATCACCATTGGGCTATAGGTGGAGGAGCAGCCTATCACCATTGGTCTATAGGTGGAGGAGCAGCCTATCACCATTGGGCTATAGGTGGAGGAGCAGCCTATCACCATTGGGCTATAGGTGGAGGAGCAGCCTATCACCATTGGTCTATAGGTGGAGGAGCATCCTATCACCATTGGGCTATAGGTGGAGGAGCAGCCTATCACCATTGGGCTCCCATGCATGGCGTCACTGTGTGCATACATCAGTGGTCCCCAAAGTGGGGTCCGGGGACCCACAGGGGTACCTGGGGGAGTTCCAGGGGGTCCCCAGCTAAATGATAGTTTGGAACCAAATGGACCCTTATGGGTCTGTAACTCAGAGAGTGTACACATGGAACCAAATGGACCCGTTAATCCATTTGTACACTCTCAGAGTTAAAATAACATTGATTTTACAATATGAATTGGGGGTCCCAGAGATAGAAATGCCATAAAATGGGGGGTCCGTAGACTAAAAAGCACATCAAACTGCGGGTCCTTGAAATTAAACTGGTTGAGAATCACTGCTAGAGCCGTAGAAATCTTCTCTTATGGGGGTCCCTGGCATATCCTATATCTTTCAATTTGGGGGTCCAGACCCACAGGAACGCACCCAGGGTGCTGGCCCGATTCCGGCGAACCGCCCCGCGTCCGAAACGGTTGAGAAATGACAGTTACCGTGTGGGGGTCCCTCTACTGTACCCTCTACTGTACTGTACTGTCACTGTACTGTACTGGCACACCCGAAATCACCATATATACAGTTAATATGTGCGTGTGTTTGTGTGTGTTAGGTTTCGCACAGGTGGTAAAAACAACCATGCTGTTTTCGTGCTCAGACGCACCCACCCAGCCAGCCACCCACCCAGCCAGCCACCCACCCAGCCAGCCAGCCAGCCACCCAGCCAGCCACCCACACACACAGTCACTTAAGGAAGTGGTTGCACCACTTTAAAAAAAGTACTCGCTACGCTCCCATTTCAAGTTTTCAAATGTGTACAAATATTTTGAAAATAGCAGCTCTACAAGATCACAATGCGCCTACTTGTCAAATGGCTGAAATGTATATAGGGCTGAAGTGTTTCATGTATATGTTTTGTGACAATAATCAAAGTAACTATAGTGACTATAGTGAAGTTTTCATATCATTGTAGTGGAGTTCAAGTACAGTATTTGCCTCTGAGATGTAGTGGAGTAAAGTAAAATAATTGGAAACAAGTACAAATACCTCAAAATTGTACCTGTAAGTAAGTAAATATACTTATAGTTACTTTACACCAGTAGTTCCCAAACCTTTTCATGTCAAGGACCCCCGAATGTACACTCATTAGCCTGCGGACCCCCATTAGAAAAGATACGCCGAGGACCCCCATAAGAGAAGATGTTTACGGCTCTAGCAGTGATTCTCAACCCGTTTAATTTCAAGGAACCTGCAGGTTTCACTTGAATTAACCCATTTTGACCTGAGATCAGCTTCTAAAAATGTCTTCTACATCCTGACAGTTTTCTGAAAAAGCTATGTTTCTATGTCAGTCGTTCTTCGATTTTTCAAAAATAGCAGACCTATGAATAATCTTATACTGAATTCATAGATATTATTTTACACCAACTAGATTACTTAAAATGGGAATCGCGGATAATAACACATGTTGGAAATGCAAAGAAGAAATTGGCACATATATGCATATGATTTGGGACTGTCGCATAGTATACCCTTTCTGGTGTAGGGTACTGGAATTCCTTGAGAAATGGGTGGGATTGACATTGCCCAGAGATCCGCGGCTCTGTCTATTAGGGGACAGAACTGCTGTCCCTGGCATATCTAAAAATTATTTCACTATTATAAAGGTTGGACTTGTTACCGCTGCCAGAATACTGTTGCGTCATTGGAAGGTCCCCAGAACACCTGGGCTTAAAGAATGGAATGAAGAAATGATCAAAATAACATCATATGAATATATGTTGGGCAGGGTAGATGGAGAAAGTAAAATGAAAGAGACATGGGATGAGTTCTGGATGTATATGAACCTTAAATGATTTCCTTGTTATTTTTCTTCTTTTTATTTTTTATTTTAACTGTTATGTTTCTTGGACTGGCTATCTGTAAGGTATGTTGTAATGTTTGTAATGCTGCTTTGTACTGAACCTAGATTTTGTACGATTTTGAAAAACAAATACAATTTTGAATTATAAAAAAAAAAATAGCAGACCTACAAGCTCATAGCGCGCCACTCGGTGGCGCGCTATGAGCTTGTTACAGACCCATATGGGTCCATTTGGTTCCTATAATTATCATTTAGCTGGGGACCCCCTGGAACTCTCTCAAGGACCCCTATAGGGTCCCCGTAACCACTGCTTTACACCACTGGGCACAGTGTACAGTATGACAGCTGCAGATCATGCAAGGTCTTGGGGCATCACTGCGTCTCTCTCTCTCTCTCTCTCTCTCTCTCTCTCTCTCTCTCTTAGATGACGAACATGTAAATGTGAAGATGACGCCGGCGGGCCCTGCCTGCACCTCAGATATGCAGATATATGCATATTCTAGTAGTTTCTATATTATGTTAATTTTGTGGGACAAGTTTGTTTATGATCTTTGTTCCCGTGTTTACGTCAACGTGAGCGATGGCGTGACAGAGTGAATATGAATGGGGTCTCAATAAACTGCATTGCACAGGGAGGGGAGGGGGGGGGGGGGGGGGAGGAATCAGTGTGACTGATTCTGAATAAAAAGCAAATGCATTGAATTGGAGCAGTTGTACATGTATACCAGGGGTGGGCAACTTTGACGACGTAGAGGGCCACTATATTTCCACACTCACTCCAGAGGGCCACATTGCATATACAGGCCGTAGCAAAAATAGCTGATCTACAAAATGGTAAATGGTAAATGGTGCATTTATATAGCGCCTTTATCCAAGGCGCTTTACATAGATTGTGCATTACATTCACCCATTCATACACACATTCATACACCGATGGCGGCGGAAGCCATGCAAGGTACCAACCAGCACATCGGGAGCAATTTGGGGTTCAGTGTCTTGCCCAAGGACACTTCGACATGTAGACAGGAGGAGCCGGGATTCGAACCGCCGACCCATGGATCATTGGACAACCTGCTCTACCTCTTGAGCCACAGTCGTGCAAAACACGTCGCATTGCGATGCGTTTTGAGCTTGTAGAGTCATGTATACCATATAGCTGTACTGATGTGACCATTAGAAACCTCCATCAAACCAGACGTTTGTCTTGGCCCTCTGAACCAGCTGTAGAACAACATGTAATTTCATTAAAAAAAATCACACCCGTGTGAACTGAGTGGTGTAAGGTCTTATATAGACTGATCAGCTGTGGTCTGACGTAATGTCTGACGTAATGAAATCACACCCGTGTGAACTGGGTGACCATAGCAACCATGCTCATTTTTGAGTGGTGTAAACCACTCCTACAACTGGCTTTGTTAGTCTGTCTGTCTGTCTGTCTGTCTGTCTGTCTGTCTGTCTGTCTGTGCTCAAAAAATGAGCACGGTTGCTATGGTCACCCAGTTCACACGGGTGTGATTTCATTACGTCAGACATTACGTCAGACCACAGCTGATCAGTCTATATAAGACCTTACACCACTCAGTTCACACGGGTTTGATTTATTTTGGTACGGGCAGACACGTAAACTAACAAAGCCAGTTGTAGGAGTGGTTTACACCACTCAAAAACTATGAGGGTGTCAGATTTATTTTTGAGTGGTGTAAACCACTCCTACAACTGGCTTTGTTAGTCTGTCTGTCTGTCTGTCTGTGCTCAAAAAATTAGCATGGTTGCTACGGTCACCCAGTTCACCCGGGTGTGATTTCATTACCTCAGACATTACGTCAGACCACAGCTGATCAGGCTATATAAGACCTTACACCACTCAGTTCACACAGGTGTGATTTTTTTAAATAGCAGATGCCACCTCACCCCTGCCCACTTTGACAGGCTGGAAAGGCTTAGGGTCGACGACAGAGTACAGCATCTTGCAATGGGTCTGGTCCACAAGATTCGCTACATCACCATGATACCCATGTACCTGTCTAGATACTTCCTTAATGTTACCGAAGTCCACACCCACAACACCAGAGGGAGTTCAACAAACCATGTGCAGCCCAGATTCGGCACAAACATGGGACTAAATTAATTTCGCTCCTATGCCACCAAAATGTAGAACGCTCTACCAACAGTCATTAAGACAAGCAAATCCCAAGGCACCTATACGGACGGCTGCAATTCGAAACTGGCCCCTGTAAAATCTGAATCCCCCATCCACCCCTTTCCTCCCTCGCTGTATATGTGTTTTCCCCCTTTTTTACCTCCTCTATGATGAATTCCTGTTCTGTTCTTTGACTACCGGTACATAGAAGTGTATATTTGTACGTCTCTAAATGTGTCGATGAATTGAACAAGGTGGACCCTCTTGTAAACAAGTGTAATGCTTAATTGGGTCGTCCATTCACAGTTAACAGTCTTTGTATTGAGTTTGTGCTTGAAATGTATTGTAATTCTGCAAACTGTTAATAAATATTTCAATCAATCAATCAATCAATCAATCAATCAATCAATCAATCAATCTGCATTGTGATGTGAAGCATTGTGAGGTGAAAAGGCAAACAAGTGTCTATGAGTGTCAGTCTGAAATCGGAATGATCTGCAAAAGAAAACATATATATGGAACTATGGAAAAACACCTGCATTTTGAGGATATATAAATGCAAAAGCTGAAGTGAATGAAGGGCCTGCGGCCACGTTTCCTCCACACGCATCAGATCCACGCAGGCGTGTGCATGAGCAGCACTCTGCTGCCTGCCTGCCTGCCTGCGTGGGACCTAATGATCACAGTAGGATAACCCATTCTGGACGGGAACCCCTTTTGGTGTTTTAACTAAGCATTACGTTATAGCCATTGAAAAATAGCAGATCTACAAGCTCATAGCGCGCCACCGAGTGGCGCGCTATGAGCTTGTAGGTCTGCTATTTTTGAAAATTCGTGAACATGCGGCACAAATCTTGGAATATATATTCTTTCAGAGCGAACGTTTTTTTTTATTTTGACGTCAGGCCTGAATGGGATAAAAATACTCTCTGCGTGGTAGCCTACTGTATACTGTACTGTATATATAGCCAACAGCTCATGTGTGCTTTCATATAGGAGTTGTATTTGACATTGTATTTGACTGCTGCAGAAGGGAATTAAAAACGCATAATAATGATATTATTAATAATATAATAATAATTGTTATTATTATAATTATTATCATCATCTTAAAACACACCCTGTTAAATAATACATAATGTGATTGTTTTTGTTTTAATCTTCTGCGGGGCTTCTGTTCTGACAACAACAATAGTCGCTCTGGTGTACATAGAGCTGCCGCTGTCCAGGGTGCTGACCACTGTCCACATGGTGCTGACCGCTGTCCATGGTGCTGACCATGGTGCTGTCCATGGTGCTGACCATGGTGCTGTCCATGGTGCTGACCGCGCGCCTCTTGGAGTAAAGTCCACCCGCAGGTGAAGACAGAACGCTTTATAGGCCATAGGAGGTCTATAAGAACAACACATTGTGGTCTACATAAAACAGTCACATATAGACTATAACAAACAGCCAGGTAAACATCTCACTCTCTCTACCGCCTGCCTGCCTGCCTACATGCCTGCCTGCCTGCCTGCCTGTATACATACATGCCTGCCTGCCTGCCTGCCTGCCTGCCTGTATACATGCCTGCCTGCCTGCCTGCCTGCCTGTATACATGCCTGCCTGCCTGCCTGCCTGCCTGCCTGCCTGCCTGCCTGCCTGCCGCAGACATGAGTTCCCTCACAGCCTTCGCATGAACCCATTAAAGACCTGAGACCAGATTCTACAAATGCCTTCTAAACACTAACGCCATTCAAAACAAAAACAAAACTCTATGTCAGTGGTTCTCTCTAACGCGCTCATGTCAAGGAACCCCAAAGAATCATCAACCTCCATCTCAAAAAATGTTGTTCCAGGGACCTCCCAGAAGCAAACATTTGAATTTGAAAACGGTCGCTGAGAAATAAAACAGAATATATACAAGCTCTACAAGCTCGTAGATCTGCTATTTTTCAACAGCTATATAAAGTTTACCACAACGGTTTACGCTTTCCTTCGGTCTAAAGGTGGTTAATGAATTATGGCTCATCTCTCTCACCTTCCACCTCGTCTTCGGGCAGGGTGACGGGCTCGTTGTAGGCGAGCATGTCAGGTATGGTGCAGATTCCGCGGTACATCAACTTCGCGGTGACCGGGTGCATCGGCATGGTGGCTGGCTGGGCTGGGCTGCAGCCTGGGCTGCAGAGGGCTGCAGAGGGCTGGCTGGCTGGCTTGGCTGCGACCTTTGGGCTTGCCCCCTCGATCGGGCCCCGCGAGCAGCTCCTCACATGGAGAGGTCTAGCAGCGTTGCTTCAGATCCCAACTTTCCCCCCGCAGCGCTGCCACCACCGAGGCAAGGCAGGCGAGGCGAGTCCATGAAAGACGCCAAAACTCCGCCGTTCGATAAGGAGGGAGGCGGTGGTGGTGGTGGTGGTGGTTGTGTGGCCGCCGCGGGGGACCAGGCGTTGAATTCTGTAGAAATTAGAATATATCCACTGAAATGTTCTTTTGTTTCTTTTTGGTCAGGGAACTTCTCCCCACATCCCTCAGTTAGAGAGAGAGAGAGAGAGAGAGAAACTACCACAGCTCAGACCGAGACAATGCGCATGATATCACGGTTCCATTCCAATCAACACACACACACACACACACACACACACACACACACACACACACACACACACACACACACACACACACACACACCTCTCTCAAGCTAAAACAAAATTAGCAAGGACCGCGGTTGCGCTTGTTATTTATTTCTCTCACCAGCGCGGGGAAGACCGATCAAGAAGCCGAGTCGAGCACACCATGAGCCCGCGTATAGCTACATGCACCACCGCCACGCAACGAAACGCACCGTTTGCTCTGGAGGAGAGAATTCACCAATCCACTTGTTGGATTAGTGCGCTCCCCTTGACGCACGAACTCCTCCCGTCTTCACCACCAGAGCCACGGGGTTGTTCCATGCGGCTCCATTTAGAATCAACATCAAGCGACGACGGCGAAATATATAGCAAAAATTGGCGTTTACGCGCCTCTCTCTCTCCAGAGCACAGAAAGATGATGTGCGGATCGGATCTTCGCAGAGGATCGATTCGAGTGAATGACTGTCCGCTATAGGTCCGCTCCGCTCGGTCTTAATTGGCCGTGCGTGCGTGCGTGCGTGCGTGCGTGCGTGGAACGAACGGGGGCGCGCTGCTATGGGCTGGTGTCCACTTTGTTCCACTTCCACTCAGCACTGACTCGCCTTGTTGTTTCACTCAGGTGAGGCAACGTAGTGAGTCTCTCTCTTCTCTCTCTCTCTCTCTCTCTCTCTCTCTCTCTCTCTCTCTCTCTCTCTCTCTCTCTCTCTCTCTCTCTCTCTCTCTCTCTCTCTCTCTCTCTCTCTCTCTCTCTCTCTCTCTCTCTCTCTCTCTCTCTCTCTCTCTCTCTCTCTCTCTTGCAAGGACATGCAGGCACCTATAAGGTCTGCTAAAATGATGAAACATATGCAGAAAAGCCCGTTTTCGGCTTGTTTCCACTGGGGTCCGGGTCCTCACGTGCTCAATTCATCAGAAACTAACTCCCTCATTCTGAATTCCGCTCCGTTTCCACGCTATGCTATACGCTAGACTCTATAGCCTATATAGGGGTTCTCAATCTCAACCTTTTCAGGCTGGGACCCCCAAAATAATCACATTTGAACTGGGGACCCCCACCCTGGGGAGTGGGGACCCCCACCCTGGGGACCCCCACCCTGAGAAGCACTTGGAATTGTAGGAGTTCAGTTGAGGAATTACAATTAGGGTTTTTTTTTTTCCGTAAATATTGTGAAAACAGCAGATCTACAAGCTCACAACGCCTCGCAATTCGAGGCGTTGTGAGCTTGTAGATCATCTATTTTCACAGTATAGTTTGTTTGATTACTTTTTCTTTCTTCTTTTTTTAGATATTAAAAATGTCTCAAAAGTCCTTAAATGGTCACTTCACTCACTGTCACCTGGACCCCCCCCCCCCCCCAGGTTGAGAACCCCTGCATGGTCTATAGCGCCTATCCTGGTCGGGCCCACGCATGATGACGACCCCCAGGTTGAGACCCCCTGCATGGTCTAGCCTATCCTGGTCGGGCCCACGCATGATGACCCCCAGGTTGAGACCCCCTGCATGGTCTAGCCTATCCTGGCCGGGCCCACGCATGATGACGACCCCCAGGTTGAGACCCCCTGCATGGTCTAGCCTATCCTGGCCGGGCCCACGCATGATGACGACCCCCAGGTTGAGACCCCCTGCATGGTCTAGCCTATCCTGGCCGGGCCCACGCATGATGACGACCCCCAGGTTGAGACCCCCTGCATGGTCTAGCCTATCCTGGCCGGGCCCACGCATGATGACGCACCGTCGTGGTTGGTCTCCCGGCCCCGTCGGCGCACCGACGTGCCAAAAGTGTGATTAATGGCGGCGTACGGTTGACTTCCCTGTGGCGGCTCTTTCTAATATGAATTAATGCATCATAACCCGCTGCATGGGGCTCATATTCCTACCTTGTACATGTGTGTGACTGCAGTGCGTGCCCCTTGCTCCCATCCTGTAGGCCAGGGGGTTCCCACACTTTTTCATCTCAAGGACCCCCACATTGACACGAATTAGCCTGCGGACCCCCATTTGAAAAGATATGCCAGGGACCCCCATAAGAGAAGGTTTGTACGGTTCTAGCAGTGATTTTTAACCCGTTTAATTTCAAGGACCCCCAGTTTGACATGCATTAGTCTACGGACCCCCATTTAATGGCATTTCTATCTCTGGGACCCCCAACTTATATTGTAAAATCAATGCTAATTTAACTCTGAGAGCGTAAAAATGGAACCAAATGGACCCGTTAGGGTCCATTTGGTTCCATTTGTACACTCTCTGAGTTACAGACCCATAAGGGTCCATTTGGTTCCAAATTATCATTTAGCTGGGGACCCCCTGGAACTCCCTCAAGGACCCCTGGGGGTCCCCGGACCCCACTTTGGGAACCACTGCTGTAGGCCTACATACACTATAGTGTTCATTTTTACAGCAAATTCTGATTGAGTTTTATAGTCTTCTGAATACAACTACGTTTAGTTAATAGTCACATTTTTTGTCGACTAAATCTACACTTGATTTATAGTCGATTAAAATGTATTTTGGAGCCTTGGACTGGAGGGCCTTGATGGTGTCGTAATAATGGCTGATTTTAAACGTGGTTGCATGCTGAAAATAGCCGATCTACAAGCTCACAACCCACCACGCTGCCTGCATGGGACCCATTGTAAGCTCGTAGTTCTGCTACAGTGTTTTCAGCATGCAACCAAGACTTGTCTTTTAGTTCTATACTGGGTCTCTTCTCCACTATAGTCTAGTTTTTATTTGCTGATGAAATTGTCATTATATTTATTCATAGTTTTTAGTCATCATAGCTTAGTCTTTATTTCGTTTTTATTCAGGTTTCCTCAGTGAAAAAAAGGTACTCGACGGATATTTTTTCGTCGTAGTCTTAGTCGACAAAATCAACACATACAGCCTATACCCTACTCTAAAGTCTCTGTGGATATGGAGCGTCTTCCACACCATGCCTACATTTTGGACATTGATATTCCACACTGGTGTGGCATGATGATGAGACCACAATGGGGGCATTTGGAGAATTAGAATAGGGACACTGCATCTGTGCAAATCCAAATTTAATTGGTTTGATCACCAAGGGCAATTATTATGCTGCCTGGCTGGCATAATAATGGGAATTTTCACATTTGTGAGCGTGTGATAAATAAAAAACCCTGGAAACATCTGCAACATGTGAGTGACAGACACCATAGCCACAGAGACACCATAGCCACAGAGACACCATAGCCACAGAGACACCATAGCCACACAGAGACACCATAGCCACAGAGACACCATAGCCACAGAGACACCATAGCCACAGAGACACCATAGCCACACAGACACCATAGCCACAGAGACACCATAGCCACAGAGACACCATAGCCACAGAGACACCATAGCCACAGACACCATAGCCACAGAGACACCATAGCCACAGAGACACCATAGACACCATAGCCACAGAGACACCATAGCCACAGAGACACCATAGCCACAGAGACACCATAGCCACAGAGACACCATAGCCACCATAGTGACAGACACCATAGACCACAGACACCATAGCCACAGAGAGCCGCTATTTGAAATAGGATTGTGCTTATATTTCCGACTGACTGTTGGGTCGGGTAGGTTGGCATGCGAGGGAAAGATTGAACGAGGCTGTATGGCCAAGATCACTTGAATGTCATGTGTCACATTATGTGTCAGGGAGGGGCAGAGAGAGTTAGACAGCCAGGGGCTGAAATCCCGTAAGAGGGCACTTTTGGACCAAAATAGCAGATCTACAAGTTCTCAATGCGTCGTAGCGTGACGCGTTGAGAGCTTGTAGATCTGCTATTTTCGGTGGCGCAACCCAGCACTCTTTATCTACTGGAGATGCGGTGTGTAGCCTACGACATGGATTTTCGAAACAAATTAGTTCAACACAAAATGCTGCGTTCCAAGTTCAAGAGACTTAGAAAAAGCAATTCTCCTGAATGCTGCCTTCCTTCCGGTATGGCATGGAGGAAGGAAAGGAGTGGCGTTTTGCATTCCGTTCACCGTGTAGTAAATGCTGCGTTCGTGGTCTGGAGAGGGCAGTCTCTCAGTTGTTTTACAGAAGGGTAAAAGGGGCAGGGGCTGAAGCCCCCTTTGTGTGCACGTCCCTGTGTGTGTGTGTGTGTGTGTGTGTGTGTGTGTGTGTGTGTGTGTGTGTGTGTGTGTGTGTGTGTGTGTGTGTGTGTGTGTACTGTGCTCCTGACTCTGTGCAATTCATTTATCTTGCAGTGAAGGATTGGGAGTCTTTCATTATGCCAAAACATTCACATTGACCGTCCGCTGCACCACACCACACCCTCCCTGTTGTCACCCTCCCTGTTGTCACCCTCCCTGTTGTCCCCCTCCCTGTTGTCACCCTCCCTGTTGTCCCCCTCCCTGTTGTCACCCTCCCTGTTGTCACCCTCCCTGTTGTCACCCTCCCTGACACACGTGACACCCAGACATGTGTTTTGGTTTTGCTGTTTGTTTAGATGTTTGTGTTACTGATCAAACAATGGCAATGGAATTGAACGGTACAAGAAGATTCCTTTCATTTAAGCCATTATTTTAAGGGTGTGTGTGTGTGTGTGTATGCGTGCGTGCGTGCGTGCGTGCGTGCGTGCGTGCGTGCGTGCGTGCGTGCGTGCGTGCGTGCGTGCGTGCGTGCGTGCGTGCGTGCGTGCGTGCGTGCGGAACATGAAAGTTCTTAAGCCTCAAACACAAGCAGTAAAAGATAAGGTTGTTGTTTGTTTGTTTTACGTTCAGAGAATCCTAGGTAAAAAATAATAATGATTAAAAAAAGGGGAAAAAAGGAAAGATAATAAACTGTGCCTATACAGAAAACACAGAATGGTCCTCTGCTCCTCAGAACGGGCCTCTGCTCCACAGAACGGGCCTCTGCTCCACAGAACGGGCCTCTGCTCCACAGAACGGGCCTCTGCTCCACAGAACGGGCCTCTGCTCCTCAGAACGGGCCTCTGCTCCACAGAACGGTCCTCTGCTCCACAGAACGGTCCTCTGCTCCACAGAACGGTCCTCTGCTCCACAGAACGGTCCTCTGCTCCACAGAACGGTCCTCTGCTCCACAGAACGGTCCTCTGCTCCTCAGAACGGGCCTCTGCTCCACAGAACGGGCCTCTGCTCCTCAGAACGGGCCTCTGCTCCACAGAACGGTCCTCTGCTCCACAGAACGGTCCTCTGCTCCTCAGAACGGGCCTCTGCTCCACAGAACGGGCCTCTGCTCCACAGAACGGGCCTCTGCTCCACAGAACGGGCCTCTGCTCCACTCAACATCATTCACTGAAGACATTTACTTAAGTAGTATACTGTACTTGGTATTTGTACTTTACTTGAGTATTTTCAACTTCCACTACATCTCAGAGGCAAATACCAGTATTGTACAATTATTTGACAGCTTTAGTTACTATAGTTACGTTATAGATTTTTAGATTAGATTATTACAAAACATACATTACCCACTTCAGCCCTATATATATATATATATATATATATATATATATATATACGTACACATTTCGGCCATTTGAAAATAGCCGATCGACAAGCTCACAATGCGTCGCATCGCGACGCATTGTGAGCTTGTAGATTTCCAAAAAGATCTTTATACATTTGAAAACATGGGACATTCTGCACAACGAGTATACGTTCTACCTTTGGTACAGTTCAGTAAGTATACATTTTAACCCCTTTTGGTGTTACCATTATGTTATGCTTTAGCTATTGAAAAATAGCAGATCTACAAGCTCATGAGCTTGTAAGTCTGCTATTTTTGAAAAATCGAAGAACGACTGACATAGAAACATAGCTTTTTCAGAAAACTGTCAGGATGTAGAAGACATTTTTATCTGATCTCAGGTCAAAATGGGTTAATGCCAATACTACAAAGTACTACTACAAAGTACATTCACTCAAGTATACACTTTCAATTCCGGACTTTTACTTAGTAACGGAGTAGTTCCACATGGCAGTATTGATATACTTTTCCTAAAGTAAACCAATTGAGTACTTTTTCCCCAGCACTGCCCATTGATCTCTGTGCGACCTCACAGACTGCAGGTGTTATTTCCACAACAAAACAACCCATCTATAAAGTCCAGGGAAATGGAGTGCTTAACCCGATGTTCCTCTAAAGTGGACTCCTGCGGCTCTCTGGGTTCATTTAGAGAGGGGTGGGGGGGGTCTAAATCGACCCTTAGAAGTCTGTAACTCCGAATGGAACCAATGTTTGTGTACTGTCCAAATAATGGCAAAAGACACGGCGAAGCTGCCTTTGCCAGCTACGTACCTAGGATGTGGAACTCTCTTCCTCTCCATATCAGACTGGCAACCTCAGTTGATGACTTTAAGAAGCGGCTAAAAACCCACTACTATGACCTCGCCTTTAACTGATTCTGTTTCCTTCATGATTCCTTATCTTAAATTTACTTCTAATATTCAACGAATTCTACTGACCAGATTTGAAGCTATTACTTTTTTACCCTTGTTAAGTTTTTGCATTTATGTGAATTCTTCTTTTTACTGTATGTAAAGCACTTTGAACTACACTTGTGTCTGAAAGGTGCTCTATAAATAAAGATTATTATTATATTATTATTATTATCACTGTCAGAATTAAGGGGAGACCTTACTTCATTGTCCGGGGGGTCCCCAAGTCGTCTACTCTGTACATGTCTGTACATGACTGTACATGGCCCCATCGGCCTATAAGTTCCCCCACTCTACACCAAATCTCCTTGCTGGTTCTACAAGCTCGCTAACAACATGTTATAAGGTTCAGGGTTAATGAATGTTCACCAACCTTAATGCATATTCGCCAACCTTAATGCATGTTCGTCAACCTTAACACATGTTCGCCAACCTTAACGCATGTTCGCCAACCTTAATGCATGTTCGTCAACCTTAACGCATGTTCGCCAACCTTAATGCATGTTCGCCAACCTTAATGCATGTTCGCCAACCTTAATGCATGTTCGCCAACCTTAATGCATGTTCGTCAACCTTAACGCATGTTCGCCAACCTTAACGCATGTTCGCCAACCTTAACGCATGTTCGCCAACCTTAACGCATGTTCGCCAACCTTAACGCATGTTCGTCAACCTTAACGCATGTTCGCCAACCTTAATGCATGTTCGCCAACCTTAATGCATGTTCGCCAACCTTAATGCATGTTCGCCAACCTTAACGCATGTTCGTCAACCTTAACGCATGTTCGCCAACCTTAACGCATGTTCGCCAACCTTAACGCATGTTCGCCAACCTTAATGCATGTTCGCCAACCTTAATGCATGTTCGTCAACCTTAATGCATGTTCGTCAACCTTAACGCATGTTCGCCAACCTTAATGCATGTTCGGACTAACGGGACTTGGGATCTATGGGCAGACACCAGGCCGGTTTTAATGGGATGGTGTTTGTGACTTGTCCTGTCCCTGTCTGTCTGTTTGACTGTGTCCATCTACCTGTCCACCCATCCATGTCTCTATTGTGTGGAGAAGTAGCAGGTGGTGGTGAGCTGTCACAGCAGCACCTCCACTCCACTCCACCCCATTGTCTGCTGTCTGGTCGCTCTCAATGGATACTGAGACATCTGAGGAACACAGACAAAGCCCTGGACTGTATATATACACGTCGACAACCCTTCTGACAGAGTAATGACACTGCAGGAATGTGCCCAGACATGGGGGGGAGAAATGGTGTGTCATCGGCAGGGATCACAAACATGTCTGCACACAGACAAATGTGTCTGTCTGTGGCAAAGACTTGGTCTTGTCCGTGTGGCAAACTTTTGATTTAGTTTTACACACCATTATAATGTTCTTATTCTGATCATAACACCCACTTTAATACTGAATGTCAAGTCTCCAGGTTTTCTTCAGAATATGTATGACAATTATTTACTATGACACTATGTGGCACATTATTAAACTATAGTAACTAAAGTTTTCAAATAAATGTTGTGGAAGGAAAAAAGTACTCACAGTTCTTACTTAAGTAAAAGTATCAATACTGTAATGTAGAAGTACTTCCGCTGTAAAAGTAAAAGTCTGCTGTTCAAAATTAGTACAAAAGTATTGGTGTCAAAAATGTACTTACGTAGGCTACACAAGTTTCAAATGTATAAAGCTCACAATGCGTTGTAACTTGCGAGGTATGCTTTGGCATTGGCTATTTTCAAATGGCCGAAATGTATATAAGGCTGATGTGGTTACTGTATGTTTTGTAATTACATTACATTACATTACAGTCATTTAGCAGACGCTTTTATCCAAAGCGACTTACAATAAGTGTATTCAACATAGGTAGGGAACAAAAACTACTAATCACCAGAAGTCTTTAGTGCATTTTCTGCAAAAACAAGCAACCAAGAGTATACCTAGCGCTAAGGTAAAAGTGCAATATATCAGCTACCTATTTCCTTAAACAGATGAGACAAAATAGCTAAATCAAATGAGCATGAGCTAAAACAATTAAGTGTATCGACTAAACAAGATCCAATAAACAATACAACAATAGAAAACAAGCGTTCGTACAACTAGTTAACAACAAGTAGGTCAGGCAGAGAGGAAGGGTAGTGTTTCCTGAAGAGGTGGGTTTTCAACCTGCGCCGAAATATGGGCAGTGACTCTGCTGTCCTAACATCAGTGGGAAGTTCATTCCACCACTGTGGGGCCAGAACAGAAAAGAGTCGTAATAAGAAAATCTATACAAATTAAACTAGTAACTAAAGTTTTCAAATAAATGTAGTGGAATAAAAGTACAACATTTGCCTCTGAGACGTAGTGCAGTAGAAGTAAACGTATTGGAAATTGGAAATACTCAAGTACAAATACCTCAAAATTGTATACTTAAAGGAGAATTCCATGCTAGAAGGCTTTCTTAACTTTATTTGTATAGTTGTTACGTCCCCACCAAAGAGGTCCAGGTGTTATTTTGTGCAAAAGTGCAGTATTGGCTATTTCCCCTAATATATAAGCCCTCAATGGGGGTTGGGTTTTTGTGCTAATTTGCTTATTTCCATCGCAATAAGTAGTAAGGTGTGCCGCTTGGGATACTATTTACATTATGAAGAGAGGATATATACAAAAAAATGAATTGATTTTTGAGCGATGGAAAAAACCGAATTAGCACAACACCCCAATGCCCCATTCAATTCAATTCAATGCAATGCAATTCATTGAGGGCTTATATCAGGGGAAATAGCCAATAATGCGCTTTTGCACAACATAACACCTGGACCTCTTTGGTGGGGACGTAACAACTACAAATAAAGGTAAGAAAGCCTTCTAGCATGGAATTCTCCTTTAAACCATTTTGGGGCGGGAACCCCTTTTGGTGTTTTAAACATTATGTTATAATTTAGCTATTGAAAAATAGCAGATCTACAAGCTCATAGCGCGCCACCGAGTGGCGCGCCACGAGCTTGTAGGTCTGCTATTTTTGAAAAATCGTGAAAATCATTATTTATTTCAGAAAACTGGAGAATTTAGGTTTTTTTTAAATTTTGAGGTCATGCCTAAATGGGTTAAGTACAGTACTTAAAGGTATATTCAGTGATTTGACTTAATTCAAATATCACTTGTTTTTTCCTTTTTTCTGGATAATCCTCCCTACTATAGAGTGTGCTGACCATATAAGGAGTTCCTCCCTGTCCCCAGTGAGCCCCTGGGGTCAAAAAACCCTAGTTTCAGTTTTGGTGGCGGGTGGCAAAGCCTTCATCCAATCAGGATGAGAGGGGCCTTCCTCCAATCATGATCGAGTGGGGGCGGGCCTTGGTGCACATGCTGTTGGCCTGTTGCACTTCCCCCCACTGTAGAGCGTGCATGTGCACATTTTGTTACTGGGGCGGACTGGGTGGTTTTCCAAATCACCCAAATCACTGAATGCTCCGTTAAGTAATTGTATTTAGTTACTTTCCCCCACTGCATAAGGTGGTGATCTCATAAGGTGGTGATCTCATAAGGTGGTGATCTCATAAGGTGGTGATCTCATAAGGTGGTGATCTCATAAGGTGGTGATCTCAGCACAATCAAGTAACTCAGTATTGCCAGTGGATTATCACAATGTTAAAAATCAACTCATTAAAAAATAATTACTAAACCTAAATGTGAAAAAAAGATCAAATTAACCCATTTTGACCTGGGAACGATTCTTCAAATGTCTTCTAAATCCTGATCCTTAACTAGTTGTACGAACGCTTGTTTTCTATTGTTGTATTGTTTATTGGATCTTGTTTAGTCGATACACTTAATTGTTATAGCTCATGCTCATTTGATTTAGCTATTTTGTCTCATCTGTTTAAGGAAATAGGTAGTTGATATATTGCACTTTTACCTTAGCGCTAGGTATACTCTTGGTTGCTTGTTTTTGCAGAAAATGCACTGAAGACTTCTGGTGATTAGTAGTTTTTGTTCCCTACCTATGTTGAATACACTTATTGTAAGTCGCTTTGGATAAAAGCGTCTGCTAAATGACTGTAATGTAATGTAATGTAATGTAAAAGCTATGTTTTTCTATGTCAGTCGTTCTCAAACACTTTCATGTCACTTTTCACGATTCTTCAAAAATAGCAGACCTACAAGCTCGTAGCGCGCCACTCGGTGGCGCGCTATGAGCTTGTAGATCTGCTATTTTTCAATAGCTAAAGCATAACATAATGCTAACACCAAAAGGGGTTCCCACTTCCCGCCCAAAATGGGTTAAGCACGGATAAATTGTTATGACAAAATGTCAAAATAAACCCCTCAGTTCAGGCAGAATATTGTATGTAGTGCCTGGGAGTGGAGAGAAGCAATGAAAAGCATCATTAGAATCGTTTTTTAATTATTTATTAAAGCCTCCCGTTGTGTAAAAGGCCATTATTTATGAAGCTGTTGTGTAGTAAAAGTACAAAGTTGAGAAATGGAGACACTCAAGTACAGAAAAAAGTAGATCAAAATTGTACTTGTTCACAGTAAACTAGAGCGGCGCCCCCCCTTTGGGCACTGGCCTACTCGGAACGATGCAAGTTGGAAATGCATTCCCCACTCAGATGCGTTGGAGCCATAGAGTATATAAAGGATAGAGACCGAACTGGAGCACTAGCCCCGCCCCCAAGCTATTCATTTAGATGAAGTTGCTCAGTGGCGTTTTGAAGCACCCGGAAGACTGCCGGAAGTACCTCCTCCGGACCTCAAATTTGAGGTCCGGGGTGACGTATGGGTGACGTAGGGAGTGATGGTCCTACGTGTTAAAGCACGGGTCCGCCTGCAGTCCTTCCTCTTACCACTAGGGCCCAGTGCTTAAACGTTGGAGCGCCTCACTGGCCCCTTGGTTTGAGCCTCTACAGCGGTGCCCGTGGGGGACTTGCCTACTCGGAAAGATGCAAGTTAGAAAGGCATGCCCCACCCAGATGTTATGTCTGTGTCCCTTTTATGCCCATATATGGAGTTATTTGTCAGGCATGCATGCCCAAATATGGAGTCTATGCAGACGTCAGAATGATGTCAGAAACGGGCCAGCTCCATATACTGTATGGACCCCCTGGGCAGGGACCCTGTCCAGAGCCCGGCCGGGCAAAGGCCTTTTTGGGGCGGTTCTGGACAACCGTGAGTCCGACCGACTCAACACCGGCCACTGCACCCCCTGTGGTGGTGTGGAACGCGTGTGTCGAATTTGAACTTGGTGGGGCGAACGGTTCTCGAGTTACGTGGATTACAAACAGACAGACAGACGTACAGACAGACGTACAGACAGACAGACAGACGTACAGACAGACGTACAGACAGACAGACGTACAGACAGACGTACAGACAGACAGACAGACAGACAGACGTACAGACAGACAGACGTACAGACAGACACAGACGTACAGACAGACAGACAGACAGACAGACAGACGTGCAGACAGACAGACGTACAGACAGACAGACGTACAGACAGACAGACAGACAGACGTACAGACAGACAGACGTACAGACAGACAGACAGACAGACAGACAGACAGACAGACAGACAGACAGACAGACAGACAGACAGACAGACAGACAGACAGACAGAGACTTGGTGCATTTATGGATGGATGGCTGGATGGATGGATGGATGGATGGATGGATGGATGGATGGATGGATGGATGGATGGATGGAAGGATGGATGGATGGATGGATGGATGGATGGATGGATGGATGGAAATAGAAGATAGATGGACTGTGCATAGTTACGACCGAGTGACACAGCTATGCCTCTGAAGTCTACCATTAGATAATGCCTGCCTGCCGCCCAAAGGGTGATATAGCTTGGAAGGGCTGCTCATTAGCCAACCAACGGCAATTCTAGGCTGAATTGAATTAGAGCAGTGAAACCCCAAATACTAGAAATGTCGTGCCTTCTCACGACCCCCAAACTTACAAAAATGAAATTAAAAATACATTATTAATTGACCACTTTAAAGCCCTATTAATTTGTTTTAAAGCATGTGAAAATAGCCATTCTACAACCTCACAACTCGTCGATCACGACAAATGTGACCAGATTTGACTGAGAGACTGCCATCACGCAAATTCCAGCTTTTAAATGAGTTTATAGCACAGGCAGACTCTTCACATACTAGAGCATGTCTGAAATACGTGTCAGAGCTGAAATCGACATGTAAATATGAAATTAATGCTTAAACATGTAGCTAGGTGTAATGTTAGAGTCCACAGAAGTGAACCTTTCAAGCCTGTTTTCTCAACTCGCTGTTTCTCTGCAAGACATTACTCTATACGCCATATCTCCAAAACTGGTCGGTCAAACTGAACAACCAATATGTCAATTTGAAGCTATGATTCCCTGCTTTCATATGACATGGAAAAAAGAAAATTAAAAAAAATCCAATGGCAGCCCCTCACAAATGTTATACTCCTCATTTTCACCTCAGAATACTAATTCTGACACTCCCACCACTTCCATCTCAATAGAGAGACGCTCTGGACATGAATATAACGAAGGGCAACATGAAAGAGAAGAGGTCACAGAACATGTATTATTGTTGCACATAAAAGAGAGGCTAAGGAATAGAGATAATACAATAATCACACCTGTGTGAAGTGAGGGGCGCTCTGATGATCATTCATCATCATACTGTACATACATCATCTCATTCCGGCCAATCACGAATTGCGTCCTCACTTTGTGTTTACACAAACACTCAAAAGCTGGCCATTCATTGTCAATGGCATTCAATGTGTGTGTGTCTGTGTCTGTGTGTGTGTGTGTGTGTGTGTGTGTGTGTGTGTGTGTGTGTGTGTGTGTTTGCACATACACATACACTCAAAGCTGGACATAAGAGGGGCTAGCGCCCCTCAAAAAAACGGAACTTCCATATACTGTATGTCTCCTAATAACCCATTATGTAAAATGCCGACAGTATATACAGTTCTGTTGAAGTGCAAAATATCCACTGCATGCCTAAGCTACTGTATACTGCATTATTGTATACGTACTGTATACTGTATGTGTCGGCTACAGCAGGGGTTCTCAACCCGTGGGTCGCGACCCCTCGGGGGGTCGCCAAATTATTTTAGGGGGTCCCCAAATTATTTTCCAAAAAAAAAGAAAAAAAAAAGATTTTTTTTTAAAGTTTTTCTTTCACGATTTTTCAAAAATAGCAGACCTACAAGCTCGTAGCGCGCCACTCGGTGGCGCGCTATGAGCTTGTAGATCTGCTATTTTTAAATAGCTAAATTATAACAATGCTTAAAACACCAAAAGGGGTTCCCGCCCAAAAGGGGGTCGGGAGGGGGCGGGGCGGGGGTCCCGAGACATTGCCAAAGCATTTCCGGGGGTCCCCGGCCAAAAAGGTTGAGAACCCCTGGGCTACAGTATGTGTGACAACACCCTTGAACCATATAATAATTCACCAGATATTACAATAAATTCCAACATTCAATATGGAATATGAATCCAAGGAACGGAAATAGGCATGTAACGATATTAAAAAATATATATATTTACAGTTTTTTTAATTTTATATAATTTATCGCCCCCCCTGAGATTTTTTATTTAACTACATTGCAAAAGAAGTAGCATTACTTTTGACAGTGCAGAAACATAATTGCCTTCATTGATGAGCATCAATGACCATCATCACGTGGGCACAGTCACAGACACACACACAGCTCCCCTCTACAGTCACAGACACACACAGCTCCCCTCTACAGTCACAGACACACACAGCTCCCCTCTACAGTCACAGACAGCTCCCCTCTACAGTCACAGACACACACAGCTCCCCTCTACAGTCACAGACACAGACAGCTCCCCTCTACAGTCACAGACACACACAGCTCCCCTCTACAGTCACAGACACACACAGCTCCCCTCTACAGTCACAGACACACACAGCTCCCCTCTACAGTCACAGACACACACAGCTCCCCTCTACAGTCACAGACACACACAGCTCCCCTCTACAGTCACAGACACACACAGCTCCCCTCTACAGTCACAGACACACACAGCTCCCCTCTACAGTCACAGACACACACAGCTCCCCTCTACAGTCACAGACACACACAGCTCCCCTCTACAGTCACAGACACACACAGCTCCCCTCTACAGTCACAGACACACACAGCTCCCCTCTACAGTCACAGACACACACAGCTCCCCTCTACAGTCACAGACACACACAGCTCCCCTCTACAGTCACAGACACACACAGCTCCCCTCTACAGTCACAGACACACAGCTCCCCTCTACAGTCACAGACACACACAGCTCCCCTCTACAGTCACAGACACACAGCTCCCCTCTACAGTCACAGACACACACACAGCTCCCCTCTACAGTCACAGACACCCAGCTCCCCTCTACAGTCACAGACACACACAGCTCCCCTCTACAGTCACAGACACACACAGCTCCCCTCTACAGTCACAGACACACACAGCTCCCCTCTACAGTCACAGACACACACAGCTCCCCTCTACAGTCACAGACACACACAGCTCCCCTCTACAGTCACAGTCACACACAGCTCCCCTCTACAGTCACACACAGCTCCCCTCTACAGTCACAGACACACACAGCTCCCCTCTACAGTCACAGACACACAGCTCCCCTCTACAGTCACAGACACACACAGCTCCCCTCTACAGTCACAGACACACACAGCTCCCCTCTACAGTCACAGACACACACAGCTCCCCTCTACAGTCACAGTCACACACAGCTCCCCTCTACAGTCAGACACACACAGCTCCCCTCTACAGTCACAGACACACACAGCTCCCCTCTACAGTCACAGACACACACAGCTCCCCTCTACAGTCACAGACACACAGCTCCCCTCTACAGTCACAGAAACACACAGCTCCCCTCTACAGTGCTCTACTACTGAAAGTGACTATCATTTCTCTCCAAAAGCACTTGAATATGATGGAATATGACTAAAGCTCACATTTCACATCACACACTAGCCCCCCTTTAAAAAAAAAAAAAAAAAAAAGGGGGGGGGTTCTTCTTGAAAATGGATTTCTTTATTTCAATGAATCGATTCATATCGTCGGGATTAATATCGATATATATCGATATACGATATATCGTTACATGCCTAAACGGAAAACAATGCAACACCAAAAACAAAAGGCATACTTCAACTCTAAATACAGCCCGACATCAACAAGCAGGCAGCAGCACGGTCAAGAACATGTTAAATTTGTACCGTGGCTGCATGCCCCCCCGTTGTCAGATGTGCCCCTGTGGAGCAAATAAGCCCTTTCTATTCCACCCGTGTCCTTGGCTACTGACCAGCACGGAGGAGAGGAACTGTATTGGAGTGAATAATGGCCTGCACTACAAGCCATTGAGCTGCTTCAGGATTATAAGTGTGGAGCCAGTGGGAGACGCAATCTCAGGGATAAGTGCATGGAGCCACAAGTCTCTTCGTCTACATGTGGACAAAACAAAGACAAGTTAATCCATTCTGGACGGGAAGGAAGGAACCTCCTTTTGGTGTTTTAAGCATTGCGTTATACTTTAGCTATTGGGAGAAAAAAAAATTAAAAATCGTGAAAATGTGCAGGCGCAAATCTTTGAATATAAATTCTTTCAGAACGAACGTTTTTTTACTCAAATCTTTGCTTCTGGGGGGGGGGGGTCCCTGGAACTAAATATTTTCAGATGGGCGGGCGGGGGGGGGGGGGGGGGGGGGGGTCCGCGGCCAAATACAGATAATTCCGGAGTTCCTTGACATGAAAAAGGCTGAGAAGCACTGACATAGAAAAAATATAGGTTTTTCGGAAAACTGTCATGATTTTATTTTTTAGAAATGGGCCTCAGGTCTAAATGGGTTAAGCAATTTTGGGCGGGAACCCATTTTGGTGTTTTAAAGCATTATGTTATACTTTAGCTATTGAAAAACAGCAGATCTACAAGCTTGTAGGTCTGCTATTTTAGAAAAATCGTGAAAATGTGCCTCTAATCTTTGAATATATATTATTACAGAGTGAACATTTTAGCTCAAATCTTTGCTTCTGGGGAGGTCCCTGGAACAACATATTTCATATAGACATATAGATGGGGGGGCAGAGGCATATTACATATAGTTTTTGGGATGAAATATTGAGCACCACTGATACAGAAACATAAGGTTTTTCAGAAAAATGTCATGATTTAGAAGACATTTTTTTAAATGTCGACGTCAGGTCTAAATGGGTTAATGTCATCTGAGTCTAGAAACCTGGGCAGACACGCGTCTTCCTGGCCTGCATTAGTCCCCCACATTACAGGCGTCTTCCTGGCCTGCATTAGTCCCCCACATTACAGGCGTAATGGAGTTAGCTGCTTTTATACCTAACCCCACCTAAAACGTCACCCATGACATTCTGGTATCGTTTTCAAATGCCAAGTCAGACATAATAGTCTCGCGTAGCCAGACAACTATTCCACAATCTCCGAATGCTACGAATATAGGGCTCCATTTTCGTCACCGCTAAGCCCCTTATCCCTAAACTTCTTTGCCTTTTTTTTTTACTATTTTGCAAAAAAAATAGTTAAAATGGCCAGTCTACAAGCTCACAACGTGTCGATGTAGATTGGCTAGTTGAACTATTCAAAAATGTTTTTCAAAATAGTAAAAAAAAGGCAAAGAAGTTTAGGGATAAGGGGTTTAGCGGTGACGAAAATGGAGCCCATAGAGTCTGGAACTACACCTCCCGAAATCCGAGTAAGGAAGCTGCCATTTCCGTTCACGAAAATATATTTTAAAATATCTTTAGAGCTTATTTTTTTTTATTTCCTTTTCTGCTAAGCAGCAAGCTATATATGCTTAGATGATTTCTATTTATATTAGGATGAATTTGTGCGTCTGTAAAGATGAAACGGAAGTGGGGAGGAGTATCCACTTCCGCTTTATATTTTACTCATGACAGCTCCTCCGTTGCTCCAGACTGTATGACGGAAGCATTTTGGAAAGACAGTAACACGAGACTAAGTCAGACATCACACTGGAATGCATCCACCTTCCCACAGTTACAATTGTCAGTGTTGAAGTATATCGATATAAACAGCAAATATCGTATTGTTTGAATTTGTATCGCATCGTTTTGCAATGGAAAGAAAATCGATATTGAATCGTTTTGCAATGTAAATAATCAATACTAAGTACTTGTGCATTGTATTTAGCAATTTTAAGAGGAAAAATAAAAAGATGGCTTTAATTTTCCATTCCATTTAGCTACAATTGGTCTATCGAAAAATGTGTGCATTCTATGTGTTCATGTCAAGCTGTGGGTTTGTCCATATGTGTTCAAATATAAAGCTGTGGGTTTGTCCATAATGTGTTCAACTATAAAGCTGTGGGTTTGTCCATAATGTGTGCATTCTATGTGTTCATGTCAAGCTGTGGGTTTGTCCATAATGTGTGCATTCTATGTGTTCATGTCAAGCTGTGGGTTTGTCCATAATGTGTGCATTCTATGTGTTCATGTCAAGCTGTGGGTTTGTCCATATGTGTTCAACTATAAAGCTGTGGGTTTGTCCATAATGTGTGCATTCTATGTGTTCATGTCAAGCTGTGGGTTTGTCCATAATGTGTGCATTCTATGTGTTCATGTCAAGCTGTGGGTTTGTCCATATGTGTTCAACTATAAAGCTGTGGGTTTGTCCATAATGTGTGCATTCTATGTGTTCATGTCAAGCTGTGGGTTTGTCCATATGTGTTCAAATATAAAGCTGTGGGTTTGTCCATAATGTGTTCAACTATAAAGCTGTGGGTTTGTCCATAATGTGTTCAACTATAAAGCTGTGGGTTTGTCCATAATGTGTTCAACTATAAAGCTGTGGGTTTGTCCATAATGTGTTCAACTATAAAGCTGTGGGTTTGTCCATAATGTGTGCATTCTATGTGTTCATGTCAAGCTGTGGGTTTGTCCATATGTGTTCAAATATAAAGCTGTGGGTTTGTCCATAATGTGTTCAAATATAAAGTCCATCTATTTGCCAGAGAATCACTGTGTTTACTTATTTATCCATAATAATAAATCTTTCCCTTAAAAAACCTGCACTATCCACGAGTTTCACACATATTTAAGGTATTTGCTAAATAGTTACTGTAGCGACTTCAAGACATTGAATCATATCGTATACAGTATAGCGCATCGCCATAATGAACCAATATCGTCCACGCATCGTATCGTCAACCATGTATCGTGATACGTATGGTATCGCTGTTAAAATGTATGGTTAACTTACACCCCTAGTGAGCAGCATTGGCATGAGACATGTTTTCCAGATGACGTCTCTGTCTTCTTTTTTACATACGCGGCTGGCGTAGGGCGGCGGGCCACAGTCAGAAGCCTTTGTTTGTGAAGGGCAAATTATTTTCTACAAGGGGATTACGCCTGTGTGCAACTGTGCATGTGTGCATGTGTACGCGCGTGTGTGTGGGAGGGGAGGGGATGCTGTGTACCTGCGCCAAGCCCCTCTCTGAGAACAACCTCTGACTGTATGTCAGCATCAGTCGCCCTCCAGGCCCACAAACCTGTACTTCTTATAGGCCACTGCCATGTGTTTATCGCTGTCAAGACGCCCTCGACACTTATTTCTCGCTCTCGCGCTCTCTCTCTCTCTCTCTCTCTCTCTCTCTCTCTCCCTCCCTCCGTCTCTCTCTCTCCCTCCCTCCGTCTCTCTCTCTCTCCCTCCGTCTCTCTCTCCCCCCCTCCGTCTCTCTCTCTCTCTCTCTCCCTCCCTCCCCCGAGAGCGGTGGACTGCATCGAGGCTGTTCAGCATGTGTTTAATGGGCTTTTCTGCTATTTGGAGAGTTTCCTGCTGGCAGGAGGAAAAATTGGCTGTGGAACTAAAAGAAAATCCCTTCTCTTCAGTCGGGGAAGTAGAGGGGAAAAGAACGGGCCTCCCAAAAGCCCCCCATAGTGACACACTGTTTTATGAAGCGAGACCTTGCAGGACCGCAAGGATATCTGAGCCTCGAATGCTGTAAAGATGGAGATAGAGAAAGAAATGGAGAGATTTTGGGTTGATCCGAGTTGGTCTGGTTGAGATTATTTAAAGAGCGAATGAATGATTTATTTTCTGTAACCAGAGTTATGTAACTAGAGTTATGCACAACAGAGGCATCATCATCCAAAGGATGCATTTTCCTTGAACTGCTCTTGCAAAGAAAGAGTCCACATAGACTAGAAGTACAAAATGGCTTTCCAACAGTGGGAAGTTTTCCCCGGAACTGAGGAACCTTTTCAAGGATTAGTGCTTAATTAATGGCATACTTGTCTGTAGATGTTGGTATCCTCTTTCTTTTTACCAGCTGCTTCGTAGAAGCGGCAGGTCAGTGTTTACCTGGGAAACTTGCGCCACCGCTAGTATTTCTGCTCTGGTAGACTGACACCGCTATAGTGCCTTAGACTGACACCGCTAGTCTTTCTGCTGAGTGTTGCCAAGTCTGCATATTTCCAGCCTAACGTGGATTAATTCACAGTTGCTTGCCTGGTTTGGTTTTTGGAGGCTGCTTATCTTATTTCTGTCACGGAAGTTGCCACCACTGGCAACAACCCATAACATCCCGTCGTCTGCACGGCATGGCTAGTCGAGCAGTTCTGATTGGCTGCCTCGTCTCCAGCCATGTTGCCTCAGAATTCTTTAGGGTCACTAATTTGAGCAGAACAGCGGAGCGCAGCTAAAAAGTGGCATAACGTCAGCAGCAGACCCACAGATAATAATAATGCAGCTGGTAATTAATTGATTTAATCAATTTGGGCTTGTTTCTTTTTAGACATGGTGCCTATCTTGGTGTTTTAAATATGATTGGTATAATTTTCAGAGAACACCATGAGCTTTCATTCAGCATTTCTGGTACAGTGGTTAATGGAGTTAAAAGTTACTTTGTAGATTTGGATTATTATTACAAAATAAACTTTTCAACTGCATTATGAAGACATTGTGCAGGTTTTAGTTTTTTCCCTGTCTCAGTACGTCGGCTGTCCTCCTCCTACACACCTGTCGCTTGTAGGTGTGCAAAACATACACTAACCACTCCAGCCCAGCTACTTTTACTAACCACTCCAGCCCAGGTACTTTTACTAACCACTCCAGCCCAGGTACTTTTACTAACCACTCCAGCCCAGGTACTTTTACTAACCACTCCAGCCCAGGTACTTTTACTCACCACTCCAGCCCAGGTACTTTTACTAACCACTCCAGCCCAGGTACTTTTACTCACCACTCCAGCCCAGGTACTTTTACTCACCACTCCAGCCCAGGTACTTTTACTAACCACTCCAGCCCAGGTACTTTTACTAACCACTCCAGCCCAGGTACTTTTACTAACCACTCCAGCCCAGGTACTTTTACTAACCACTCCAGCCCAGGTACTTTTACTAACCACTCCAGCCCAGGTACTTTTACTAACCACTCCAGCCCAGGTACTTTTACTCACCACTCCAGCCCAGGTACTTTTACTCACCACTCCAGCCCAGGTACTTTTACTAACCACTCCAGCCCAGGTACTTTTACTCACCACTCCAGCCCAGGTACTTTTACTAACCACTCCAGCCCAGGTACTTTTACTCACCACTCCAGCCCAGGTACTTTTACTAAGGGTGCACTCACACGGTTCATGCAATTCTCTGTGCTCGTTGGGTGTTGTGTCATGGCCGCCCAGCGGCCCAATGCATTTCCAATGGAGGTCACATGGTTTGACCCAACATTGTGTTGTGTGAGGGGGAGGGGCGGACGACTGCGCCCCTCCCCCTCACACAACACAATGTTGGGTCAAAACATGTGACCTCCATTGGAAATGCATTGGGCCGCTGGGCGGCCATGACACAACACCCAACGAGCACAGAGAATTGCATGAACCGTGTGAGTGCACCCTAAGGCTGAGCTCACACCTTTCATGCAATTCTGTGCTCGTTGGATGCTCGTTGGATGCTCGTTGGGTAGTGTCATGGCCGTCCCTCCCTAGATGCATCCATTTCCCACAAGGTTTTGCGGGAAGTGGGCGGTGCGCTAGAGCGGAATGCGGAAAACAACAGACCCACGTTTATCTGCGTGTAGTTTTTGGTGACCAATACGGCGATATGTGGAGTTGTACACTGTCATAATAAAACGGATGGCTTTTTACATACAGAATGGGGCACTGGCTTGCTAAATGAATCAAACTTTCTTCGAAAGACGTCATCCTCTTCTGAACAAGCCAACACACAGAATCAGTGCCTTTAAATCTGGTACTGATTGTTGAAATGACTGGAGACAGCCGTGCGTCATTTCATCATCATCATCATGTCCACACCCAAACGCAGAAACGCATTGAACACAGGATAAAATCACTGCAGTAGCAGGTTTCAATATTGTAGGCTATATTATACTTGCTTTTATATTTACACTTATGAGGTGCCAATCATATTTTTTAATGAAGGAATAAGTACCGCATTTTAAAAGCCACCTAAATTGTGAGTGGAAGTGGAACATGTTTCTTTCATTGTCTGTCAGCATGTCACACTATGTGCAAAATCCCGACTCTCGACTTTTCTCAATTTAAAAATGATAGACACTTTACCATTGCTCTGGCGACTTGGCAAGTCCTGCACATAAATTAATAGCAGAGTCAGACCTATAGAAGTAACAAGTTGTGAGCTTGTAGAGTGGCTATATTTTCGAGCTGTATAATAAATGTCACGTTATAATGTGTAGGCTGGCTAATACAAGTTCACGCGCGCACATTGTCAGCATGTAGGCACAGTGACATGCATTCAATGGTGCGCCCTTAATTACCTAAACATGAGAGAGATGTGCCATATACGCACGATGCGATTCCATTCACACCTCTCTCTCTCTCTGCACCCTCTCTCTCTCTCTCTCCTCGCATGACCATGACCATGAAATGGAGAGCAAAATACAGCACGATATAGTTTCACATGCGGCTATGCACACACCACGCATAGACTTGTTGGTGTAGGCTACTGCGCAATGGCATTTGGCCTGGGTCCTTATTGGTAGGTTAATATCCACAGTTTATCCGTAGCGGTCCGCAATGAACCTATTGTTCAAGCTTCGCACTCCAATACAAATTAGAGTGTATAGGCCTGCACCACAGATCATATAGGCTGCATGGCTAACAGGACTTGGGCACTACCCATCTCTCTATATCATTTGATAAAGGCATATTAAAAACATGACTTGTACACCCAATGAAAATATAAACTTCACAGAATATATACCACTTCGAATTATAACAATCGGTTGAAGATTATCTGAATATCACACAAGTAAAATCTCAACTTTTTTGCGCAACGGGCCATTGCGCTGAGGACTGGCAGTGTTTTACATATACTTGAGGACCTCTGCTTGGAACGCGCTGCATGTGGACGCAACACTTGGAGCTTGTAGATACACGGAATGACGATAAACATTTCACAGAATATATACCACTTTGAATTAAAACAATCGGTTGTGCTTAGCACTCGGCACCAATGCAAATGAAATAGTCCGCACTGGACTAGTAGGCTGATATATTTATTATTGGATGCAGCAGAGCAGAGCCTTTGCTCACTGCAGTTGATGCAACATAATACGTTTTAAAGTTGTTAACAGTGATATATAAACATGAACACTTGGATAGATATCTGTGTAGTTTCCATGCAGGCACAAGCTGCATTTCTCACCTAATTATAGTAAAAATGATATGCGCTAATAAGCGGTGACATCATCATTTCTCAAAAGCTCTGTCACTCTCCAGTCGGACTTTTCTGCGGGGCTCAGGAGACTACAACTAAACTCCGCCCATTGGGATACAAAACAGCCCTTCTCTCCTATTGGTTGGTGGTTAACCCCACCCTCTGTGTTGGGTGGACGTTGGGTGGATGTTGCGCCTACAAGCTGTTGTATGCATAGATATATGGTTGGCTGTGTGTTGACTGCCCCCCCTCCCCCTCATACAACACAATGTTGGGTCAAAGCACGTGACTCCCATTGGTAATACATTGGGCGGCCATGACACTACCCAACGAGCATCCAACGAGCATCCAACGAGCAGAGAATTGCATGAAAGGTGTGAGCTCAGCCCTAGGCTGAGCTCACACCTCTCATGCAATTCTGTGCTCGTTGGATGCATGTTGTGTAGTGTCATGGCCGCCCAATGTATTTCCAATGGAGGTCACATGGTTTGACCCAACATTGTGTTGTGTGAGGGGGAGGGGCGCAGTCGTCCGCCCCTCCCCCTCACACAACACAATGTTGGGTCAAACCATGTGACCTCCATTGGAAATGCATTGGGCCGCTGGGCGGCCATGACACAACACCCAACGAGCACAGAGAATTGCATGAAAGGTGTGAGCTCAGCCTAAGGCTGAGCTCACACCTTTCATGCAATTCTCTGCTCGTTGGATGCTCGTTGGATGCTCGTTGGGTAGTGTCATGCATGGCCGTCCCTCCCTAGATGCATCCATTTCCCACAAGGCTTTGCGGGAAGTGGGCGGTGCGCTAGAGCGGAATGCGGAAAACAACAGACCCACGTTTATCTGCGTGTAGTTTTTGGTGACCAATACGGCGATATGTGGAGTTGTACACTGTCATAATAAAACGGATGGCTTTTTACATACAGAATGGGGCACTGGCTTGCTAAATGAATCAAACTTTCTTCGAAAGACGTCATCCTCTTCTGAACAAGCCAACACACAGAATCAGTGCCTTTAAATCTGGTACTGATTGTTGAAATGACTGGAGACAGCCGTGCGTCATTTCATCATCATCATCATCATCAGAACCTTCATTTAAGCGTGGAGTACAATTTAGGGGCAGGCCCTCATTTTCAATGTAGCCGAAATACAAAATAACTATAATAGATAGATGAGAATTAATTCAAACAGTTACATTGTTGAACAAAAGTGCTAGAAATCACGGACTGAGATGGCTTATTTGAGGTCTCCAAGTTGCGCACGGGTGACGAGGCAAAACGGATATTTTCGTCCTCCGTTTTAGAAAAAATCCCTGGCCGACAGAGATATCTATGTCCACACCCAAACACAGAAACGCATTGAACACAGGATAAAATCACTGCAGTAGCAGGTTTCAATTGTAGGCTATATTATACTTGCTTTTATATTTACACTTATGAGGTGCCAATCATATTTTCTAATGAAGGAATAAGTACCGCATTTTAAAAGCCACCTAAATTGTGAGTGGAAGTGGAACATGTTTCTTTCATTGTCTGTCAGCATGTCACACTATGGTCCTCATTCACAACGGCGTTTACGCTCATAAAGTGACGTTACGTGAGCGGAGCGTGAGCGGACAGGCATTTACGTGGATTCCCACATTACGTGGGAATTCATGAACTTGAACGTGAACTTGACGGTGACGTGGGTTGGTCGGAAATTCCGCTGAAAGCTGCGCCACCTCTCATGGTCGTGTACGGCTTGCGTAGATTTATTAAGAAGGCTTTAGTCTTCATGCTGAATCAATTAAAAGTCCCCAAATCTCAGATAAAATATGTAGGCATGTGTCCCCAACATTGGTCGCACATAAAAAAATTATAGCCTATATAAAAGCCAAGTATCACTTGTATGCCTAAATGCATGCATTCTAGAGGCAGGTTAGCCTAGAGTGCCTTACAGAAACTGCCCCTGCAAGCCCGACACCTTTTTTTATTTATTTATTAGGATATTTCTAGCATGCGCGATTGCGCTGCTCACTTGACAGCTTTCTACTCGCAGTGCAACGCGCTGTGAGCTTGTAGATCGGCTCTCGCAGTCTCGCGGACTCGCGCTGCATGTTAAAAAACAAACTCACAATTATAATAAGAACATACACTTATCTGCATTCTGCACTGTACGAATCCAACGTTGTTTAGTGTAGTAATGTCTGCAGTATAGGCCAATTTAAATTGTTTCGTTATGGAGCTCCTTTGAGTCAGTCTGACTGTCGGTGCGTGTGTGTGTGTGTGTGTGTGTGGGGGGGGGGGGGGGGGGATTAGCCCTATATAAAAAATAGAAGACCACATTAGCCTATTTGAATGAATGGCATCAGCGTGTTTGAAAGTCGGCCAGTCATATCATAGTTTTAAGCCAGCTCACCTCCACTCGCGCTTGTTCACAAACATGACGGACAGACAGACAAGAAAGGCTGTTGATGATGATTATTATTACCACTGTAACTCGCTGATCAGCATGTTGACAGAGACTCAGCCAATTAAAGTTTCACGTAGGCCTAAATGCATTTGCTGCAAGCACCTATCTGCCTCCATTTGCGTCGTGGTATTAATTTTTTAATATGTATATAGATCACATGCGGACGCCACACAGAATAGCCAACTCTTACCTGCAGCTGAGGAAACATACAACGTAGTTGGATCGGATGAAATATAGCCTTAAGTCCAAATCCCACAAGAAAAAAAGAAAATAAAATATGTCCTGTGTCCATGCATGTCCATATATTTGCTTTCCAAATCCGACAGTGCAGGGCAGGGAATCAATCACCGCAGTAGACTAATCAATAGGGCCTTTTATCATTGCCGAGTTTTAATATAGCATTTGGTTGTGTGGTGAACAGTACAAATTAACTTCTTTCTCATTATGTGAAAGTAACTGTAACATCAGTTAACTTATTAACGTTCTGACATTTAACAAGGAGTGAAGCAATGCGTGCCAAGTTGGCAAGTTTCGTTTATAATTATATACAAAACTCGCGCTGTTTGCTTGAAGATCTGTCCGTGCAGAGACCCGCCTGTCAAAATGAACTGCTCTACAAGCTCATCGCGGCTGTTGTATATAATTTAAAGCCCGGTGCAGGCTATGATGACGTATTTCGATATTTCCTGTTGCCTTATATGGTGTGGGATGGGCGTTCTAACCAGGCGACACCAGGCGAATCGCTTGGGAAAAATGCGGAAAGGCTACACTCTGCGATCCGCACAAATGAAGTGATTACACCAGCTTCCCTGAATAAGACGGGAGCAAATCGCAGCGTGATCGGACAGAGAAATACGATGATATTTAGTATCTGTATACGCTTCCGTTACACTCTGGCGTAAACGCCGTTGTGAATGAGGACCTATGTGCGTAAATCTCCAAATCCCGACCCTCGACTTTTCTCAATTTAAAAATGATAGACACTTTACCATTGCTCTGGCGACTTGGCAAGTCCTGCACATAAATTAATAGCAGAGTCAGACCTATAGAAGTAACAAGTTGTGAGCTTGTAGAGTGGCTATATTTTCGAGCTGTATAATAAATGTCACGTTATAATGTGTAGGCTGGCTAATACAAGTTCACGCGCGCACATTGTCAGCATGTAGGCACAGTGACATGCATTCAATGGTGCGCCCTTAATTACCTAAACATGAGAGAGATGTGCCATATACGCACGATGCGATTCCGTTCACACCTCTCTCTCTCTCTGCACCCTCTCTCTCTCTCTCTCTCCTCGCATGACCATGACCATGAAATGGAGAGCAAAATACAGCACGATATAGTTTCACATGCGGCTATGCACACACCACGCATAGACTTGTTGGTGTAGGCTACTGCGCAATGGCATTTGGCCTGAGTCCTTATTGGTAGGTTAATATCCACAGTTTATCCGTAGCGGTCCGCAATGAACCTATTGTTCAAGCTTCGCACTCCAATACAAATTAAACTATTTGAATAAGTGTTGTACACATCAGTGAAATTAACCTCTGTGAAAATCCGTAATTGAGAGAGTGTATAGGCCTGCACCACAGATCATATAGGCTGCATGGCTAACAGGACTTGGGCACTACCCATCTCTCTATATCATTTGATAAAGGCATATTAAAAACATGACTTGTACACCCAATGAAAATATAAACTTCACAGAATATATACCACTTCGAATTATAACAATCGGTTGAAGATTATCTGAATATCACACAAGTAAAATCTCAACTTTTTTGCGCAACGGGCCATTGCGCTGAGGACTGGCAGTGTTTTACATATACTTGAGGACCTCTGCTTGGAACGCGCTGCATGTGGACGCAACACTTGGAGCTTGTAGATACACGGAATGACGATAAACATTTCACAGAATATATACCACTTTGAATTAAAACAATCGGTTGTGCTTAGCACTCGGCACCAATGCAAATGAAATAGTCCGCACTGGACTAGTAGGCTGATAGCACTGTTCTTTTGGCAAATCTAAGTGAGCAAATATAAGACTTCCGGGGGACGATCTCTTCAAAATAAGAGTACCCTCTAGAGTATTGAAAAAAAGATTAATTTGCACATTAAAACTATAAATTAAGCATTTAAACGATGCTATAGGACACACATTATGTTTCTGTGTAAAAATAAGTAATAAGTAATGTTTCTGTGTAAAGATAAGTAATTAAAAAGTTATCTAAATGGATAAATGCTATTCACTGGAGAGCATGGACTTTATAAAGTGGACGCTGGACAAAAATCCCTGCTATGTTTCGACTAGTGTGACATACGCACGCGTCCGGGGAGACCTCCTCTACAACACCACACTGTCCGCTAAGCAGCAGAGGTGTAAAACAAAAATTGGCACCAGGTCACAGGTCAAAAAATGTCAAAAGAAATCCCATTTCCAGACTACAGTGGACTAAAGTGGACGCTGGACAAAAATCCCTGCTATGTTTCGACTAGTGTGACATACGCACGCGTCCGGGGAGACCTCCTCTACAACACCACACTGTCCGCTAAGCAGCAGAGGTGTAAAACAAAAATTGGCACCAGGTCAGATGTAAAAAAACTTAAAAAAACTTCCCATTTCCAGACTACAGTGGACTAAAGTGGACGCTGGACAAAAATCCCTGCTATGTTTCGACTAGTGTGACATACGCAGGATTTTGTCCAGCATCCACTTTATTAAGTCCATGCACTCCAGTGAATGGACTTGGGCACTCCAGTGCATGGACTTGGGCATTTATCCATTTAGATAACTTTTTTACGTTATTTAATTACTTATTTTTACACAGAAACATAATGTGTGTCTTCACAATAACTGTAATGTAATAACAATACTAATAATGTAATGTAATAATTATTTAATTAACCTCGCTTTTATTCTGAAAGCAACCGGATGTCTTAAATTTGCTAGCTCTCTGGCAGGAAGTTCTAGATTTGCCAAAAGAACGGAGCCAGGCTGATATATTTATTATTGGATGCAGCAGAGCAGAGCCTTTGCTCACTGCAGTTGATGCAACATAATACGTTTTAAAGTTGTTAACAGTGATATATAAACATGAACACTTGGATAGATATCTGTGTAGTTTCCATGCAGGCACAAGCTGCATTTCTCACCTAATTATAGTAAAAATGATATGCGCTAATAAGCGGTGACATCATCATTTCTCAAAAGCTCTGTCACTCTCCAGTCGGACTTTTCTGCGGGGCTCAGGAGACTACAACTAAACTCCGCCCATTGGGATACAAAACAGCCCTTCTCTCCTATTGGTTGGTGGTTAACCCCACCCTCTGTGTTGGGTGGACGTTGGGTGGATGTTGCGCCTACAAGCTGTTGTATGCATAGATATATGGTTGGCTGTGTGTTGACTGCCCCCCCTCCCCCTCATACAACACAATGTTGGGTCAAAGCACGTGACTCCCATTGGTAATACATTGGGCGGCCATGACACTACCCAACGAGCATCCAACGAGCATCCAACGAGCAGAGAATTGCATGAAAGGTGTGAGCTCAGCCTAACCACTCCAGCCCAGGTACTTTTACTAACCACTCCAGCCCAGGTACTTTTACTAACCACTCCAGCCCAGGTACTTTTACTAACCACTCCAGCCCAGGTACTTTTACTAACCACTCCAACCCAGGTACTTTTACTAACCACTCCAGCCCTGCAGGTACTTTTACTAACCACTCCAGCCCAGGTACTTTTACTAACCACTCCAGCCCAGGTACTTTTACTAACCACTCCAGCCCAGGTACTTTTACTAACCACTCCAGCCCAGGTACTTTTACTAACCAACTCCAGCCCAGGTACTTTTACTAACCACTCCAGCCCAGGTACTTTTACTAACCACTCCAGCCCAGGTACTTTTACTAACCAACTCCAGCCCAGGTACTTTTACTAACCACTCCAGCCCAGGTACTTTTACTAACCACTCCAGCCCAGGTACTTTTACTAACCAACTCCAGCCCAGGTACTTTTACTAACCACTCCAACCCAGGTACTTGTACTAACCACTCCAGCCCAGGTACTTTTACTAACCACTCCAGCCCAGGTACTTTTACTAACCACTCCAGCCCAGGTACTTTTACTAACCACTCCAGCCCAGGTACTTTTACTAACCACTCCAGCCCAGGTACTTTTACTAACCACTCCAGCCCAGGTACTTTTACTAACCACTCCAGCCCAGGTACTTTTACTAACCACTCCAGCCCAGGTACTTTTACTAACCACTCCAGCCCAGGTACTTTTACTAACCACTCCAGCCCAGGTACTTTTACTAACCACTCCAGCCCAGGTACTTTTACTAACCACTCCAACCCAGGTACTTTTACTAACCACTCCAGCCCAGGTACTTTTACTAACCACTCCAGCCCAGGTACTTTTACTAACCACTCCAGCCCAGGTACTTTTACTAACCACTCCAGCCCAGGTACTTTTACTAACCACTCCAGCCCAGGTACTTTTACTAACCACTCCAGCCCAGGTACTTTTACTAACCACTCCAGCCCAGGTACTTTTACTAACCACTCCAACCCAGGTACTTTTACTAACCACTCCAGCCCTGCAGGTACTTTTACTCACCACTCCAGCCCAGGTACTTTTACTAACCACTCCAGCCCTGCAGGTACTTTTACTAACCACTCCAGCCCAGGTACTTTTACTAACCACTCCAGCCCAGGTACTTTTACTAACCACTCCAGCCCAGGTACTTTTACTAACCACTCCAGCCCAGGTACTTTTACTAACCAACTCCAGCCCAGGTACTTTTACTAACCACTCCAGCCCAGGTACTTTTACTAACCACTCCAGCCCAGGTACTTTTACTAACCAACTCCAGCCCAGGTACTTTTACTAACCACTCCAGCCCAGGTACTTTTACTAACCACTCCAGCCCAGGTACTTTTACTAACCAACTCCAGCCCAGGTACTTTTACTAACCACTCCAACCCAGGTACTTTTACTAACCACTCCAGCCCAGGTACTTTTACTAACCACTCCAGCCCAGGTACTTTTACTAACCACTCCAGCCCAGGTACTTTTACTAACCACTCCAGCCCAGGTACTTTTACTAACCACTCCAGCCCAGGTACTTTTACTAAGTGCAGTGAAGGAGGCTGAAAACAACGAAAATGGTAAATGGTGCATTTATATAGCGCCTTTATCCAAGGCGCTTTACAGAGATTGTGCATTACATTCACCCATTCACACACACATTCATACACCGATGGCAGCGGAAACCATGCAAGGCACCAACCAGCACATCGGGAGCAATTAGGGGTTCAGTGTCTTGCTCAAGGACACTTCGACACTAACTCTAGGGGGAGCCCGGGTTCGAACTGGCAACCTTACGGTTACCATCCAGCCACTCTACCCCCTGAGAACACGCACATCCAAGTGCCTACTAGGCAGGGTGCTCAGAATCAGAATCAGAAGCCTTTATTTGCCATACATTTATTGGCAGTACAGTTACAGATTCAGATTTCTGGATTAAATAAAGCCATGTGAAGGTCTGAAGAATACGGCTCCAAACGTTACCACTTTAAGTAAAGAAATCTCGGAGCAGAAAATGGTGTACGGATTGTCTCATTTATGTACTTGTGACTTTTACTCAGTGTGACATGCACACATATGCTATACGCTCACAGAACTGCCAAAACTGCGCAAAATAATAATAACGATGTAATGAATGAAGAATGATCTAACTGAAAATCAGCAACCCTGACATTATTTCCTTTCATTGATGCTGATATTTGCAGCACAGATGAAAATCACACGTTTATGTAAAACAAAGCCTTGGGGCCATTTGAATTAGTAGTGTTTTGGGTAATGCATGAGGACAAAAAGGCAGAAAACAAACTGCAGATTGAATCAACATGATATCAGTGTCTTTAAAAGTATCAGCAGATTGGAAGAAAGATAAAAAAAATAACAAGAACAGCAACGGGCAACGCAAATCATTAAATGGGAGCGTGACGGCGTGGAGTACCATTAATCAGGGATCACGGGGAGTTCTCGGACACAATGGAACGGAGATCAAAACAACAGATAAATATGGCACCCCTGGTATTTCATACAGTAATTACTGGTGCCAGTTATAGAGCTCTGAGATCCAAGGGAGGCAACTCGCCCAGGAAGGTTTTTACAGTTTCCCTCAAGCTTTATCAAGCACAGAATAAATGGCCAAAGCATTTTGGAAGGGAGGAAATATCATAACCGCCTATTAATTACCGGTTATCACTGCAGACTAATGGGCACCTCAGCCGTGGGGCATCGCTCAGTGCAAACCAAAGCAGCCCATGCTATCTGTCATCACGCTATGTGAGCAGTTTTTAAATGCAAAAATAATACTCCGTATATATCATCACCCGGCCATGCTTGTCAATACAGCAGGAAGCTCTTAGTTACTGCAGTGCACGCCAGCGCGGGGCTGTGCTTTAACCAATCCCCTAAAGCTGTGGTTTTCAACCGTTTTCATATCAAGGACCCTTTTATTATTAGGTATTTGAGCCACG
Source organism: Electrona antarctica (assembly GCF_951216825.1). Taxonomy (NCBI): domain Eukaryota; kingdom Metazoa; phylum Chordata; class Actinopteri; order Myctophiformes; family Myctophidae; genus Electrona; species Electrona antarctica. The sequence continues at coordinate 4,647,294 of NC_136793.1, forward strand.
GACCATTTGTGACCAGATTTGACTGAGAGCCTGCCATCGCGCAAATTACAGCTTTTCACCAGAGGAGAAAAACCTTATTTTTTTTCAAAATGAGCACAGGCAGACTCTTCACATACTAGAGCATGTCTGAAATAAGTGTCAGAGCTGAAATCGACATGTAAATATGAAATAAATAAACATGTAGCTATAGGTGTAATGTTAGAGACCACAGAAGTGAACCTTTCAAGCCTGTTTTCTCAACTCGCTGTTTTCTGCAAGACATTACTATATAAAGCCATATCTCCAAAACTGGTGGGTCAAACTGAACAACCAATATGTCAATTTGAAGCTATGATTCCCTGCTTTCATATGACAGAAAAAAATGAAAATTCAAAAAAATCCAATGGCAGTCTCTCAGTCAAATTTTGTCACATTTTGATGACATTTAGTCTCTCAGACCCAAAACGTTGTTGAGGGAGCAACAACAAATCACTCAATTAAATATTAAGGTTACGACGTACAGTATGGACTTATGGACAGACAACCTGGAAACATACGCTGTAAACTAAAGCCTCCAGCTGTGGCTGTAAACTAAAGCCCCCAGCCGTGGCTGTAAACTAAAGCCTCCAGCTGTGGCTGTAAACTAAAGCCCCCAGCTGTGGCTGTAAACTAAAGCCCCCAGCCGTGGCTGTAAACTAAAGCCTCCAGCTGTGGCTGTAAACTAAAGCCCCCAGCTGTGGCTGTAAACTAAAGCCCCCAGCCGTGGCTGTAAACTAAAGCCTCCAGCCGTGGCTGTAAACTAAAGCCTCCAGCTGTGGCTGTAAACTAAAGCCCCCAGCCGTGGCTGTAAACTAAAGCCTCCAGCTGTGGCTGTAAACTAAAGCCCCCAGCCGTGGCTGTAAACTAAAGCCCCCAGCCGTGGCTGTAAACTAAAGCCCCCAGCCGTGGCTGTAAACTAAAGCCCCCAGCCGTGGCTGTAAACTAAAGCCTCCAGCCGCCGTGGCTGTAAACTAAAGCCCCCAGTCGTGGCTGTAAACTAAAGCCCCCAGCCGTGGCTGTAAACTAAAGCCCCCAGCCGTGTGGCTGTAAACTAAAGCCCCCAGCCGTGGCTGTAAACTAAAGCCCCCAGTCGTGGCTGTAAACTAAAGCCCCCAGCCGTGGCTGTAAACTAAAGCCCCCAGCCGTGTGGCTGTAAACTAAAGCCCCCAGCCGTGGCTTTAGCCAGCAGAGCGGAGCAGAGGCGCCTGAGCCATTGAGCAAACGGAGCAGCTGCTCCAGCAGATTAAAATGAACCGTCGCACTGCACCCCTAAAAATATCCCCCCCCCCGGCCGCCGCCGCCACGCTCGAAGCGCACGGTGCGCACTGCGCACCGACAACCTGTTGGACAGCGAGAGAGAGAGAGAGAGAGAGAGAGAGAGGTCGTCGGTCCATGCGTGACTAATTATTTGAAATATAAACCGACCGCAGCTTAAATAGGTGAAAAATCAACTGCGACGGAACGGGCTGCGATGCGATTATTGTTTCTTTAAAAAAAAACTACCCAAAAAGCGGCCCTGACACACACACACACACACACACACACACACACAGACATGAATGTGCAGTAGCCTACCAATGCTTGTTAGCCCTGCAGTTAACCATGTGGGTATTTTTAAACAAGGTCAGCAGTTCTATCGTGCTAAGACACCCGACTCGGCCCGAAAAAACGCCAAGTCCAAATCTGTGCTCCCCCACCTGGAAACAAAGTTAGGCGCCCCTGGAGCGGAGGCATACTGTAAGTGTAAACTAAAGCCTCCAGCCGTGGCTTTAGCCAGCAGAGCGGAGGCATACAAAAAAAGCTACAGTTTGTTTTTCTTGATGTAATCCAGAGCGTTTTATACTTAACAACTGAAGCCATTGGCAAGAGCAACCGTGCAGGATTTCAGACATTCAAAAACATTTATAGGAAAAGCTGCAAGTTCAGCAAAACTGTGGCGAAGCCAAATAATGACAAAATGATGACATTGGTGAAATTTCTCATATAAGTGGTTTACCACCAGCGAGCGCACTTGAAATATGAGTGGGCTGAAATTGCCTGAAAAGTTTTAAGTCAACTTTTTGGTGGATATGTAAGCTACAATTTGGTCTTTGTTGCATATAGTATTATTATAATATAGCCTACTATATTGTAACACCGTTGGTCCAGCACTTAAAGCTGCTAAAAGTAATATGACTTTGTTTTTTTGGTATTCAGACAGCCAGCAAGGGGTAGAACGCTCCCAAAAAAAATTTAGTCTCTGTGACATATCTAGGGGCCGCAATCTGCATTCAAAGATTTTCCTAGAAGCTTTGTCATTGGTCGATTTGCCTGTCTGCTTCCTGATTGGTTAGTCACTGCGACCGGGTTTTTTTCGACCAATGACAAAGCTTCTAGGAACATCCTTGAATGCAGATTGCGGCCCCTAGATGTGTCACAGAGACTACATTTTTTTTGGGAGCGTTCTACCCATTGCTGGCTGTCTGAATACCAAAAAATTAAAAAATTAAAAGGTCATTAATATTTTGACATATTATTGCTTATAGCAGCATGTGAGTCTGTCTGTCTGATACTGTATTCAAATAAAAAAACATATTCTCCAAATTATCTCATGGGCCAGATATTATTTCTGGGGGGACCAGTTTTAGCCCGCGGGCCGCCTGTTGCCCACCCCTGCCCTAGAGGGTTATACAGCAGCTGACCAATCAGTGCGAGCCAAAGTTCAATGTTGTCAAACATGGAATAACAGCCAGGAAGGATCAAGACATCCAGAACATATTCAGACATTAATTACTGTACATCAGCAATGATAGCACCATATTATTAGAAATAGTTCTTAAAATTACAAATCGTTTAATTTCATCAATATTTCACATTGTTATGGTCTCTCCCTCTCCCCCTCCCCCCCCCCCCCCCCCCCCCCCATTGGTTTTGTTTGTTCATGTGTTGATGTAATCTGGAAAACCCATTGTAACTGCATTGCTTTGAAAACCACTATACTTTATACAAATAAACGTGTTGATGATTAATAATGTTGTTTGGTTTTATTCCACAACAACTGTCTATATTAATAAACCCAGTATTAAATATGCTGTACGTGTTCTATCAAATACGTATATTTACTGTTACATTGACCTGAATCACCACAAGATCACAGGGAGTTAAATAATTATGAAAACTATGATGATGGTGAAATAATGAAAAACAGTGTTCTAATGAATGATGAGTGGTATGACATCATTGGTATGACATCATTGGTTGTAATCAGTGAGAACCCTGACATAAATGGTAAATGGTGCATTTATATAGCACCTTTATCCAAGGCGCTTTACATAGATTGTGCATTACATTCACCCATTCACACACACATTCATACACCGATTGCGGCGGAAGCCATGCAAGGTACCAACCAGCACATCGGGAGCAATTTGGGGTTCAGTGTCTTGCCCAAGGACACTTCGACATGTAGACAGGAGGAGCCGGGATTCGAACCGCCGACCCATGGATCATTGGACGACCTGCTCTACCTCCTGAGCCACAGTCGCCCTGACATGCTGGTGAACAAGAGAGTGATAATAATTATAGAGCAGTGCTTTTCTAACGTTTTGGCCCCAGATCCAAAAAGATAAATGTTACCGGTATGTCTGCCCGGGAGCCAAACTAGTGAAATGTTACCGGTATGTCTGCCCGGGAGCCAAACTAGTTAAATGTTACCGGTATGTCTGCCCGGGAGCCAAACTAGAGAAAACAGCTGATCTACAAGCTCACAACAACAATTCACATCTGCTATTATTTTCCTCTCTAATACAGGGTATGCACCTTAGAGTATATATTAATAGAGACGGCACCGATGGCACAAAGTAAAACTTTGGCTAAAACTATAACCTTATTCCTAAACGTAACCTCTGTAAAAGAGTAAAACTATGCCTAAACCGCTTATCCCTGGGGTGGCGGTGGCTCAGGGGTAGAGTGGCCGGATGGGGACCACGAGGTTGCCAGTTCGAACGCTGTGGGCTCCCCCAACGTTAGTGTCGAAGTGTCCTTGAGCAAGACACTGAACCCCTAATTGCTCCTGATGTGCAGGTTGGTGCCTTGCATGGTTTCCGCTGCCATCGGTGTATGAATGTGTGTATGAATGGGTGAATGTAATGCACAATCTATGTAAAGCGCCTTGGATAAAGGCGCTATATAAATGCACCATTTACCATTTATCCCTAACCTTAACCTCTGTTAAAAGAATGCAAGAACCACTGGGGCAGAGCGACCCGCTGAAATGGGGCTGAGTGTGTTTTGGGACGATGGATCCTTCCGGCTACCCTTCCTTTCATCATGACCTTTATGTTGGGGACAAGGCTATGATGTCCAGCTTAACATTCAAAAGCTTTTTCACTTTTCAACATTAATGTCACATTCATACTCGACTTCTTTGAAGTGACACAACTTCACAAATGCATTGTTTTTGTGACTGACGTGAAGTGTGTCTTTGTCCCAGTGATCTTTGTTTTAGGGAGGAAATAAGAACAGGAAAATAGAAGCAGCAACAGGTCACTGAACGCAAGTTTAGATCAGATTAAGTTATGCCAACAGAGACAGTGGTGGATGTATAACAGCAGCAATTTACAATTTACAATTTAGGCATTTAGCAGACGCTCTTAATCCAGAGCGATTTACATTAAGCAAGAACAAAAAGCATGGGAATACATCACATATATAAAAAGCATTTATCAAGAAACATGCGTAAGCTAAGAACGTAACTAGAACATATCTATATATAATGACACTATACATATAAGCTATACATATATATTATACTATGCTGTACTGTTATTGTGCTGTCTACATGACATGCTATAAGTCTGTTTCAAATGCTATCTAAGTCTAAAAAGTGCTGTCTAAGGGGGTAGGGTAAGTGCTATGGGCCATGATGGAGTCTGAAAAGGTGGGTTTTCAAACTACAGGTCACTGAACGCAAGTTTAGATCAGATTAAGTTATGTCAACAGAGACAGTGGTGGATTAATCAGAAGTTCAGATAGTACTGGGTTAATGAGTATTAATGATCATATAGTGGTGATGTATTTAAACAGGCCAACAGAGACAGCAGCTCCAAACAGCAGAGTGAAGAGCTTCAGAACGACTGCATCCACACACGGAGCCACAATGCTGTCATGTGTGGCCTTGTTGTTACTAGGCTGTCTGTCGTGTGCAGAGGCAACACAGGGAGACGCCGTGGATGAGCTGAGCTTGAATGACATCCATGCTGTGCTGAGAGAGATGACCGCCACCATGACAGAGCAGAGAATCCAGCTGCAAGCCACCGTGGACAGACTCAAGGACAGCGAGAGTCTGGTCAAAGGTATCAATATTCATATTGATTACATTGAAATACTTTTTTTTTTTTTTACATACTGTACATGTTTTAAAACATCACTGTCCTGATGAACAGCGCTGCAAGCTGAGCAAAGTGCAACGCAGCAAGCGATGGAGAGACTCGCGGACAGCGACCGTCTGATCAAAGGTATTTCTTCTGACCACTTCGTGTGTGTGTGTGTGTGTGTGTGTGTGTGTGTGTGTGGGGGGGGGGGGGGGGGGGGGGGGGGCGGGGGGACTGATTGTTCCCCCCCCTCCCCGCGTGCACAGACTGATTGTTTGTGTTCCAACAACTTGGGATGCCCAAAAAGGTATTGTGGTGTCCCTGCTATAAATTGGCAGCCAGCCGTCATATATGGCGGAGACGCTGTTACTTATACCCATATAGTACTGATAGTAAGGGCATTTTATCAGGTATTTGACCAATCTGGGAACTAAATCGTTGCCAAGAAATGTCTTCACCAATGTGTTTCTAAAGGTGTCTAATAACATGTACTAAAAGTTTGAAATTCAACTCCCGTGGGAAATTGAGTTATTAGCATAATATGTGACCATACCCATAACATCCTATATAAGGCAAAAAAAAGTCCAAATTTCATCATTCTTTAAGTAGCATGTGACATATGAAACTAGGGTGATTTCATGATTCTGAATCCATCCAAGCATTAGTTTTGCACAAACAACACTCCTTGGGCTAAATTAGGCCATATCCACTTGACCAAATGTGCTGACCTCATCACGTTTGTGTGGCCGTTTTCCTCCCAAGGAGTGTTTTTTGTGCAAAACTAATGCTTGGAATGGATTCAGAATCATGCAAACACCCTAGTTTCATATGTCACATGCTACTTAAAGAATGATGAAATCTGGACTTTTTTGCCTTATATAGGATGTTATGGGTATGGTCACATATTATGCTAATAACTCAATTTCCCACGGGAGTTGAATTTCAAACTTTTAGTACATGTTATTAGACACCTTTAGAAACACATTGGTGAAGAGATTTCTTGGTAACAATTTAGTTCCCAGATTTTCATAGATTTCTCTTACTATGAGTGACATGCTTGTTGTATCATAATAAAACTTCTGTGAACTCAGATTAGTTGTACCATGAATTGAAAACACATGATTTGACACCTATAATTATGTGTCCTTGTATGCATGTCCTTTGTGTGGACATAAATAAAATTGGTTCCATGTTTTTCTTCCTCAGCTTCTGTTGAAACCATCGCAGCCAGATCAAATGCCACACAGCGTCGATGTGCACTTTCTACAGAAGCACAATGAAGGTCTGAGGAACAGAAATATACTTCTGTGTTCATACATACTGATAATAATCTGCAGGAATGATTACTTATCCTGTTACATGTTGTGTGTTTTATTTACAGTCAGACGAGTGGCTTTCTCAGCCTTCTTGGCCTTTGCAGAAGGACACAAAGTCGCAGGACCTTTTAATGTTGAGACTACCCTGATTTACAGTAATGTCATCACTAATGTTGGTAATGGATATAATCCAGACACAGGTATGATGAATCATGATGGATACAATATTATACACTCACTGTAATGTTTACACTAGGCTTGGCGTGTGTGTGCGTGTGAGCGTGTGTGCGTGCATATATATATTTTTCTAATTGCCGTTTTCAGGCCGGTCAGGCGGGGTCTCGGGCCAGCCCAGTTAGGGCCCATGGACAGCAGGTGAGGCCCGGGCCTAAAATAAGGCCCTTACCTTATTAAACTTTGGCGCGGGGCAGCGGGCCCGTCTAGAGTTTAAATGGACAGGTATAAGTTAAAATGGAGACATAAAAAAAGGGTGGATGGGGAAGGATCAACATGTGGAATGTCAGAACAGGTCAGCTCCATATATGGAGATCTAAGGGTTTGAGGTTTGAGGTCAGATGTAGAGTTGCTGGCTGGCTCCATATATGCATACGATCAAGTCTCCTCCATGTATGGCTATCCAGGGTTTGATGAGGTCAGTGTCGTGATCTTCATATATGGAGCCGGCCATTACGGCCATACATGGAGCGTGTCATGAGGTGTCACACCTCATGACATGCTCCATGTATGGACCGTAATGGACGGATTGACTGACAGGTTTTGCAGGTTTTCATAGTAATCTGCGACCTGCTGTCGCAACAATATACAGTCTGTATGGGAGAGTATCTTAACACGTAAAATGCCATTGGCGTTGATCTACGTCAATTAATAAATGTTACGCTTAACGCCAATGCCGTAGATGTACGGCAATTAGTCTTTTATAGTGCTTTTTGATTTGTCAAGTCGTAATGCTACTCATGTTAGCTTTGGGTTGCTAGCTGGTGTTGTCAATAACACTGGATCGCGTCATCTTTATCGCTGTGCGCATACACGCCCATTCTATCTGTTTCTTTCAATCACCTGTATCTCCTATTCCTTGTCCCAGATGGCATTTCTGGTCAAAACAAGCTTTATTGCACGGCCCAGAGCCCCCCCCCCCCATCATGTTTTTGCAGCCCGGACGGTAAACAGGAAGTGATCATGCATCGTCACACACACTAGCATAAGATCATAACATCCGGTCTGGGTTTATTTACACTCTATAACATACAACAAATTAGACCGTTCCTCACCCAGGAGTCAGCCCAGCTCCTAATCCAGACAACAGTCTTGTCAAAACTTGACTATTGTAACTCCCTCCTTACTGGCCTACCGGCATGTGTACTTAAGCCTCTCCCAACTGATCCAAAATGCCGCAGCCCACTTGGTCTTCAACCAGCCAAAATTCTCACACGTCTCCCCCCTTCTCCGCTCCCTCCATTGGCTCCCGGTCGCTGCCCGCACAGAATACAAAACTCTGATGCTGGCATTCAAAGCAACCAAAGGCATGGCTCCCCCATATCTCACAAGTATGATCGTACCCTACAAACCCTCCCGCGCACTCAGATCAGCCAACGCAGGGAAGCTGGAGGTACCTTCACTAAAAACGCCGGGACAACGCTCCACACGTCCCAAACTCTTCTCCCTTCTGGCTCCAAAACTATGGAATGCACTTCCCATCACAGTCAGAACTGCAGCCTCACTCCCGATCTTCCGCCGTAGTCTGAAAACCCAGCTCTTCAGACTCCACCATGGCCTGTAGCACTTGCCCTAGCCTAGCCCCTTAGATAGCACATTATGTAGACTTAGATAGTATTTTAAACAGACTTATAGCTTGTTACGTAGACAGCTCTAGAATTGCATTTTATGTAGTCATAGCACTTGGATCAAAGAGTAAGTCATAGCACACAGGTCAAAGAGTAAAGTTGCATTATGATTATGTTATTTTTGTGTTGTGTTGTGTAATCGTCTCCACCAGGCCGAAGGCATGGGGAGAGGGTATGTTTTGCACTCTGTGTGTGCGTGCGTGCGTGCGTGCGTGCGTGCCCGTCCGTCTGTCCGTCTGTTACCAGCTATTCTCCGGCACTGTTAACCCGGTCGGTGCCAAATTTTGCAAACACACTCCATGGATGCCAACGATGAACCTCTGCCACAATTTTTTCAGAACGGCCTGTTATAGTGCCACCAGGAGGCCGACTTTTGCTATTACTCCTCCACATTCTGTCCAAAAATCCCGCAAATCGTTACACACTATCTCTATAGTCATGTGCTCAAGACTGATATGTCCGATATTTCATATTCCATCATAATTGGCTAACATTGGCTTTCAAAATTTGCAGGATTAGCCCGTTTTGAACAAAAAGCCTCAAATCATGAACGCAGCGTGCAATTTACGTGAAATCTTTCACAGACTTTCCTACTAGGCTGAGGAATATATCCCACCCTTTTCACATTGGCCTGTTATAGCGCCACCAACAGGTGGATTTTTCCAAATCATCCAAATGCCATCCAAGGCGTAAGAAGAAATGGCACCCTTTTCACATTGGCCTATTATAGCGCCACCAGGAGGCCACAACCTGACCTGCCCTGGTGGAGACCTGTGCCCCGAGGGGCACTTTATCTAGTTGTGATATGGATCTCACTTGGTCAATCAATCAATCCCTTGATTGATTGATTGGTTTATTGATTGATTGATTAAAATGTTGTTTTTTCCACTGAAAAGTCAAACTAATTCAAAGCATTTTCCAAACGCAGGCTTCTTCGCTGTTCCCGTGAGAGGTGTCTACCAGTTCAATATCTACGTCCATGGTACTGGAGAAAATCCAACAGGAGCTGCATTGTTTAAAAATGGCCAGCATGTAGTTATTGCCCATGGACAACAACCTAGCGAAAAAAGCGTTAACACATCTAATGGAGTCTCACTGCTGCTAGAGGCTGGAGATGTAGTCTCTGTGAAACTCTGGGCTAATGCACGGTTGACGGACAGTTTCAATCACCACAATACGTTCAGTGGTCACCTGTTGTTTACAATGTGAGGAAGATAAACATAAATAATTCAATTTACATGAACATGGGAATGTTGTCTTCGGCACACCGACAGTCAGTTTACAACAACAAGAACATTACATAACGTGTAGCGTTGACCGGCTTGTAGAATGGTGTGACAAAAATAATCTGATTATCAACACTAAGAAAACTGAGGAAATTATATTTGGTCCTGCTCCCGGTGATAAGACACCACCGGTGACAATCCATGGTTCAGCTATAGAGGGTATGCGTGTGACATCATCACCAAACTCGGAAGTTATGCAGGAATGCCTACTGAGTGGCAAAAAAACGACTTTCTGGCCTTGACAGCCCATACATCCAAACAGAAAAGTCCTATCTGATTTCATTAAACAACGTTAAACAATGTTAAACTCACTTTGCATGTTGCTTTGCCACTCGATTTGCCACTCGATGTACCATTCACTTTAAGCATGCGCATACCCTCTATTGAACAAGTCCCATCTTACAGATAGACGCCACCTTATCATGGTCATCCCATATTGATTATATTTGAGGATACAGCAGCGTATGTACTCCCTACGCCGACTTAGATCGTTTGGTGCTAGCAGTCAGATCTAGTCTCTTTTCTATACGTCTGTTGTTCAAACCGTGATGTTGTACTGTAGCACGGCCTGGTTTAACAGCCTATCAATGGTATATAAGAACAAACTGTATAGCCAAATTAAGATCTGCGCTAAAATTGTTGGTAGGCCAGTTGAGGTTGTGTTACGTTCCTTTAAAGAAGCCCAGACCAAAAGCATGCTTAGACTGGCGAAGAGCATCTCCTCTGACCCCTTACATGTTTTAAATTATGAATATCAACTGTTGCCCTTCATGAGGCGGTTTAGAGTCCCAAAATATAAGAAAAACAGGCTAAAGAACTCTTTTGTACACCAGTCTGTTCTGCTTTTAAACCAAAATCGGTAAACCAAGAGGATATGTTCTATTGTTCTTGTTCCTGTCTGCTTCTGTGATGTGTGTCCTGTAATGTACCTTGTGTAATGTATTGTGTATGTCCTGTCTGTATCTTGAACGGTGACGTCATGGACGCAAAGCAAATTTCAGTGAAAGCTGACAATAAAGTTGTATCGTATCGTTATGTATCGTATCGTATAAAATACACAAATACAATATAAAATGCATTCCCGTAACACAGCAACAGTGATCATGGGCTGTGGGGATTAGAGGTGGTGGAACTACTTGATTGATTGATTGATTGATTGATTGATTAACAGTTTGCAGAATTACAGTACATTTCAAGCACAACTCAATACAAATAATGTTAACTGTGAGTGGACGACACCATAAAGCATACACTTGTTTACAATAGGGCCCACCATTTTCAATTCATCAAAACATTTAGAGACATACGAATATACACAACTATATAGTAAAAAAGAAATCATCATAGAGGAGGTAAAAAGGGAAAATAAACATATACAGTGAGAGGAAACAGGGGGGGGGGGGGGGGGGGGTATTCATATTTTACAGGGGCCAGTTTCGAATTGCAGCAGAGACACATCCAGCACTTTAAAATGACTGGAATGGCTTAGGGTCGACGACAGAGTACAGCATCTTGCAATGGGTCTGGTCCACAAGATTCGATACACCACCAAGATAAGATACCCATGTACCTGTCTAGATACTTCCGTAACCCATTTTGACCTGAGATCAGATTCTAAAAATGTCTTCTATATCCTGACCGTCGAGATATTTATGGGTGCGCGAGATGTATTCTCAGACATTGGAGTAAAATATATAGTAGGTCAAATTGATTGATCAACTGTTACTCTACTGATAACTGTAGAGGCTGTGGGTCTTCACATTCCAGTAGGGGTAAGGAGCTTGCATGCAGCCCCTTGAATTGGGGGTTGCTTATCAGCCGTTTCACACCTTCCACAGGGGAAACTCAACTCACTAAGCTAGGCACATGTAAATATGGAAGAAGTTCCTTTTCAATTGTCTAATGTGTTCTAATAACCCATCATATATTGGGTTGGTAAAAAGCCTAAATAATAAATATCTGTAATAGTCTAACAGTTTAATCTAGGCAGAAATAGCAGTTGGGCTCACATTACAGGAACTGTAATGGGATCTGACTGCACTGGTAAACTGCCTCTCAGATGAGGAAGCAGTAAATACAGCTTTTCTATTGGCTTAGAGCTGTGCAATGGGAGGGATCCTAGAGTTCTCTGGGTGTTTAATATACTGACAGAGACAATGATAGCCTCAGATTCAATCACCATGTCATCGTAACATCACAAGGAGCAAGCAGAGAGGCCAGCGGTAATTATAATGCTGTATATGGTTGTGCATTACTCATAATTTGTGTAATATGATGTTTAGAATGTAACCAGGTGTTATTGTGTTTCTTGTCTCCCAATCAATTAATGATAACGTAGATTTAAAACCACATATTAAAGTGGACACTGAACCACTGAACTAAGTCTGAAAGTCATCAAGGAAGCTGAGTTTTACCAGGATCTGAATAGTCCTGAGACAGGGCTGATTCTGGGACGGCTCAGAGTGTTAAATAATAGCTAAACTTCTACCGAGCATAGCAGGAGACAGCAAATAGCAACGTGCAAAGTCACATGCAGTGTTGTAATACTTACATATTGTAACGGGGAAGAGTGAACAGAACGTGTGTATGATTGTTGTATGTGTTTATGATTAATAATGAATTAATAAAAACCCTATAAAAAGCACGTTTGAGTTCGTCAAAGATAAGCGATTATTGGAATGTTTAGTTCACCTGTGCGTGTTAGTCTCTAACAATCTGCTTGTAATCTTGGAGCTGGTCGGGGCTCGGCCCATCTCGCCAAATAACCGAACACTGACAGTTTTCTGAAAATGCTATGTTTCCATGTCAGTGCAGGCTCTTCGATTTTTCAAAAATAGCAGACCTACAAGCTCGTATGAGCTTGTAGGTCTGCTATTTTTCAATAGCTAAAGGATAACGTAATGCTAACACCAAAAGGGGTTCCTGCCCAAAATGGGTTAATGTTAACGAAGTCCACACCCACAACACCAGAGGGAGTGCAACGAACCATGTACAACCCAGATTCGGCACAAACAAGGGACTAAATTATTTTCGCTCCTATGCCACCAAAATGTGGAACGCCCTACCAACTGTCATTAAGACATGCGAATCCCTTGACTCCTTCAAAACCGCTCTCAAAGGGCACCTACGGACGGCTGCAATTCGAAACTGGCCCCCGTACAATCTGAATCCCCCCCCACCCCCTTTTCCCCTCACTGTATATGTTTCTTTTCCCTTTTTCCCTCCCTTATGATGAATTCCTGTTCTGTTCTTTGACTATATAGAAGTGTCTATTCGTACGTCTCTAAATGTTTTTGATGAATTGAACAAGGTGGACCCTCTTGTAAACAAGTGTAATGCTTAATTGGGTCGTCCACTCACAGTTAACAGTCTTTGTATTGAGTTTGTACTTGAAATGTACTGTAATTCTGCAAACTGTTAATAAATATTTCAATCAATCAATCAATCAAACCATTCCTCAAACTTTCACATGGCAACTCACAGCCGACTACTGGACCTCCTCCGCAACGGCTCTGCTCTCTATGGAAATAGCAGAGGATGCTGAACTTCGCCCAGGTCCAAATCAATTATTTGCAGCCATCTTCAAGGATACACATGCTCCGGCAGTATTCCAGGGTGATTTGCAGCGTGTCGGGAGCGTGTGGATGGCTCAGGCTAAGCCTTTTAACACATTCTGACCTGGGATCAGTTTCTAAAAATGTCTTCTACATCCTGACAGTTTCATGAAAAAGCTATGTTTCTATGTCAGTGGTTCTTCGATTTTTCAAAAATAGCAGACCTACAAGCTCGTAGCGCGCCACTCGGTGGCGCGCTATGAGCTTGTAGATCTGCTATCTTTGAGTGGTGTAAACCACTCCTACAACTGGCTTTGTTAGTTTACGTGTCTGTTCGTACCAAAAAATGAGCATGGTTGCTATGGTCACTCAGACATTACGTCAGACCACAGTTGATCAGTCTATATAAGACCTTACACCACTCAGTTCACACGGGTGTGATTTTTCAATAGCTAAAGCATAACATAATGCTAACACCAAAAGAGGTTCCCGTCCAAAATGGGTTAACAAACGTATACATTTGCTGAGGAGGAGTATCTGGGTAACCTTGCCTGCCTGAACCAATGCTTCCAGAACCAAAAGCTGAAAAAATGGGCCTGTGTGCACGGTGTGGAAGCACAGACAGGAAAAAAAATGACAGTTTATAGCCAGAAAATGCAGAGTTTTGATAGGTCACCCACTGCCATGAAATACTCTTATTTTGACATTATATTGATATTGTGATATGTCTATCATCTGGGATATTGGATATTGTAATATTGCGATCGATTTGTACCCACCTTGAGTTCCACTCCATTTTGGAACTTCCTCTCTTGTAAGTGCATTTATCTGTCTTGAAAAGTATGTTCACAACAACCTTGTATAACACTCCTCGACACTTTCGTAAAACATAGTCGGATCCAAATATAATATCTCAAATTCTATAATTGTCATAAAAATTAAAAAAAGGCACTTTCAACCACGGTGTCCTCGGACGCCAACATAACAATTCGGAAGATAGCAGATCTACTGTAGCCTGGCTAATAAGCCAGACTCAAATCACACTGTCGTGTGGTATTTGAGTCTGGAGATGCTGTGTATGGATCTTGTTTCCCGGGGGGCGGGTTCAAACATTTTCTCTTTGACGTAATTGGTCAGAGCTACTGTCAGTCAAAGGTCTCAAGCATTGAACGTCACTGTACCAAAGCCCGCCCATATTGCATACCGTGTCCCGATTGGCCACACCAGTTCTCTGGTGTAGGAAATGGGCGTACAATTGAGCCTCTCCAGACCGTAATCCGCCGGCAGGCAAATTTGTTTTTTGCCAACGGCTGATTCGGTCTGGCTTATTAGCCAGGCTAGATCTACTGTACAAGCTCACAATGTGTCATAACTTGACACATTGTGAGCTTGTATTTTGTCTTCTGTTGCACACATAAGACAAAATACATATACAATTAGAGTACATACCTCCTGCATCACATATTGCATCCGTATGTACTCAAATGTTAAAGGACAACTTTAGTTTTTTTCAACCAAGGTTCATGTTTTAGGTTGTTGTTAGAGAAATTAAAAGATGAGTGTTAATTTGAGTGTGATAATTTGTTGCTTTCTTTCGTTTTAGGGATTTTAGCTGTTTTTGACAGGGGGGTGGGGGCATTCGAGCAAGGGGCTAAATGTGTATTTTTTTACCAAATTTTATAGCGATTTATTTTTTTATTATTTACTATAGTCCTACTAGACCCCAATAAATTACATTTGGCCACAAAAGATCACGAGATCTACTGAATGTGTCAAACTGACATATTGAGCCTATGACACAGTGTGGCTTCCCCCCAGTAGGCTACCTTCACATTCAGTAGATCCTGTGATCTTTTGTGGCCAGATGTAATTTCCTGAGGTCTAGTAGGACTATAGTAAATAATAAAAAAAGAAATCGCCATAATATTTTGTAAAAAAATACATATTTAGCCCCATGCTCGAATGCCCCCGCCCCCCTGTCAAAAACAACTAAAATCCCTAAAACGAAAGAAAGCAGCAAATGAAAAGAAAATAACACTCATCTTTTACTTTCTCTAATAGCAACCTAAAACATGAACCTTGGTTGAAAAAAACTAAAGTTGTCCTTTAAATGTTTATAATGTGAGCAGACGTAGAATACGCACATGGACAGGCTGGGTGCTGCTGGGCTAAAGAAACTTCAGCAGATATTGGATGGAGCCCTGTTGCACACCAAGAAAATACCTTCTTTATTTGAGAATTCTGACAACGTTTCGATCTATTTGATCTTCATCAGGTCATGTGAACATACACAAAGGTTTGTACTTAAGGGACTTATTATGAAAGTACAAACATTTGTGTATGTTCACATGACCTGATGAAGATCAAATAGATCAGAAAACGTTGTCAGAATTCTCAATAAAGAAGGTATTTCTTGTACCTGTGGTGTGCGGGTCTCCATCCATTATCTCTAAATGTTTATATTATGTAACAGTGAAACACTGCCTTGAGTCCATATTTACAGTATAACGCATAATGTGTGATAATGTTGAGTGATACAGCAAAGCTGAAAATCAATGGTTGGGACTAAAGTAGTCTATCATCAGGTCTACCATATCCATGCAGTTTTAACCCATTTTGGACTGAGGTCGATAAAAAAGGCTTCTAAATCCTAAAAAAAAAATCACACCCGTGTGAACTGAGTGGTGTAAGGTCTTATATAGCCTGATCAGCTGTGGTCTGACGTAATGTCTGACGTAATGAAATCACACCCGGGTGAACTGGGTGACCGTAGCATGCTCATTTTTTGAGCACAGACAGACAGACAGACTAACAAAGCCAGTTGTAGGAGTGGTTTACACCACTCAAAAATATCTGAAAAACCCATGTCTCTATGTCAGTGGTGCTCAACCTTTTTCTGGTCAAGGACCCCCAGAATTATCTCTATTGGGCCACGGACCCCCATCTCAAAATATGTAGTTCCAGGGACCCCCCCAGAAGCCAATATTTTAGTTAGATGTTAGACGTTAGATGTTAGATGTTAGTAAGATGTGCGCCACATTTTCACGACTTTTCAAAAATAGCAGACCTACAAGCTCGTAGCGCGCCACTCGGTGGCGCGCTATGAGCTTGTAGATCTGCTATTTTTCAATAGCTAAAGTATAACATTACACTAAAAACACCAAAAGGCGATCCCGCCCAAAATGGGTTAACATACCGCAATTCAGCACTATGCGTTTCAAGTTGCAATCCTAGAGTCCCTTCACTGACTTTATCAAAGTCAGAATCTTCAACTTTTTTGTCTGGGCATACAAAAAAAAGTCTGCCCACCTCTGATATAGCCTAAGGCTTAACACATTCTGGGCGGGAACCCCTTTTTTGTGTTTTAAGCATTATGTTATGCTTTAGCTATTGAAAAATAGCAGATCTACAAGCTCATAGCGTGTAGATCTGCTATTTATTTATTTTTTATCGTGAAAACGTGTGCAAATCTTTTAATAGCTGTTCTTTCTCAGTGAACGCTTTGAAATCTTTGCTTCAACAACATTATTTTGAGATGGGGGGGTCGGCGGCCAATTGCATATATCATTTTTGGGGTCCTTCATAGTTTGAGAACCACTGACATGTTTTTAAATCAGAAAACTGTCAGGATTTAGAAGACATTTTGTAGATTCAGTTCTCAGGTCTAAATGGAATAAGCGGTTAAACCTTTTTATTTTATTTCCCCGTTCCACTTCTCAGGGACACTTTTTACCGACTGACCTTTTCCCAGAGGATGTCAATCAATTAGAAGCTCCTTTCAGCTCTTTATAACACAATGACCTTTTGAAACTGTACATTTTCAAGTGCGAGGCACAATCTGTCAATCTCCTACAAGAGATGATGGCCTTGGAATCTCCTACAAGAGATGATGGCCTTGACAGTAAAGTTGACATATTTTTTTTGTTGCTGCACTCCTTCTGCATTGCATTGTTTGTGTCCTTATTTGCCGTGGAAGCCCCCTCGAGTCTCGCTGCAGTCAATAACGGCTGACAGACCCGGGGCACACCTTTGTGGATGTTTGTTAACTGTTGACAGCTCCTCTCCGCTGAACCGCGTCGTACGTTGTGACACTGCCTGAATACCAAGCAGGCAATTCTAAATCCTGTCACCGTGACTCCCTCTGTGTCTGCATGTTAATGCTTACTGTAGTGTAGAGAGAGTGACTCATAATTGTATGCGGTAACACATCATGGATGATTTGTACGCTGACCCGCATCTCAATTTGTAATAGCCTTCTCTAACACGGAGCCCCACATGCTTTCACAACTGGAGGCATAATTAACCCATTCTGAGCGGGGACCCCTTTTGGTGTTTTAAAGCATTATGTTATACTTTAGCTATTGAAAAATAGCAGATCTACAAGCTCATAGCGCGCCACCGAGTGGCGCGCTACGAGCTTGTAGATCTGCTATTTTTGAAAAATCGTGAAAATGCGGCACAGATCTTTGAATATATATTCTTTCAGAAGACTTTTTTTGAGTGGTGTAAACCACTCCTACAACTGGCTTTGTTAGTCTGTCTGTCTGTCTGTCTGTCTGTCTGTGCAGAAAAAATGAGCATGGTTGCTATGGTCACCCAGTTCATCCGGGTGTGATTTCATTACGTCAGACATTACTTCAGACCACAGCTGATCAGTCTATATAAGACCTTACACCACTCAGTTCACACAGGTGTGATTTTTTTTTACGTCAGGTCAAAATGGGTTAAGCCCACATCTAGAGTATATATATATATATATATATATATATATATATATATATATCCGCACTTCCGTGACATTGTGAGCTTGTAAATCGGCTATTTTTGGCACCGCGGAAAATACACCAGGCATTACCAGACCATGACGAGAAGAGAGAGGGGAGGCAGACAGACAGAGAGGAATGAATGAACGCAGCCTTCAGTTGTTCTCAGTTGTCACAACTAATATATGCATGCCTGCTGTCTGCACATCGTTACACAGCGCCTTGTTATTGGGTATTGCTATTCAATATTATTCCCCAGCTCAGTAACCTTGTGGTTAGAGCAGGCCGTGTCCAGACATTTTTCAAAGAGGGCCATATTAGAAAATATTAAAACACCCTTTCTTGGCCTGGGCCGTGGCTCAGCGGTCCAGGCTGGTAGCCCAGTCTGGCAGTGTGCCGCGGGTTCGACTCCCGATCCCGACGGTCCTTACTGCATGTTGTCACCCCCACAACTCCGTGTGGGGGTCCCCGGTGGGGGGGGTTCCAGACCCACAGGAACGCACCCAGGGTGCCGGCCCGATTCCGGCGAGCCGCCCCGCGTCCGAAACGGTTGAGAAATGACATCAAACCCTCTACACTCAAGACACGCTATATATGGACATGAACCCCGACCATACCAGTTTTTCATTGTGCATTTTTTGGTCAATATATGGGAGAAATATATGGGAATGTCAATATATGTTTGTTTTATGTTAATTAAAAATGGAATTGATTTGGGAAATTATTACATTTTGTGTTTTTGTTTTGACTGAATGTTAGATTTAACCTGTTTGACATGCAGGATTAGTCCTCGTATAGGAGGAAGGGATAGGAATTTATTAGCCTCGGAAACCCAGAGGTTTCTATTTCCACGGAGAAAAGGAATTTATATGATCAACAGGAATTGTTTAATGTCATGGAAAACAGAGTCAAAATGTTGAATCTGTCTATTGTATGTTACTCACAGGCCCTTTCAAACAGGGTATGATTGCATTAGAGCCAGCAAGAAAACAATATGCAGGCCTAGACAAAATATGAATTATCTTCACAAAACAGAGATACTTTCAACATGTTGGGGAAATGAGGAAAACTTTAAATGCCTTGGGTACAGTTCTAGCTCTCATAATAATATACAGAGTATATTTTTTATGTGGTGCTCAAACAGCTTAAGACAGGTACGGTGTGAGTCAGCAGGTTTTAGCACCAGTGTACAAAACTATTGTTGCGTGTTGGCATCGTCTTGCCAGGCTGCACGATCACCTGAACTGTATGTAGATGAGAAGAATAAACTCAAGGATTGTGTCAATGGAAAGGAAAATATTGGCACACCACTAAAGCCCTCGACTCAACTGTTTGCAGAAGGGCAAGAACACCAGTAGTTAGGTAAAGTTACCTTAAGTTGTGGCAAATCTGGGAAAAAAATGCTTACCACTAGCTTTCTTCACAGATGTTCATAAAGGTGTCTACTATCACAGAAAAATGTGTTCCAACCCAACTCCCTTGGGAAACTTTGACAGATGCTGAAAGTTGGGGTACCATTATCAACCAATATAAGGCAAAAAGTTCCAAATTGAATTATACTTTAAGTAGCATGTGACATGTCAAACTAGGGGGTTTTCATGATGTTGAATCTATTCCAAGCATTAGTTTTGCACGAAAATACTCCTTGGGCTAAATTCGGCCATAGCCACTTGCCGAAATGTGCCGAAATGTGCTGACCTCATCACATTTGTGTTTTTTGTGCAAAGCTAATGCTTGCAATGGATTCAGCAATGGATTAAGTGTAACATATGATGATGTTATGATGTTTTTTTCCCTGTATTTGTTCTCGTAAGACAAATTTCCACCCTGGTGGAAATTATATATCTAATTGCCTCTATTGGAACTAATTGCCCCTAAATGGTGTGGTAAATGGTGCATTTATATAGCGCCTTTATCCAAGGCGCTTTACACACACACACACACACACACACACACACACACACACACACACACACACACACACACACACACACACACACACACACACACACACACACACACACACACACACACACACACACACACACACACACACACACACACACACACACACACACACACACACCATGCCAGAGGAAAACATGCAAGGCACCAACCTGCACATCGGGAGCAATTAGGGGTTCAGAGTCTTGCAAAATAAATGTTCTTCACATGCAATACGGCAGTTTGAGTAATTTCCGGCAACAATAAAAATCACACTCGTGTGAACTGTGAAGTGAGTGGCGCTCTTATCATCATACATCATCACTTTCCTCAAAATATGTTGTTCCAGGGACCCCCCCAGAAGCCAATATTTTAGTTAAAAATGTTCGCTCTGAAATATATATTCAAAGATTTGCGCCACATTTTCACGACTTTTCAAAAATAGCAGATCTACAAGCTCAGCTTGTAGAGTTGCGTGGCCGCGGTGTCGCACGCGTAAAATAGCCGCTCTACAAGCTCACAACGCGCACAACACAGGTCGTCATGAGCAATGTAGATCAGTGTCCCAGCGGGCAGCAGCGGTGGCGAGCCTGTATAGAGGCACAGACAGTCAGAGGGGAAACAGTATGGTGTCAATCTGCTTTCTCACCCCATACCTGGTGGTGCCCTTGTTGAGAGAGGAAACACCCTCTGCAGGCGATGCCAGCGGGGGTTCTAGACTGACTGATGGGTGCAAGGGCTCCTAAATCCCAGTGGTGGAAAGTAACTAAGTACTTTAACTTAAGTACTGTACTTAAGTACAATACTTGAGGCATTTGTACTTTACTTGAGTATATTTCCAATACTTTTACTTCTACTCCACTACATCTCAGAGGCAAAATTTGTACTTTTACTCCACTACAATTATTTAAAAACTTGAGTTACTAGTTACTTTGGCGATTTTCATTTTGATTATAAAACATACATCGTAGATCGGCTATTTTCAATAGATTTTGTACACATTTTGAACTTGTGAAATGGCACATTCTGCACAATGAGTACTTTTACTTTTAGTACTTAAAGTACATTTTCATGCCGATACTTTTGTACTTTTACTCAAGTACATTTTAAATTCCGTACTTTTACTTGTAACGAAGTAGTTCTAAATTGCAGTATTGCTACTTTTACTTAAGTCAAAATAATTGAGTACTTTTTCCACCACTGAATTAAGGCTCCTAAATCCTGCTCGTTTTTTCCCCCCCCGGCAGCCTTTCCAGCTCCCACTGTGCAGGCCATAGAGTATATAAAAGGATAGAGACTGATCCGCCCCCCCCCCCCCCCCCCCGCCCCCCCCGGAAGGACCGTCTACTTCCGCCTTTTTTCGATTTGCGGAAGTACAAACGCGCTCAACGTTAAAGCCCAGCTGCACAGGGTTTCCCAATCATACTTCCACGGGTCCGCCTGCAGTCCCTCATCTTACCACTAGGGCCCAGTGCTTCAACGTTGGAAAGCCTCACTGGCCCCTTGGTGCAGGCTCACCACCACCACCACCGCACTGCTCTGACTGATGGAGCTCTCACCACTGTGCAGGCTCACCACCAACACCACCACACTGCTCTGACTGATGGAGCTCTCACCACTGTGCAGGCTCACCACCAACACCACCACACTGCTCTGACTGATGGAGCTCTCACCACCACCACCGCACTGCTCTGACTGATGGAGCTCTCACCACCACCACCGCACTGCTCTGACTGATGGAGCTCTCACCACCACCACCATCACTGCTCTGACTGATGGAGCTCTCACCACTGTGCAGGCTCACCTCCACCACCACACTGCTCTGACTGATGGAGCTCTCACCACTGTGCAGGCTCATCACCACCACCACACTGCTCTGACTGATGGAGCTCTCACCACTGTGCAGGCTCACCTCCACCACCACACTGCTCTGACTGATGGAGCTCTCAGCAAAACAATAGTTCAATATGTAGCTGCTCGATGGATCCCGTCCGTCAATCCGTTTGTCCTCCTCTCGCTCCTCCGGAATGACTCTTCACGACAGCCTATCAGTGTCAATGTCCCCCCCTCTGCTGTAAAACACTTTCTTCCCCATGTGACGGCCTGCCTATGCATTGCAAGTTGCATCGCGGATGGACGTCACCCCACTGTCATTTCCTCCTCCAGAGCTTGGTACAGTACGTAACCCCATTAATCTGTGCTCCAAAATGTTGCGAAGAATTGTGATCGCTTCTGACCGAGGCTAAGTCATTGTCATATGAAAGCAGGGAATCATAGCTTCAAATCGACATATTGGTTGTCTAGTTTGATCCACCAGTGTTGGAGATATGGCTTATAGAGTAATGTCTTGCAGAAAACAGCGAATCTTGATCTGAAAGGTTCACTTCTGTGGACTCTAACATTACACCTAACTACATGTTTAAGCATGTATTTCATATTCAGCTCCGACATTTATTTCAGACATGCTCTAGTATGTGAAGAGTCTGCCTATTAACTCATTTTGGATACAAAAGGAGAAAAAGAGGGAAAAAAACAGTTTTTCTCCTCTCCTGAACAGTTAGACTTGCTGCCATGCAGTGTTGTTTTCGTCGACTAAAACTAAGACGAAAAATGTTCGTCGACTACCTTTTTTCACTGACACAAACGAATGGAAACTAAATGAAAATTAAGCTACGATGACTAAAACTAAGACTAAATATACTGACAATTTTGTCGACAAATAAAAACTAGACTAAAATGTTAGGAAGGGACTAGTGGACAAGAGATCCAGCATAAATAATTTTACACTTGGTTGCATGCTGAAAATAGCAGATCTACAAGCTCACAACGCGTCGCACTGCGACGCGTTGTGAGCTTGTAGATCTGCTATTTTCAGCAAGTGTAAAAACACTCATTACGACGGCATCAATGCCCACCAAAATACATTTTAGTCGACTAAATCAACTGTAGATTTAGTCGACTAAAATCTTATGACATTTAGTCGACTAAAACTAGACTAACACTAAGACATTCCAGGTGACTAAAATATGACAAAAACTAAATGAAGTTTCAGTCCAAAGACTAAAACTAAAACTAAAACTAAAATAGAAATTTGCTGGCAAAAACAACACTGCTGCCATGACTGTTTCTGTATCAAAAAGAGTCATAATTGTTTTGTTGTTTGTTGTTGTTTTTGTTGTTATTTTGTTGTAATTGTTGTTTCACACTTCACTCCGTGGGACGTTACACAAACAAATACAATCATTCACCGCATGCATTCCATTGGTGAAGACAAAGAGGCATTTGAAACGTTAATTATGTTTTGGGGTATATCGTTTGGAGGAAGGCCCCTCTCATCCTGATTGGATGAAGGCTTTGCCACCCGCCACCAAAACTGAAACTAGGGTTTTTTGACCCCAGGGGCTCACTGGGGACAGGGAGGAACTCCTTATATGGTCAGCACACTCTATAGTAGGGAGGATTATCCAAAAAAAAAGAAAAAATAAGTGGTAATTGAATGAAGTGAAATCACTGAATATACCTTTAAATCTTTCATCCCAAGATAATAAAATCCCTAATATTGCACATCTGGTTTGGAACATCTGGTTCGGTATTGTATGCATAATATGAGACAGTGGATAGCGATGGATGGTTTGTTATCTGGACTGCATGGTCAGCTTTCTATACCCGCCGAGGTGGGCATACATATATGACACAGGGGCGACGGTGGCTCAGGGGTAGAGCGGCTGGATGGCCAGTTCCAACCCGGGCTCCCCCAGAGTTAGTGTCGAAGTGTCCTTGAGCAAGACTCTGTATGAATGTGTGTGCCTAAATGCCTAAATTTACAATTTAGGCATTTAGCAGACGCTCTGGATTAAGAGCGTCTGCTAAATGCCTAAATTGTAAATTGTAAATTGTGTGTGAATGGGTGAATGTAATGCACAATCTATGTAAAGCGCCTTGGATAAAGGCGCTATATAAATGCACCATTTACCAAAGTAGTTTGAACTGACCAACAATTCTCACACACACACACACACACACACACACACACACACACACACACACACACACACACACACACACACACACACACACACACACACACACACACACACACACACACACACACACACACACACACACACACACACACACACACACACACAATATGATGCAATTTACAATTTAGGCATTTAGCAGACGCTCTTAATCCAAAGCGACTTACATTAAGCAAGAACAAAAAGCATGGCAATACATCATATATATAAAAAGTAGTTATCATGAAACATGCGTATAAGCTAAGAACGTAACAGTCGAATATCTATATAATGAAACTATACATATAAACTATACATATATGCTATACATATGTACTATGAAGTGCTATGACTACATACAATGCAATTCTAGTGCTGTCTACATAACATGCTATATAAGTCTGTATCAAATGCTATCTAAGTCTAAAAATGTGCTATCTAAGGGGGTAGGGTAAGTGCTACAGGCCATGATGGAGTCTGAAAAGGTGGGTTTTCAGACTACGGCGGAAGATCGGGAGTGATGCTGCAGTTCTGACTGCAATGGGAAGTGCATTCCACAGTTTTGGAGCCAGAAGGGAGAAGAGTTTGGGGCGTGTGGAGCGTTGTCCCGGTAGTTTTTAGTGAGGGTACTTCCAGCTTCCCTGCGTTGGCTGATCTGAGTGCGCGGGAGGGTTTGTAGGGTTGATGATGATTTCGGGTGAGACAGTACAGTACAGTACAGTACAGTACAGTACAGTACAGTACAGTACAGTACAGTACAGTACAGTACAGTACAGTACAGTACAGTACAGGGAACACCTGGGGACCCCAACAAGGTAACTCTGCATTTCTCGACCGTTTCGGACGCGGGGTGGCTCGCCGGAACCGGGCCGGCACCCTGGGCGCGTTCCTGTGGGTCTGGAACTTCCGGGGACCCCCCCGGGGTTGCACCACTTGCAATCACATCGGGTGTGTGAATTGTACACAAGAAGTATACACAATGTAGAAGAATTAATAAATGTTTGATCAACGTTTGCCTATTACATCTCAATCCACATCAATACAGCATGGAATTGTGGGCAAAATCATTTCCAACGATAAAGTATTCTTTAGTTTTGGGTCCTGACTGAGAGGCTAAATCTCATCAAATGGTGATCTGTGACTCAAATGCTGAATAAATGATGGGTCTTGATATTAAAAGGGTTGAAAGCCACTGTACTAAGAGAATACAAATGGATCCTTATGGGTATATCTGCTTCCCTTTGTATTCTATCAGAGTTGTGGCGGTCTGTGGGTCCTTGAAATGAAATGGTTTTACGGCTCCCAGAGAGCCTGAACACAAAATGCCACGGCAAACCAGTTAGCTGTTATCTTGATTGGGATCAAAGTGTTGGACAAGACTGACCAAGAAGCATGCCCTTTTCTTAGAGCCCCACCACTAGCAGGGCTAAACCTTTACCAGACGTTCCTTTTAAGGCTGCAACTATGGATTTATTTTCTTACATATAATTAACTGATTAACCCATTTCGACCTGAGATCAGATTCTAAAAATGTCTTCTACATCCTGACAGTTTTCTGTAAAAGCTATGTTTCTGTGTCAGTCGTTCTTCGATTTTTTTTCAAAAATAGCAGACCTACAAGCTTGAAAGTGAAATATCCCTTTAACCACTCAAGCCCTATGTTACACTTCACTGTACAACAACTGTATTGTGCAAAAAAAGGTGACCACTTCTTGAGTGGCGTCTACTGGCTAGATAGAGGCTTTAATTAAAACCTCAAGCAGAATATAACTGCCCTCAGGTCACTGACTCACTCACTCCCGGTCGCAGAGCCAAAGAGAAAACAGCTCCACAGCCGTTTGATTTTTCAACTCTGGAATACTCACAGGTAGAGAGAGACACTCTGTTCTTTTTGCACTTATACTCTTCAAAACCCTCTGTAAACTATCTCTTTAAATCTAACTCCTTTTTTTTTACAATCAGAACTGCAGCCTCACTCCCAATCTTCCGCCGTAGTCTGAAAACCCACCTTTTCAGACTCCATCATGGCCCATACGTAGCACTTGCCCCTAATAATAGCACTTTACGTAGACTTAGATATAGCATTTGATACAGACTTATAGCATGTTACGTAGACAGCACTAGAATTGCATTTTATGTAGTCATAGCACTTTATAGTATATATGAATAGTATAGTATGTATAGGTTTAATTATATAGATACTCCACTGTTACGTTCTTAGCTTACGCATGTTTCATGATAACTACTTTTTATGCATGTGATATATTGCCATGCTTTTTGTTCTGGATTAAGAGCGTCTGCAAAATGCCTAAATTGTGAATTGTAATGTTTTGTGGTTTAAGAGGAGAACTGTTTTTTCTTGTTTTTGCCACTATGTGGACAACAATATGCAGCTGTATGTGTGCCTATAGTGCAGGAAACAGATTATACTTTAGTACAGGGGTTCTCAACCCGGGGGTCGCGACCCCTCGGGGGGTCGCCAAATTATTTTAAAGGGTCCCCAAATTATTTAAAAAAAAAAAAAAAAAAAAAAAGATTTTTTTTAAATTTTATTTTCACGATTTTTCAAAAATAGCAGATCTACAAGCTCATAGCGCGCCACTCGGTGGCGCGCTATGAGCTTGTAGATCTGCTATTTTTCAATAGCTAAATTATATAACAATGCTTAAAACACCAAAAGGGGTTCCTGCCCAAAATGGTTTAAGGTTATGTAGCAGTCAATTTATATTGGGGGTCAGGAGGGGGCGGGGCGGGGGTCCCGAGACATTGCCAAAGCATTTCCGGGGGTCCCCGGCCAAAAACGTTGAGAACCCCTGCTTTAGTACCCTGACCTACCCTGACCCTTTGTATAGATCTGTTATTTACACTATTTATTTTCTAGTTTGTATGGCATCGAATAAAACCGCTGCACATCCTTTCACCGTTGAGCCAGACATTTGTCTCCACAGTGTCGACACTCGCACAATAATCCTGCTATAATTGGTGTCCCTCAGTCCTCATTTGCTTTGAGAGAAAAAGATGTAATACCTTTTGTGCACATTTCACTACAGGATTAACCCGTTTTGGGCGAGGACCCCTTTTGGTGTTTTAAGCATTATGTTATACTTTAGCTATCGGAAAAAATAGCAGATCTACAAGCTCATGGAGTGCCACGCTACGAGCTTGCAGATATGCTATTTTTGAAAGAGCGTGAAAATGTGGCGCGAATCTTTGAATATTATATTCTTTCAGAGCGAACGTTTTTAACTCAAATCTTTGCTTCTGGAAGGTCCCTGGAACAACATATTTTCAGATAAGGGGTCGGCGGCCCAATTACAGATGATATATTGGGGGTCCTTGAAATGAAATAGTTTGAGCACCACGGACGTAGAAACATAGGTTTTTCAGAAAAAAAACAACTTTAGAAGACATTCTGAAAACAGAAGACATTTGTAGAATCGAACTTCTTATAGGTCTTATAGGTCTAAATGGGCTAATACTGAGCGCTGCAAAAACCCTGCAGGCACTAGAAATATTTTGACATTTAGCAGAATCACAGCAGCGTGCGTGCGTGCGTGCGTGCGTGCGTGCGTGCGTGCGTGCGTGCGTGCGTGCGCGCGCGCGCGCGTGCGTGCGTGCGCGCGTGCGTGCGTGCGTGCGTGCGTGCGTGCGTGCGTGCGTGCGTGCGTGCGTGCGTGCGTGCGTGCGTGCGTGCGTGCGTGCGTGCGTGCAGCCTGTGGTGGATTAGAGTGTTTCGGGTATCTGAACAGAACAGCAGCAGGGAGCTGGGAGAGAGAGAGAGAGAGAGAGAGAGAGAGTGGGTCAGAGTGGGAGAGAGAGAGAGAGAGAGAGAGAGAGAGAGTGGGTCAGAGTGGGAGAGAGAGAGAGAGAGAGAGAGAGAGAGAGAGAGAGAGAGAGAGTGGGTCAGAGTGGGAGAGAGAGAGAGAGAGAGAGAGAGAGAGAGAGAGAGTGGGTCAGAGTGGGAGAGAGAGAGAGAGAGTGGGTCAGAGTGGGAGAGAGAGAGAGAGAGTGGGTCAGAGTGGGAGAGAGAGAGAGAGAGAGTGGGTCAGAGTGGGAGAGAGAGAGAGAGAGTGGGTCAGAGTGGGAGAGAGAGAGAGAGAGTGGGTCAGAGTGGGAGAGAGAGAGAGAGAGTGGGTCAGAGTCTCATACTCTAGTCAAACCAAGGCACCGTACACACAAGGTAGACACGCATAGTCTCATACTCTAGTCAAAGTGCTATATCTAGCCGGGGCGCCTGATGGAGGGGAAAGGAACTGGTTGGAATAACGTGTTCCTACCACGCGCTACGTCCAACCAGGGAAACTCCCCCCTGTCAGGTGTAAAGGAGCAACTTGGACACTCACGCATGAAGGAAGCATGAGTTCAAGTCCGTTGCTCTCCCCATGTCCCCCATATATGGGGACTAGGTTGGCGGTGGGTGTGTAGAGCCCAGGATCACATTAGATAATTGACACAGGGGTGAAAAATGGGTTACAAAATTGTGGGATAAAAATTATTATAAAAAAATCTTGCACCACCCCTTACCGTGTATCCCTGAACTTATTTGGCTTTTTTTTTTACTATTTTGAAAAAAACATTTTAATATGACCAATCACAACACTTGTTTTATTCGCAGAGAATGTAAACTGATTTGTAAAGCATCAACGTAATTTCCTTGCAGGGCGATTCTTCCGCTAAAATCCCGCAACTTCCGCCCAAACAAATTATAGTCTTTACAGCCTAGGTCTTGCCCAGGGTGATCTCAAGGGGTTTATTCCAAATAAAGAATTTCAATCATCATTATAGGAGTTGCGAGCCATTCGTTTGGAGCTGTAAACAAGGAAGTGAACAGCAGTGTGCATGTACACTGCAGAAGGGGGTCTGTACGTACATGTACACTGCAGAAGGGGGTCTCTTTCATAGACATATATACGTAGACGCCCTTTCCGGCTCCAAGGCGTGTGTCACCATCTTCCCGAGATTCCTTGCAAAGCATTTGCCTTCAATGAGCAGCTTCCGCGTGCGTATACATAAGTCCCGGAAAAGATGCGCTGTGATTGGCCAGTAGTCACTTGAGTGACAGCGAGAGACATGGGGGAGTCACATGAGTGACGTCACTTGGGAAGCGACGCAGCGTGCCTTCAGCCACTTCTAAATAAGAACGCTGTGGAGAACTGTTGCTACTTAATGTTTTCTGTTAGTAATCTAATCCCCCCTGGCTCTGATGTTGTATTAATAACTGTTGTCTGTGTTTGTTTGTATGTCTTGTTTTGTATTGTAATGTATATTGTCATGACTGTTATAAAGATTTGTTAAAAAAAAAAGAAGCCTTCAGCACTGCACTTCCGCCTTCATTGGGATACACGTCGCTCCAATGAACTGCAACCTTCATTGGGATACACGTCGCTCCAATGAACTGCAGCCTTCATTGGGATACACGTCGCTCCAATGAACTGGCCTTCATTGGGATACACGTCGCTCCAATGAACTGCAACCTTCATTGGGATACACGTCGCTCCAATGAACTGGCCTTCATTGGGATACACGTCGCTCCAATGAACTGGCCTTCATTGGGATACACGTCGCTCCAATGAACTGGCCTTCATTGGGATACACGTCGCTCCAATGAACTGGCCTTCATTGGGATACACGTCGCTCCAATGAACTGGCCTTCATTGGGATACACGTCGCTCCAATGAACTGGCCTTCATTGGGATACACGTCGCTCCAATGAACTGCAACCTTCATTGGGATACACGTCGCTCCAATGAACTGCAGCCTTCATTGGGATACACGTCGCTCCAATGAACTGCAGCCTTCATTGGGATACACGTCGCTCCAATGAACTGGCCTTCATTGGGATACACGTCGCTCCAATGAACTGCAGCCTTCATTGGGATACACGTCGCTCCAATGAACTGGCCTTCATTGGGATACACGTCGCTCCAATGAACTGGCCTTCATTGGGATACACGTCGCTCCAATGAACTGGCCTTCATTGGGATACACGTCGCTCCAATGAACTGCAACCTTCATTGGGATACACGTCGCTCCAATGAACTGGCCTTCATTGGGATACACGTCGCTCCAATGAACTGCAGCGGCCAGTGAGGCATCTATTTTTGAGTAAACCACTCCTACATCTGGCTTTGTTAGCGCAGAAAAAATGAGCATGGTTGCTATGTTCACCCTGTTCACCCGGGTGTGATTTCATTACGTCAGACATGATTTCATTACGTCAGACAGGCTATATTACACCACTCAGTTCACACGGGTGTGATTTTTATTTATAATATCTATGCTGCAGAAGGGGGTCTCCTTGACATGAACACGTTTGGGAACCACTGTTGTATCCGCTGTCAGCCAGGAAAGAGGAAACGGACAGTCAGAGGTGCATAATGCAGCCAGGAAACGGACAGTCAGAGGTGCATAATGCATTCCTGCCTGCTTTGGGGAATATCACACTCTGTGCCTCATGGCTGAAGGCTGGAGGGCAAGGAGCCTTCATTAGAGAAAAAGATGCATTTCTCCTCCACTGAGACGGGATGGCCTCTCTCCACTCCCAGCCCAGATTGCAGGTACAAAACTGTTTCGTGCCGAGTATCTCCGAAATGACCATTTTTATCTGGCTGCCGTGCACGGTGCACCTGGCCATTTTCGTGAACATGGCTTTTTAGAAATGAAAATAGTGAAAATAGAGATCCATATAAATAGTGAAAATAGAGATCCATAGAGGCTCACGACATTTCACTCCAATGTGTGTTGTGAGCTCGATTGATTGGATTTCTTGCAGTAATTCAATAATGCTTAAAAGGGTAATATGTTTGAACATCTATTGAACAAAGGCTAAGTATCGGTTAACAAGTATCAAAGTCAAGTCAAAGTTAAAGTCGTACTGGCTCTGAGTGAGCTCTGAACGGGCTGCAACTTTAGAAAAATACACTGAAGGAATATGTCTGGAATTGGGGCTGGGGTGGACTGCGGGATATTTCTGTCCATCTCTGTTATATTGTTTTGTTTTGTTTTGTTATGCATTTATTTTGTTGTGTTTTGTCTATGTCTATATCAGTTTCATATACAAAATACATTTAATAAATTACAAATCATTAAAAAAAAGTCAAAGTCGTACGATTTGTCACACACGTTACCGCAGTGAAATTTGTTCTCCGCATTTGACCCATCACTTGGAGCGGATGAGCCGCAGCCAAGGAGCGGTGAGCTGCAGCCAAGGAGCGGTGAGCTGCAGCCAAGGAGCGGTGAGCTGCAGCCAAGGAGCGGTGAGCTGCAGACAAGGAGCGGTGAGCTGCAGCCAAGGAGCGGTGAGCTGCAGCCAAGGATCGGTGAGCTGCAGCCAAGGAGCGGTGAGCTGCAGCCAAGGAGCGGTGAGCTGCAGCCAAGGATCGGTGAGCTGCAGCCAAGGAGCGGTGAGCTGCAGCCAAGGAGCGGTGAGCTGCAGCCAAGGAGCGGTGAGCTGCAGCCAAGGAGCGGTGAGCTGCAGCCAAGGAGCGGTGAGCTGCAGCCGTGCCGCGGCTCGGGAATCATTTGATTAGTTGATTTGACCCCCCAATCCAACCCTTTGATGCTGAGTGCCAAGCAGGGAGGCACTGGGTCCCATTTTTACAGTCTTTGGTATGACCCGGCCCGGGGATCGAACCCCCGACCTCCCAGTTTCAGGGCGGACACTCTAACCACAAGGCCACTGTCTGGTATCGCGTGTATAGCATGGATTGAAGTGGGGTCTGGGGACCCCTAGGGGTACTTGAGGGAGTTCCAGGGGGTACCTAGCTCAATTAGAGCTAGTTAGGAACCAAATGGACCCTTATGGGTCTGTAACTCAGAGAGTGTACAAATGGAACCAAATGGACCCTAACGGGTCCATTTGGTTCCATTTGTACACTCTCAGAGTTAAATTAACAGTGGTTTTACAATATAAACTGGGGTACCAGAGATAGAAATGCCATTAAATCGGGGATCTGTGGCATAATGCGTGTGAAACTGGGGGGGGTCCATGAAATGAATGTTTCGGAATCACTGCTAGAGCCGTAGAAATCCTCCCTTATCGGGGTCACTGGCATAATGTTTTCAAAAGGGGTCCGTGGCCTAATAAATGTTGATTTGGGGGTCCTTGACACGAAGAAGTTTGGGAACCACTGGTGTATAGTATATGCAGTATAGAGCGTCGCAGTCCCGCCCCCTACCATGGACCAGTCCCGCCCCCTACCATGGACCAGTCCCGCCCCCTACCATGGACCAGTCCCGCCCCCTACCAGGGACCAGTCCCGCCCCCTACCAGGGACCAGTCCCGCCCCCTACCAGGGACCAGTCCCGCCCCCTACCATGGACCAGTCCCGCCCCCTACCAGGGACCAGTCCCGCCCCCTACCAGGGACCAGTCCCGCCCCCTACCAGGGACCAGTCCCGCCCCCTACCATGGACCAGTCCCGCCCCCTACCATGGACCAGTCCCGCCCCCTACCAGGGACCAGTCCCGCCCCCTACCAGGGACCAGTCCCGCCCCCTACCATGGACCAGTCCCGCCCCCTACCATGGACCAGTCCCGCCCCCTACCAGGGACCAGTCCCGCCCCCTACCATGGACCAGTCCCGCCCCCTACCAGGGACCAGTCCCGCCCCCTACCAGGGACCAGTCCCGCCCCCTACCAGGGACCAGTCCCGCCCCCTACCAGGGACCAGTCCCGCCCCCTACCAGGGACCAGTCCCGCCCCCTACCATGGACCAGTCCCGCCCCCTACCAGGGACCAGTCCCGCCCCCTACCAGGGACCAGTCCCGCCCCCTACCAGGGACCAGTCCCGCCCCCTACCATGGACCAGTCCCGCCCCCTACCAGGGACCAGTCCCGCCCCCTACCATGGACCAGTCCCGCCCCCTACCATGGACCAGTCCCGCCCCCTACCATGGACCAGTCCCGCCCCCTACCAGGGACCAGTCCCGCCCCCTACCAGGGACCAGTCCCGCCCCCTACCATGGACCAGTCCCGCCCCCTACCATGGACCAGTCCCGCCCCCTACCATGGACCAGTCCCGCCCCCTACCAGGGACCAGTCCCGCCCCCTACCATGGACCAGTCCCGCCCCCTACCATGGACCAGTCCCGCCCCCTACCAGGGACCAGTCCCGCCCCCTACCAGGGACCAGGAAATGAATCCCAATGCATTTTTCCTCATAGACATTTCAGTATTTATTTAAAGACGGTTACGCCGCGGACAAAGCCAACTCGAGTCGTGACAACTCATGACAACACAAACAATATTTTTGGACCAAACAAATGATTACAAAGAAGAAAAACAAACAAAAAAGTGTTGTAAACCTGCCGTTTTTTTCTTCTTTCTAATTATTTGTTCGGCCCAAAAAATTGTGTTTGTTGTCATGATTTGTCACGACTCCAGTTGGCTTTGTCCGCGGCGCAAACGTCTTTAAATAAATACTTTCTGAAATGTCTATGAGGAAAATGAACGGAGAATCATTTCCTGGTCCAGGGCAAGGACAGTCTAAGAAGGACGAGACGCGAAGACCGTACGGGCGACGCCATGTTGCTTTGGAAGGAAAGAAACATGCGCAGTTGAGACCAAGGAAGCTGAACGCGGAAGTGTTGGCTGCATATAGCCCATTGCGCATGTTTCTTTCCTTCCATGGAGCACCATAAGCAACATGGCGTCGCCCGTACGGTCTTCGCATCTCGTCCTTCTTAGACTGTCCTTGGTCCAGGGACTGCGACGCTCTATAGTAGCAGTGCACTGACGGTCTGGCACGGTCACACCTAAGAGGCAGCCACGTGCACACATATAGTAGACATCAAAGGGGGACTTGAGCCCCTGCCCTTTTACCCGTCTGTAAAACAACTGCCCTTTCCAGACCGAATGCAGCATTTACTACATGGTGAAAGAAATGCCTTTCCATTCCATACCGGAAGACAGCATTCAGGAGAATTGCTCTCCCCCCCCCCCCCCCCCCCCCCCCCCCCCAAGTCTCCTGAACTTGAACGCAGCATTTTGCGTTGGAACTAATTCGTTTGTCGAAATCCATGTCGTAGTAGCCTATACACCTGCATCTCCAGTAGATAGACTGCTGGATGGATTGCGCCCCCCAAAAATAGCATTTTCGCTATTTATGTCCAAAAGTGTCTCCTCTTACAGGATGTCAGCCCCTGTGGCTCTCCAACACTCTCTGCACGTCTCTATAGTTAACCCATTCTGGGCGGGAACCCATGTTGGTGTTTTAAGCATTACGTTATGCTTTAGCTACAGACCTACAAGCTCATAGCGCGCCACCGAGTGGCGCGCTACGAGCTTGTAGGTCTGCTATTTTTGAAAAGTCGTGAAAATGTGGTGCAAATCTTTGAATATTTATTTCAGTTTTGAGTGGTGGTGTAAACCACTCCTACAACTGGCTTTGTTAGTTTACGTGTCTGTTCGTACCAAAAAATTAGCTTTGTTAGTTTACGTGTCTGTTCGTACCAAAAAATTAGCTTTGTTAGTTTACGTGTCTGTTCGTACCAAAAAATTAGCTTTGTTAGTTTACGTGTCTGTTCGTACCAAAACATTAGCTTTGTTAGTTTACGTGTCTGTTCGTACCAAAACATTAGCTTTGTTAGTTTACGTGTTTGTTCGTACCAAAAAATGAGCATGGTTGCTATGGTCACCCAGTTCACACGGGTGTGATTTCATTACGTCAGACATTACGTCAGACCACAGCTGATCAGTCTATATAAGACCTTACACCACTCAGTTCACACGGGTGTGATTTTTGAGATGAGGGTCCGTGACCCAATAGAGATAATTCTGGGGGTCCTTGACATGAAAAAGGTTGAGCACCACCGACAAAAAATTTAGGATTTTGAAGCCTTTTTTTTAATCGACCTCAGTCCAAAATGGGCTAAGAGAGCTTGATTGATTTTGACTGCAGACTACAGTCAATGTCCTCCGGGCCGTTCCAACGCCGCCTGCGTTCACGTGCGGCGCCACACGGTCAATCACCGCCCTGAGACGAGGCTTGTGTCGACGCCTGGCGCTGTGAATCAATAAGACATCATTGACTGCCATCAGAGTCTGAGCAACGCTCCTGTGTAAAGGGGAGCGTCAGGGACGACTCGGACGAGGGGAAAATCCATCAGGTGATATTCTGGGCTGCAGCCCCGCCGCCGCGTTGATGGGCTTACCGGGCGCCACCGGGCTAATGATCTCGCCATCATTACAGGAAGTTATTCCTGGTCTAGCAGTAACAGAGTGTACATGTGTTATGTCCAGGGTTCCATTTGTAAAACAAAACAAAGGGGGGGCATTCACTTAAGCCATTTTGGGCGGGAACCCCTTTTGGTGTTAGCATTATGTTATGCTTTAGCTATTGAAAAATAGCAGATCTACAAGCTCATAGCGCGCCACCGAGTGGCGCGCTACGAGCTTGTAGATCTGCTATTTTTGAAAAATCGAAGAACCACTGACATAGAAACAGCTTTTTCAGAAAACTGTCAGGATGTAGAAGACATTTTTAGAATCTGATCTCAGGTCAAAATGCATTTAAAATGTAATTAAAACATTTACTTTTCAGGATTCCAATTAAAAAATAGCAAAAGATAATGTAGGACGTAGATCGGCTATCTTTGCTACTTTTATGTGACATAGAATGACAAAGTAGGATATGAGTATATGCAATGAGAGGCCCTCTCTACCGTCAAAGTATGAAAGGAGAAGATAGTGGAAAGAAAGTGTAATGTTTGTAGAAACTCGATTGGTTGTTCTCACTTTCAAGTCTAAACTCAATACAAAGTCAAAGTCAAAGTCGTACGATTAGTCACAGACGTTACCGCAGTGAAATTTGTTCTCCATTTGACCCATCTCTTGGAGCAGTGAGCCGCAGCGTGCACCGTGGCTCGGGAATCATTAGTTGATTTGACCCCCAATCCAACCCATTGATGCTGAGTGCCAAGCAGGGAGGCATTGGGTCCCATTTTTACAGTCTTTGGTATGACCCGGCCGGGGATCGAACCCCCGACCTCCCAGTTTCAGGGCGGACACTCTAACCACAAGGCCACTGTCTGTCCGACTATAGTGATGAGTCGGACCATGGGTCGCCCGTTTTCAATGCTTCCGCCCACTGGAATGTGGACATCCCCCATCAAATAGAACCAGGATACACTATAGCTGGAAGCAACTAAACTAAATATTCAACAGTGAAGTCAACTTATATTCTGTGTCGGCTGCATGCCAAATAGAACGGGTTCTTCAAGCTGACGGACGGTTTGTGATATGACACGGTTAGCTTTAAAATCAGTTATTTTTGTAGTAATTTTCAGCGAGCAACATAATAGTGGTGCAATAATATGCTTCACTGTTACACGATGAGCACACCAGCATCCTATAGCAGAGTCTTTTCGCCAGCTGGATATATTTTCGCATTTCAATCAGACCCATGAGAAACACTCTCTCTCCAAACTCATTACGATTGGACAGCTGTTGTGCGTGTGGACCGTCCAGAATCAACAATCATTACTTGGAAGCCACCGACGGCTGGTGATGGCATCGCTGGAACTCTGCCACTCCAGACTCATCATGAGCAAATGGCAAGTTGGCACAGCTTATATAGCGCACAACGAATTGCTGTACGTGTCCAAGATGAGTGTGGCGGCTTGACAGAGCCTTAAACCATTTAGGCCCGATTCAAAAAATAATCTTCAAAATCTTGCCATTTTTGTGAAAAACCTTATGTTTCTGTATCATTGGTGCTCAATATTTCATGTCAAGGACCCCATCAATTATATGTAATATGCCTCCACCCCCCCCATCTGAAAATATGTTGTTCCAGGAACCTCCCCAGAAGCAAAGATTTTAGTTAAAATGTTCACTCTGTAATAATATATATTCAAAGATTTGAGGCACATTTTCACGATTTTTCAAAAATAGCAGACCTACAAGTTCATAGCACGCCACTCGGTGGCGCGCTATGAGCTTGTAGATCTGCTATTTTTCAATAGCTAACATAATTCTTTAAAACACCAAAAAGGGTTCCCGCCCAAAATGGGTTAAACCCAAGTTTTATGTCCCTATAGCTGCAACCAAACATCTTATAACGATCAGTTCCATCATGTACCACTCCGAGTTAAAGGCATTACGCTGAATAGTGCTCCATGATATTGATGTGGTAGCCTATGTGTCATGAATCCATCTATGTGTCATGAATCCATCTATGTGTCATGAATCCATCTATGTGTCATGAATCCATCTATGTGTCATGAATCCATCTATGTGTCATGAATCCATCTATGTGTCATGAATCCATCTATGTCACCCGAATCCATCTATGTCACCCGAATCCATCTATGTGTCATGAATCCATCTATGTGTCATGAATCCATCTATGTGTCATGAATCCATCTATGTGTCATGAATCCATCTATGTCACCCGAATCCATCTATGTGTCATGAATCCATCTATGTGTCATGAATCCATCTATGTGTCATGAATCCATCTATGTGTCATGAATCCATCTATGTGTCATGAATCCATCTATGTGTCATGAATCCATCTATGTGTCATGAATCCATCTTTGTGTCATGAATCCATCTATGTTTTCATGAATCCACACAGCCCTTAGACAGCCCATGGTGAGTAAATATTATTAGAGACCTGAAGCCTAGAGGCGTGCGTGCGTGCGTGCGTGCGTGCGTGCGTGCGTGCGTGCGTGCGTGCGTGCGTGCGTGGCTATGCGTGCGTGCTTGCGTGTGCGTGCCTGCGTGCGATAAGATAAGAACATTTATGGATCCCCGTGGATCCCCGTGGAACATTTATGGATCCCCGTGCCCTCATGTACTGCCCCATGAGGGCAGTACAGTGAAACGCAGGTATCGTTTTACACCCGCAGTGTTAAATTAATTAAGACCTGAGGACGATTCTACAAATGCCTTCTAAATCCTGACAAAACCCCATGTTTCTATGTCAGTTGTGTTCAAACAGTTTCATGTCAAGGACCCCCAAATATATATATATATGTAATTGGCTGCCGACCCCCATCTGAAAATATGTTATTCGGCCAGAAGCAAAGATTTGAGTTAAAAACGTTCACTCTGCAGGAATATATATTCCAAGATTTGTGCCACATTTTCACGATTTTTCAAAAATAGCAGACCTACAAGCTCATAGCGCGCCACTCGGTGGCGCGCTATGAGCTTGTAGATCTGCTATTTTTTAATAGCTAAATTATAACATAATGTTTAAAACACCAAAAGGGGTTCCCGTCCAGAATGGGTTAATACAGATTATTTTCGGTGTACTGTACTGTAGATGACCAATAATGAAATGCATTTACTTCAATACTGTACCTATACTTGATGTCCCTAGGACTAATTTAATTACACGTGGTGATCGGGCATTTTCTGCCCGTGCCTATGTTGTGGAATGCACTGCCGACACAGCTAAGGCTAGCGCACCCTCCGTGGCGGTTTTTAAATCTCAATTAAAAAACGTACCTCTACACCAAATGTTACGTGACTGTACGTTTAAATATTGTTACTGTATTTCCTGTATTTGCTTTTGTTTGTTGTTTTTTGACTCGATGTATTTGTTTTCTTTGTTTTGTTTTCACCCTGCTCTGTGCAGCACTTTGGAACATTGTTTTAAAGGTACATTCAGTGATTTCACTTAATTCAACTATCACTTATTTTTTCTTATTTTTTGGATAATCCTCCCTACTATAAAGTGTGCTGACCATATAAGGAGTTCCTCCCTGTCCCCAGTGAGCCCCTGGGGTAAAAAAACCCTAGTGTCAGTTTTGGTGGCGGGTGGCAAAACCTTCATCCAATCAGGATCAGAGGGGCCTTCCTCCAATCATGATCGAGTGGGGGCGGGCCTTGGTGCACATGCTGTTGGCCTGTTGCACTTCCCCCCCACTGTAGAGCGTGCATGTGCACATTTTGTTACCGGGGCGGAGTGGGTGGTTTTCCAAATCACCCAAATCACTGAATGCTCCTTTAAAAGGGTGCCATGTTTGAAAATATGAAAATGAAAATACCTTAGCCAACTACATCTGTAGCCTAGTGGTTCCCAAACTTCTTCATGTCAAGGACCCCCAAATTGACACTTATGAGCCCATGGACCCCCATTAGAAATTATATGCCAGGGACCCCCTAGCCTGGCTAATAAGCCAGACTAATATCACACAACACTGTCGCGGTATATTAGTCTGGGCTGGCTCCACTTGGATTTCATTTCCCGGGGGGCGGGTTCAAACATTTTCTCTTTGACGCAATTGGTCAGAGCTACTGTCAGTCAAAAGTCTCAAG
Organism: Electrona antarctica; assembly: GCF_951216825.1. Taxonomy (NCBI): domain Eukaryota; kingdom Metazoa; phylum Chordata; class Actinopteri; order Myctophiformes; family Myctophidae; genus Electrona; species Electrona antarctica. The sequence continues at coordinate 4,686,674 of NC_136793.1, forward strand.
CATTGAACGTCACTGTACCAAAGCCCGCCCATATTGCATACCGTGTCCCGATTGGTCCGACCTGTTCTCGGTTGTAGGAAAGAGGCGTGCTACTGAGCCTCGCCAGACCGTAATCCGCTGGTAGGCAATTTTTTTTGCCAACGGCTGATTCGGTCTGGTTTATTAACCAGGCTAGGGACCCCCATGAGAGAAGATTTTTACGGCTCTAGCAGTGATTCTCAACCCGTTTAATTTCAAGGACCCCCCAGTTTGACATGCATTAGTCTACGGATCCCAATTGTAATGGATTTTCTCTGGGACCCCCAATTTACATTGTAAAATTTAACTCTGAGAGTGTACACATGGACCCGTTAGGGTCCATTTGGTTCCATTTGTACACTCTCAGAGTTACAGACCCATAAGGGTCCATTTGGTTCCAAACTATCATTTAGTTGGGGACCCCCTGGAACTCCCCCAAGGACCCCTGGGGGTCCCCAGACCCCACTGGTTTAGCCTACCTGTAGTTTGGACATAAATCAGTGCTTTACACCCTCTACATCTGTGGGTGGGTTTTACTACTGTATTCTATTGAACCAATGGGGTGGGTTTTTACTATTCTATAGAGTGTCGCAGTCCCGCCCCCTTTCATGACAACGCCAGGCCCAGGTAATGAATCACAATGCATTTTTCCCCATAGACATTTCAAAAAGTATTTATTTTAAGACCTTTTAAGCGTCGTACGAAGCCAACTCGAGTCGTGACAAATCATGACAACACACAATATTTTGGACCAAACAAATAATTACATAGAAGAAAAACAACAAAAAAAGTGTTGTAACCTGCCGTTTTTTTCTACTTTCTAATTCTTTGTTTGGCCCGAAAAATTGTGTTTGTTGTCATGATTTGTCACGACAAGAGTTGGCTTTGTCCGCGGCGTAAACGTCTTTAAATAAATACTTTCTGAAATGTCTATGAGGAAAATGAACGGAGAATCATTTCCTGGGCCCTGGTAGGGGGCGGGACTGGGCCCTGGTAGGGGGCGGGACTGGGCCCTGGTAGGGGGCGGGACTGCAGCGCTCTATTGAACCACTGGAACGTATTAAAAAGCACTTCTGTCTAAAGTCTAAACAGTCTGAGTCCATTGGTTTTTCCTCAAACCACTTAACTCCAACGTTGACAGTTCCTTTTGTCCTTCATTGATTGGAATGACAGACGGAAAAAAATAATCTCCACATGAGTGGTCAAGAACCTCCTAACTCCACTTGAGCTGAACTTTGGGTAAAGTGACGATAATATAAAGGACAAATTCAAGTATCATGACAATGTATAAAGTCACCATACCAACTATGAAAACATGTTTGTTAATATGTTGGACATATAGCTGTGTTCTACCTGCATAGCAGAGATACAAATGGACATATAGCTGTGTTCTACCTGCATAGCAGAGATACAAATGGACATATAGCTGTGTTCTACCTGCATAGCAGAGATACAAATGGACATATAGCTGTGTTCTACCTGCATAGCAGAGATACAAATGGACATATAGCTGTGTTCTACCTGCATAGCAGAGATACAAATGGACATATAGCTGTGTTCTACCTGCATAGCAGAGATACAAATGGACATATAGCTGTGTTCTACCTGCATAGCAGAGATACATGTTAATATGTTGGACATATAGCTGTGTTCTACCTGCATAGCAGAGATACAAATGGACATATAGCTGTGTTCTACCTGCATAGCAGAGATACAAATGGACATATAGCTGTGTTCTACCTGCATAGCAGAGATACATGTTAATATGTTGGACATATAGCTGTGTTCTACCTGCATAGCAGAGATACAAATGGACATATAGCTGTGTTCTACCTGCATAGCAGAGATACATGTTAATATGTTGGACATATAGCTGTGTTCTACCTGCATAGCAGAGATACAAATGGACATATAGCTGTGTTCTACCTGCATAGCAGAGATACAAATGGACATATAGCTGTGTTCTACCTGCATAGCAGAGATACAAATGGACATATAGCTGTGTTCTACCTGCATAGCAGAGATACAAATGGACATATAGCTGTGTTCTACCTGCATAGCAGAGATACAAATGGACATATAGCTGTGTTCTACCTGCATAGCAGAGATACAAATGGACATATAGCTGTGTTCTACCTGCATAGCAGAGATACAAATGGACATATAGCTGTGTTCTACCTGCATAGCAGAGATACAAATGGACATATAGCTGTGTTCTACCTGCATAGCAGAGATACAAATGGACATATAGCTGTGTTCTACCTGCATAGCAGAGATACAAATGGACATATAGCTGTGTTCTACCTGCATAGCAGAGATACAAATGGACATATAGCTGTGTTCTACCTGCATAGCAGAGATACAAATGGACATATAGCTGTGTTCTACCTGCATAGCAGAGATACAAATGGACATATAGCTGTGTTCTACCTGCATAGCAGAGATACAAATGGACATATAGCTGTGTTCTACCTGCATAGCAGAGATACAAATGGACATATAGCTGTGTTCTACCTGCATAGCAGAGATACAAATGGACATATAGCTGTGTTCTACCTGCATAGCAGAGATACAAATGGACATATAGCTGTGTTCTACCTGCATAGCAGAGATACAAATGGACATATAGCTGTGTTCTACCTGCATAGCAGAGATACAAATGGACATATAGCTGTGTTCTACCTGCATAGCAGAGATACAAATGGACATATAGCTGTGTTCTACCTGCATAGCAGAGATACAAATGGACATATAGCTGTGTTCTACCTGCATAGCAGAGATACAAATGGACATATAGCTGTGTTCTACCTGCATAGCAGAGATACAAATGCCTCACATTACACAATGTTTTAATATCAATAGTTTATAGCAGTGGTTCCCAAAGTGGGGTCCGGGGACCCCCAGGGGTACTTGAGGGAGTTCCAGGGGGTCCCCAGCTAAATGATACTTTGGAACCAAATGGACCCTTATGGGTCGACTAGTAAACTAGTCGACTAGTTGCTTAATGCCCTAACATGCACGGAGTGCTATTTTGTTTCTTGTTATGTCTTTGTCTCCTGTCCCTCCTTCCCCAAAAGGAACAGGGTCAGGTCTGTCCCTCCTTCCCCAAAAGGAACAGGGTCAGGTTGTCTCCTGTACCCTCCTTCCCCAAAAGGAACAGGGTCAGGGCAAAATACAAATGGCATTTTGTTTTTGTCTGTTTTGTGTTGTTACTCCCCATGCCCCCCCCCCCCCCCCCCCCCATGTCCCCTTTCCCCAAAAGGACCACAACGGAAACAAGCCTAACGGCTTTCTTGTGTCTGTATCCTTTTGAATTAATTTTCAATAAAGTTTTCAATCAATCAATCAATCAATCAATATAATATATTTACACTCCAATATTGTCAGTGTAGCCAAATGTAACAGTGTTTAGGCCTGACGTCGAAATTTAAAAAATGTCTTCAAAATCCTGACATTTTTCTGAAAAACCTTATGTTTCTGTATCAGAGGTTCTCAATATTTCATGTCAAGGACCCCAAAAATGATATGCCTCCGCCCCCCCATCTGGAAATATGTTGTTCCAGGGACCTCCCCAGAAGCAAAGACTTGAGTTAAAATGTTCACTCTGTAATAATATATATTCAATGATTTGACGCACATTTTCACGATTTTTCAAAAATAGCAGACCATAGCGCGGCACAGAGTGCTATGAGCTTGTAGATCTGCTATTTTTTTCAACAGCTAAAATATAACAATGCTTTAAAACACCAAAAGGGGTTCCTGCCCAAAATGGGTTAAAAAGGTCTCTCTCTACAAAAGGTTTAATAAAATAAAAATGCCCTTTCTTTCAATCTTGAGAATGAGACAACACAAAGAACAAGTAAACCTTCTACTGAAAAAAGTTATTTTAAAAACACAAAATGTCAAAGTATGAATTTCACATGAACATTATCTGGCAGGCCAAAAATAATACATTTCAGGAGGGAAGCCGTGGGGACATTATGAAATATGGCCTTGGAACGTCTCGGAATCCCCCAGGAGGAAGTCACTAATGTTGCTCTGGAGAGGGAAGTCTGGAGCACTCTGGTGGAGCTGTTGCCCCCGCGACCCGACTACGGATAAGCGGTTGAAGATGGATGGATGGATGGATGTATTTCCACAAATTCAACAAATGGTATATTCCAGGGGCGAGCATTAGCAGGTGCGCAATTTCTATGTAGGGTATGATGGACGTGACATCATCATCATACCCGGAGGTTATAACAGAAACGCATACAAAAACGACTTTCTGGCCTCGACAGCCCACACATCCACACAGAAAAGTCCTATCTGATTGCATTAAACGACTTTAAACAACATTAAATTCACTTTGTCACTCACTTTGCTTGTTTACACTGTGAGCTGCTTGTCTGTAGGCTAAAACCAGAAATGAAAAGGACCACATCATCCCTTTTTTGGGAAAAAAAGACTGCGACTGCACCCCAGCAGCAGTAGAAGAAGAAGACTGCGACAGTGAGTCAGTGACGAGTTTGCCTCGGAAACCCAGGCGTTTTTATTTAGTGACAACTTGGTTTATTGAGCCTCTAATCCCCGGATAAGGACAACAACAACACCACCTGTGTGTTCAATCACAACACAGGTAAACAAATGCTCCTGCTAGCAGTGACGCTCCAGGCATGAATTTAAGGCTGCATGCCTAATTTGATTTGAAACAGACAGTGTATGCCCTATGTTGTAATTTTAACGTTGTTGTAAGCTTCATGGCAAATTGGCAAGGGTCAGTCTCTAAGACGCTCGACCTAATAGGAAAATAGAGGGAAATGGAGGAAAAGAAATGGAGGAAAATATGCCCCCCAAAAATCGGCTAATACCAGCACATATACCCGAGGAAAATAGGGCATAAAAATAGGCAAATAACCGGGCTATACCCGAAACACCTGGAGGCGTCTAATAACAGCATTATAGTGGCGCTAACAAACCCTATCAAGAGCTGTCACCGGGTCACGTCAAGGCTGCGCAAGCACTGTCTCAGCAGCCTGCTGCTGATTAGGTACAGTATGTATAGGATGGTACTGTACTGTAGTACTTTTATTGCACTACTGTACTTTTATAATTGGTCCTAGTATTGATCCCTGGGGGACACCAACGGAGCAAGTGTGGTATGGAGACTTAACCCATTTTGAGCGGGAACCCCTTTTGGTGTTTTAAGCATTATGTTATGCTTTAGCTATTGAAAAATAGCAGATCTACAAGCTCATAGCTCGGCACTCGGTGCCGCGCTATGAGCTTGTAGATCTGCTATTTTTTGAAAAATCGTGAAAATCTGCCTCAAATCTTTGAATATTATATATATTATTACAGAGTGAACATTTTAACTCAAATTGTTGCTTCTGGGGAGGTCCCTGGAACAACATATTTTCAGATGGGGGGGGCGGAGGCATATTACTATTATTAATTGTTGGGGTCCTTGAGCACCACAGATACATAAACATGAGGTTTTTCAGAAAACTGTCAGGATTTTGAAGACATTTTTTAAATTTCAGGCCTAAATGGGTTAATACCATTTACAGTTACGCACTGCTTTCTATTTCAGGGGTTCTCAACGTTTTTGGCCGGGGACCCCCGGAAATGCTTTGGCAATGTCTCGGGACCCCCGCCCCGCCCCCTCCCGACCCCCAATATAAATTGACTGCTACAATAACCTTAAACCATTTTGGGCGGGAACCCCTTTTGATGTTTTAAGCATTGTTATAATTTAGCTATTGGAAAATAGAAGATCTACAAGCTCATAGCGCGCCACCGAGTGGCGCGCTATGAACTTGTAGGTCTGCTATTTTTGAAAAATCGTGAAAATAAGAATTTAAAAAGAATTTTTTTTTTTTGAAAATATTTTGGGGACCCCCCAAAATAATTTGGCGCCCCCCCGAGGGGTCGCGACCCACGGGTTGAGAACCCCTGTTCTATTTGATAGGTATACTATGAGCTAAACCACTGGGTGGCCTCTGGGGAAACGTTAAGAGGACCCGAATGGCTGACGGACTGTTTTTAAAGTCTAGGGACTCGATCCTCCATTGCACACAGGAGGGCCTTTACTTGTCCAGAGCACATTTCAGCCCAACTGCCTAGGATGCAGTGGGGTGTGAACCTTTGTCTATAGGTATTTGATAATAGAGCACCGAAGTCCTGACGTCACTCGCTCATCCCTTCGATTCCCCCCGGTTCGCGGAAGTAATTCCTCTATGGAGAATAACATGGGCTAATCTTAAAATCGTTTCATATAAGCATTGTGGTCCAAAAATAAACAAGTTGTCTCTGCGTTAGTCAGGGACGTGTCTCTGTATCGTTGGCAACAGTCAGTCAGTCATTGCGAACGCAGTGATTGCGAACGCAGTGAGCATTTACTATGAGACCCAGCAGATCCTGTCTGTCTGTCTGTCTGTCTGCCACGCCACCAGAGGGCGCAGCTGTATCGCGCACGCACGCACGCACGCACGCACGCACGCACGCACACACGCACACACGCACACACACACACACACACAAACAACTTAACTTAATAAAAAAAAACGTAACTTAAAAAAAAATCTTTAAAAAAATCTTAAGAAAAAAAACCCAAAAAACCTTAAAGTACGTAATTTATTCTAATTGTTGTTATTGCAATTTACGAGCTGCGTTCGCTTCCCGCGTTCGCGCGTCTTACTTGTATATGATACAGTCTGCTTCTAGCAAAAATGTAACTAATTCAGTAGCAGTAACGATAGCGTTTTCTCTCAGTCAGTTGATTCTTAATATCCATATGAGTGAAGCGGCCAGGGTGACATTATTTTTCAAACACAGTTCTTATATGAGGCGATCTAAAATCCCCCCATGGGGATTACAATGCAAATAAAAAGTACACGAACCTGTGGATTTGCGCCCTCTCTACCGATATTGACATCAGACTTCGGTGCTCTATTGACTTTGACAATCCAGCCACTGATATTACTGGTATCGGATGCTTATGGGTCTGTATAGTTTGATATGCACTGAAAATTGTCTTTAGTCTCAACAATAGATATTGTTGAATTGAATGAATTGGAGTGATCTGGCGAAAATGGACTGCGCATAGAATTTTGAAGTGAAAATATTTTACTTTATTTTAATTAAAATAATTCTACGTCAGAACCTCATGGGCTAAATCCATCAGAACTCAGCAGGACTGTCTGGTCCTCTTTCAGCTCCATATAGGAGGTGACTGTCTGGTTCTCTTTCAACCCAGCAGGAGGTGACCGTCTGCTTCTCTTTCAACTCCATGTAATTGGAGAAACTCTCTGGGGCTCATTCTGTGTAAAGGCTTGTTAACAAGTTCACCTCAATGGAGTCTCAGGTCGTTGTGTAATCCTGGAAAGGCTGTACCTAATGTGGTTTCAATGCTTTTCAAATAAATCAAATTAAAATGTAACAAAATCTATTGAAATCACATCCATGGGAATGTGTACTGTACTGTGTCGGTCCAGAGTAGCCTGGCCGGGTGCTTTCTGGTCGAAAGGCTTCAACGATCTGAAAACTCAGTGGCGTGCACAGATAGACACTAGGGGGTGTTAGAGCACCTTTTGGCAATGTGCCCTTTTGAAAACAAAAACTAAAAACTAAACTTTTGTTTTGTACAGTGTACACACTGTACAGTATGTGGACCATGGTGACATTGATCAATTCTTGATAAAAAAGCTTCTAATATATTATTTAGGCCCCAAAATCTATAAATCTCAAACTATTAAGGCAACCGGCCGGTTCCACGCGCTGCACAAGGTGCCCTTTTTTTTCACTTGAGCACCTGCCCCTCTAAATGTCTGTGCACGCCACTGTGAAAACTGAAACAAAAACATCAACTGAAGCAATAAGCCCAGTTGAAAAAACGAATAAAAACGAACTGAATTTGATAAACATGAAGTCAAAACGAAATACAAACTAGAACAACCTATAGGTTCAACTTCAAAGCCATATGTTGTTGTTTGAGCAACCAAGAGTAGTTTTTGTTCATTGCACAGGTCACAGGTCACAGGTCATCTGCAGCCAGGTCATCAGGTCACAGGTCATCTGCAGCCAGGTCACAGGTCACAGGTCATCTGCAGCCAGGTCATCAGGTCACAGGTCATCTGCAGCCAGGTCAGTGAGATCTTTTTGTTTTAGCAAGCTTAGTTAGATGGTGGAGTTGAAGAGGACGGGACAATGCAGTGAGCTTTGCTATATGCCTCCGAAGAATGCTCTGGAAACAATTGCTTCTGAGGTCAGTGGTGATCGCCTGTGGATGCTCTTTTTCTTACTTTTACTTGTGTTGAATTCTTAGCTTATATTTAGTCTTAAAGTTTTCCAGTAAAGTTTGCCAGTGGGCAATCTGGAAACATTGTGTCACATTTTGCAATAGCCTTTCTGATGAAAAAGAAAAAAGCTGTACCAAGAACGGAAATGATTTTTGCAGGTGCCCTAAACCCTTTTAGGCCTGAACTAAAAAGAAATATGCCTTCAAAATCCTGACATTTTCCTGAAAAACCTCATGTTTCTGTATCAGTGGTGCTCAATATTTCATGTCAATGACCCCCAAAAATTATATGTAATATGCCCCCCCCCCCCCCCCCATCTGAAAATATGTTGTTCCAGGGACCTCCCCAGAAGCAAAGATTTTAGTTAAAATGTTCACTCTGTAATAATATATATATTCAAAGATTTGAGGCACATTTTCGCGATTTAAAAAAAATAGCAGACCTACAAGCTCATCGCACGGCACTCGGTGCCACGCTATGAGCTTGTAGATCTGCTATTTTTCAATAGCTAAAGTATAACATAATGCTTTAAAACACCAAAAAGGGTTCCCGCCCAAAATGGGCTAAGGTCAGATGCTGAATGTTGTACCGATCAGAGTTGGATGTTAGTCCAACTAGATCAAAAGGAACGTCTCTGAGTGACACTGCTCACTTTTTGAACATAGAGTAGGCCAAGTTCCTACTCTGACCTATGGTCATGAAGTGTTCCTACTCTCACCTATGGTCATGAAGTGTTCCTACTCTCACCTATGGTCATGAAGTGTTCCTACTCTCACCTATGGTCATGAAGTGTTCCTACTCTCACCTATGGTCATGAAGTGTTCCTACTCTCACCTATGGTCATGAAGTGTTCCTACTCTCACCTATGGTCATGAAGTGAGGATCATGACCGAAAGAATAAGGTCGCGAATACAAGCGGCCGAAATGAGTTTTCTTCGACGTGTGGCTGGCATCTCCCTTAGAGATAGGGTGAGAAGTTCAGTCACACGAGAGAGACTCGGAGTAGAACCGCTGCTCCTTCGCCTGGAAAGGAGCCAGCTGAGGTGGTTCGGGCATCTGGTTAGGATGCCTCTCGGGCGTCTCCCTAGGGAGGTCCTCGACGCACGTCCCACTGGGAGGAGACCCCCGGGGGCAGACCAAGGAAATACATTGACTCACTGGCCTTGGAACGTCTCGGGATCCCCCAGGAGGAAGTCACTAATGTTGCTCTGGAGAGGGAAGTCTGGAGCTCTCTGGTGGAGCCGTTGCCCCCGCGACCCGACTACGGATAAGCGGTTGAAGATGGATGGAGTAGGCCAAGTTACTTTGAAATGATTGATCTCCTTTTGAGCAATACCTGTCATCAGTCAGAAGACGTTTGTGACATTTGTGACAATAGAACAGCTTATTTGAACAAAGTGGTAGTGCTGTGCATGTACGAGATTTGGAATTTGTCGTTGGTCACTTACTGCAGGGGTTCTCAACGTTTTTGGCCGGGGACCCCCGGAAATGCTTTGGCAATGTCTCGGGACCCCCGCCCCGCCCCCTCCCGACCCCCAATATAAATTGACTGCTACAATAACCTTAAACCATTTTGGGCGGGAACCCCTTTTGGTGTTTTAATCATTGTTATAATTTAGCTATTGAAAAATAGCAGATCTACAAACTCATAGCGCTCCACCGAGTGGCGCGCTACGAGCTTGTAGGTCTGCTATTTTTGAAAAATCGTGAAAATAAAATTTATATATATATGTTTTTTTTTTTTAAATAATTTGGGGACCCCCTAAAATAATTTGGCGACCCCCCGAGGGGTCGCGACCCACGGGTTGAGAACCCCTGACTTACTGTAGGACAGTGGTTCCCAAACCTTTTCATGTCAAGGACCCCCAAATTGACACTAATTATCCTGCGGACCCCCATTTGAAAATATATGCCAGGGACCCCCCAATAAGAGAAGATTGTTACGGCTCTAGCAGAGATTTTCAACCCGTTCAATTTCAAGGACGTTTGACATGCATTACTCTACGGACCGCCATTTAATGGCATTTCCATCTCTGAGGACCCCCAATTTATATTGAAAAATCAATGTTAATTTAACTCTCTTCCATTTGTACACTCTCAGAGTTACATACCCCGAAGGGTCCATTTGGTTCCAAACTATCATTTAGCTGGAGGACCCCCTGGAACTCCCTCAAGGACCCCTGGGGGTCCCCGGACCCCACTTTGGGAACTCAGCTGACTCAGGAGATTATTTGAACTGTTATCATCTTAACCCATTTTGGGTGGGAACCCCTTGGTGTTTTAAACATGTTATAATTTAGCTATTGAAAAATAGCAGATCTACAAGCTTGTAGGTCTGCTATTTTTTTAAAATCGTGAAAATGTGGCAAAAATGTGGAATATATATTTTTAACGTTTTTACTCAAATCTTTGCCTCTGGGGGGGTCCCTGGAACAACATATTTTCAGATGGGGGCCGGAGGCATATTACATATAATTTTTGGGGTCCTTAACATGAAATATTGAGCACCACGGATATAGAAACATGAGGTTTTTCAGAAAAAAATACATTTTAAAAGGACATTTTTTCGACGTCAGGCCTAAATGGGTTAAGAGTAGCAGCTTATGGTTCTTCTCCCTGAACTGATGTCTGGGGTATAAACATACAGTATGCCAGCTCAGTGATGGATGTAATCAGAGCGCTGGCTGGGTGGTCTTTCTTGGTCTGTTAGGAAAATTGTACAGTCAGTCAAGTCTCAAATGTAATCCGTCTGTGCTTTGAGTCCCTCAGCAGCTGCAGACAGAACCTTTTAAAGCTCATAAGACTGTGACTGCTGAAAGGAGGCTAAAGAGCATATGTGACCAGATTTGACTGAGAGACTGCCATCGCGCAAATTCCAGCTTTTCACCAGAGGAGAAAAACAATTTTTATTTTATTTTTTTCAAAATGAGTTAATAGCACAGGCATACTCTTCACATACTAGAGCATGAAATCGACATGTAAATATGAAATAAATGCCCAAACATGTAGCTAGGTGTAATGTTAGAGACCACAGAAGTGAACCTTTCAAGCCTGTTTTCTCAACTCGCTGTTTCTCTGCAAGACATTACTCTATAAGCCATCGGGTCTGGCAAATAGGCCCTCATCTCGACCAGAGTCATTTTTCAGTTTTTTACAGATTATTAAAGTACAGAATTGCTTTCATATGATGTATCATTCAATGAAATTGGAAAATATTTGCAGGAGATATGACCATTTTAAAATGATTGTGCCGTTTTACCCAAAGCTGAGAAAATCCCCTTTGAATGTTTACAACATTTCAACACCTATAGCTGGTGTGTCAATGGGAGGGACAATAGGTACTTAACTCCACCCACAATGACCACAATTTACAATTTAGGCATTTATCAGACGCTCTTAATCCAGAGCGACTTACATTAGGCAAGAACAAAAGCATGGGAATACATCACATATATAAAATGCATTTATCATGAAACATGCGTAAGCTAAGAACGTAACTAGAACATATCTATATAATGACACTATACCACCTTCACCACCCCCACGTTTTAGCTGTCAACAGTGCAACACTAGAAACCGTAGATCAGACAGACATGCTTTTAATTGCAAAATGTACAGTATAGTAAAACAGTAGAATTGTATGTAACAATTAACCCAGTGTTTCATTATAGGCGAGTTGAGGACCATTTTGCTAGACCTGGTCACATATAGCAATTTTACACATTTTACATGCGCGCACGCACACACGCGCGTGCACACACACGAATGTCAACAGATTGTGTAGTCATTGATACATTCCGGTGTACATTAATGAAGTTTATGTCATGTATATTATAATAGCTCATCATATCTCTGCTCTCCGTTATAGGCATCGAAAAGGTCCCTGCCAACAGAAGAGGGGGTGATCATGACAAAGCACTGCTGAAGAGAGAATCCTACTGGATATCAACCCTCAACACCCTTGCCCCTAATGGCCTTAACAGAGTTTTCCTGTGACAGCTGGTAGAGCTTAATGTTTGCAAACATTTTTTTCAAACCCATTCCCCTCTACCTGTGTCCTCCAGTGTTTACTGCAAATATAATTCTTGTTGACTCTATACAAAATATGGGTTCTATTTATGATATTGAAATGTATCTTTTTGCCACTTGAATTGTAATAAGTATGGTCTATAATATAACAGACCCTCAGGTGCCCTACCTATTCGGCCTTCTCTCTTTCAGGAGTTTGACCAAAGAACTGCCCTGTTCCCTTTAATTTATTTACCTTTCATAGTGTTCTGAGTGTTTTCTTTGTATAACTAATATATTCTGTCTCCCCAGCTTTTTCTAGATGATTTATAATATTTATTAAATGTATTTAAATCTCTTGAATTAATATAAAAATGCTATTGCAAATATTTAACCAATTACTGAAAATGTATTTATTATTGCACACAGCCAAACAGTAAACACATCTTGTGCATTGAATGTTTATTTATTTATTCTGGTTATATTTGTCATTTATGCATTGTTGTTCGCCTCAAAATGGCTTCCCAATCATCTTGATTGTTTTTTCCTGATGACGACCACACCCACTATGGAGTCCACCTGTTTTTGCTCCTATATAGGTGTGTGTTTGTCCTCTGGCTTGTTTATTCCCTGAAGAAGGCCGAAAGGTCGAAACGTTGGTTTATTTTCAATAAATATACAGCATCGTGGCTACGTGTGTGCAGCCTTTTCTTATTTTTACTTATTTACTGCCTTAGGCCAGCACCTCACCAACACTGGTGTGTCTTATTTACTGCCTTAGGCCAGCACCTCACCAACACTGGTGTGTTATTTACTGCCTTAGGCCAGCACCTCACCAACACTGGTGTGTTATTTACTGCCTTAGGCCAGCACCTCACCAATACTGGTGTGTTATTTACTGCCTTAGGCCAGCACCTCACCAATACTGGTGTGTTATTTACTGCCTTAGGCCAGCACCTCACCAATACTGGTGTGGTATTTACTGCCTTAGGCCAGCACCTCACCAATACTGGTGTGTTATTTACTGCCTTAGGCCAGCACCTCACCAATACTGGTGTGTTATTTACTGCCTTAGGCCAGCACCTCACCAATACTGGTGTGGTATTTACTGCCTTAGGCCAGCACCTCACCAATACTGGTGTGTTATTTACTGCCTTAGGCCAGCACCTCACCAATACTGGTGTGGTATTTACTGCCTTAGGCCAGCACCTCACCAATACTGGTGTGTTATTTACTGCCTTAGGCCAGCACCTCACCAATACTGGTATGTCATTTACTGCCTTAGGCCAGCACCTCACCAATACTGGTGTGTTATTTACTGCCTTAGGCCAGCACCTCACCAATACTGGTGTGTTATTTACTGCCTTAGGCCAGCACCTCACCAATACTGGTGTGTTATTTACTGCCTTAGGCCAGCACCTCACCAATACTGGTGTGTTTACTGCCTTAGGCCAGCACCTCACCAATACTGGTGTGTTATTTACTGCCTTAGGCCAGCACCTCACCAATACTGGTGTGTTATTTACTGCCTTAGGCCAGCACCTCACCAATACTGGTGTGTTATTTACTGCCTTAGGCCAGCACCTCACCAATACTGGTGTGTTATTTACTGCCTTAGGCCAGCACCTCACCAACACTGGTGTGTTATTTACTGCCTTAGGCCAGCACCTCACCAATACTGGTGTGTTATTTACTGCCTTAGGCCAGCACCTCACCAACACTGGTGTGTTATTTACTGCCTTAGGCCAGCACCTCACCAATACTGGTGTGTTATTTACTGCCTTAGGCCAGCACCTCACCAACACTGGTGTGTTATTTACTGCCTTAGGCCAGCACCTCACCAACACTGGTGTGTTATTTACTGCCTTAGGCCAGCACCTCACCAATACTGGTGTGTTATTTACTGCCTTAGGCCAGCACCTCACCAATACTGGTATGTTATTTACTGCCTTAGGCCAGCACCTCACCAATACTGGTATGTTATTTACTGCCTTAGGCCAGCACCTCACCAATACTGGTGTGTTATTTACTGCCTTAGGCCAGCACCTCACCAATACTGGTGTGTTATTTACTGCCTTAGGCCAGCACCTCACCAATACTGGTGTGTTATTTACTGCCTTAGGCCAGCACCTCACCAATACTGGTGTGTTATTTACTGCCTTAGGCCAGCACCTCACCAACACTGGTGTGTTATTTACTGCCTTAGGCCAGCACCTCACCAACACTGGTATGTTATTTACTGCCTTAGGCCAGCACCTCACCAATACTGGTGTGTTATTTACTGCCTTAGGCCAGCACCTCACCAATACTGGTGTGTTATTTACTGCCTTAGGCCAGCACCTCACCAATACTGGTGTGTTATTTACTGCCTTAGGCCAGCACCTCACCAATACTGGTGTGTTATTTACTGCCTTAGGCCAGCACCTCACCAATACTGGTGTGTTATTTAATGCCTTAGGCCAGCACCTCACCAATACTGGTGTGTTATTTACTGCCTTAGGCCAGCACCTCACCAATACTGGTGTGCGCCCTTTCCTGCTTACCTGCCACGCATGTCAGGAGCCACGGGTTAGTTGTAACCGGCCACGCATGTCGGGAGCCACGGGTTAGTTGTAACCGGCCACGCACGTCGGGAGCCACGGGTTAGTTGTAACCGGCCACGCACGTCGGGAGCCACGGGTTAGTTGTAACCGGCCACGCACGTCGGGTAGCCACGGTGTTGTCTGACTAATGCCTGTCAGACTGTCAGTATGTCTAACTAACCCACGTATATGCACACCCTCCAGCCTCCAGTCCCTGATTTGCAGTAGCTTCTGAACTGGCTCCAGATCAGAATGGCCACTGCACACACAGCTCCGGACAGTTTCCCCTGCGCTAAAAGCCTCAACAATAGCACTGATGATGATCTGAATGATCCCATTATGAGAATTAGGACCTACTCAGAAATGTGCTAAAAAAATGATCTTCTTTTAGAGCGGTTTAAGAGTCCAAGAGCAAGCATCGAATCATCCTCATCCCGGATTCGTATTAATCAAGGGCCTATTCATCCACAGAGCAGTCTGCCCATTAATATTGTGTAAATGGAATCATAAAAGGACAATTACACTAATTTACATACCGGTAAGCTACATATATTTGGGAGAAGTGATGGTGAATGATGCCACTATGAGAAGGACCCACTCAGAAATGTGCTAAACCCGAACACTTAATTTTTTATCTTCTTTTAGAAGATAAGAGTGCAAGAGCAAGTACAGAATAATAGGCCTCATCCTAGATCTTTTTAATCAAGGGCCGTATTCATCCACAGAGGAGTCTGGCCATTAATATTGTATAGACTCATAAATGGACAATTCAATTAATTAAGTTACCTATATATTTGGGGAGAGGTGAAATGGAGCGCAGTACTAGTAATAGTCTGACTTGGGGGTATACGTCTCAGAGGGAATTCTGTAAATGTCAGTGAACATGTTTCCCTCGTTTGTTATAGTTTGGGTTGTAAGAACGGCAACGCCGTTCTATGCCGTTGGACTGTGCCCACCAATGCATGACAGGATAAAGCGTTATTCATAGTCTGGATTTTCGGTGGTGAGGTGACCACCAAACTACAACATGACGTCACTGAGCCGCGGTGAAGAACAAACCACCGCCACCGCTCCAGCACTTCTCTGTTTTTACTCACCACCGCTCAACGTTATTTCAGCTCCGGTGGTCACCTCACCACCGGAGCGGTGGTCACCTCACCACCGGAGCGGTGGTCACCTCACCACCGGAGCGGTGGTCACCTCAACACCGGAGCGAATCCAGACTATGAATGAGCCTTAAGTCCTTTCACTGCTCTCGAGATCTCGTTGATCTCGTCGACTAAAACTAAGACGAAAAATGTTCGTCAACTATACCTTTTTCCACTGACGAAACCTAAATGAAAACTAAGCTGTGATGACTAAAACTAAGACTAAACATATCGACAATTTAGTCTAAAACTAGATTAAAATGTTAGGAAGTGACTATAGTGGACAAGAGATCCAGTATAAGTAATTTTACAATTGGTTGCATGCTGAAAATAGCCGATCTACAATGCGTCGTGCTGCGATGCGTTGTGAGCTTGTAGATCGGCTATTTTCAGCAAGTGTAAAATCAGTCATTACGACGGCATCAAGGCCCCGCCAAAATACATTTCAGTCGACTAAATCAACTGTAGATTTAGTCGACTAAAAGACATTCCAGGTGACTAAAATGTGACTAAAGCCAAATGAAAACTAAGAGACTATGACTAAAACTAAAATCAAAATGTGCTGCCAAAAACAACTGCTCGATCTTTACAGACAATTACAGTATAGCCACGCCCCCCTGAACCATAGCAGAGGCGATTGCTAGTCCTCTTGTGGCTCTCCTCCTCCTCCGCCCGGGCACTCTTTCCAGGCTTCTGTTCTCCTACATCTGCTCGTCAGAGAGGCGAGTGTGTCAGTGGGCCAGTTTGGACCAACTTGCAAACGACCCCAGGGCCAAGTGCTGTCCGCCCGCTGTACGGTCAAGCTCCACAAGCGTTGCTGTCCGATCCGAGGTGCTTGTGAACTACGACGTGCATGATGCCCAGAATATGTGTTGACCCACAGCTTGTTTGTTTGTTTATAAGGTACTGTACTCACAATGGTGTGTGCTGTGCTTCCTCATAATAGGCTCCTAGCTTCTCCTCTCTTTGACTCATGTTGTCAAAAGACTGGCAAAAAGCCAAAACCGTAAAGTGCTTATAAAGTTCAGTCCTTTTATTTTCAAACTAACAAGAATCTCTCAAAACTAGACACACTCATGGTCAAAGTACTGCAGTCCTTGCCAAGCGCAACAACCGTCTTCAATGTCTCCTTTAGACGTCGACATTTTAAAAAATGTCTTCAAAATCCTGACAGGTTTCTGTATCAGTGGTGCTCAATATTTCATGTCAAGGACCGCAAAAAGTATATGTAATATGCCTCCGCACCCCCAAAATATGTTGTTCCAGGGACCCTCCCCAGAAGCAAAGATTTGAGTTAAAATGTTCACTCTGTAATAATATATATTCAAAGATTTGAGGCACATTTTCATGATTTAAAAAAAATAGCAGATCTACAAGTTCATAGCGCGGCACTCGGTGCCGCGCTATGAGCTTGTAGATCTGCTATTTTTCAATAGCTAGAGTATAACATAATGCTTTAAAACACCAAAAGGGGTTACCCTACTCATCGCTGAAATGGCTCTATAACAAATATGTATGCTGTGTACAATTTATTGCATTGATTAATGTTATAGCAATACGATGCCAGCTGGCTTGTTGACAGCCTGTAAGTTTAAGAGGGAGTTTTACTTCAATTAGAATAAGAAGTTATGCGTGTTTTTGCCATTTAATTTGCCCTACAGTATTAACAGAGTTCCCTTAGATGCTGCCAATATGTCAACATTTGTGGTTGAATAACAACTAGAAGGCGTACAGTTCCTTTGAGCAAAACATTCATAATCCCCTATCCTCCTACAGTACACACACGTATCATTCATTCTTTCAGCGCCATTGCCGTACATCTAGGTCAATTGAAGCCTATGTTTT
The DNA here is from genome assembly GCF_951216825.1 of Electrona antarctica. Taxonomy (NCBI): domain Eukaryota; kingdom Metazoa; phylum Chordata; class Actinopteri; order Myctophiformes; family Myctophidae; genus Electrona; species Electrona antarctica. The sequence goes on from NC_136793.1 coordinate 4,704,554, forward strand.
TGACACTACGCTTACCGCCATTGCCGTTGATTAATGGCAATTGTGCTTTTATAGTGCATTCGATCGATCGAGCCATAACGCTATACTTACGTTAGCCGGTTAGCTAGCTATGTTGTTAGCACAGCACTGGATCGTCCATCTTAGATCGTCGTCTTTGTACGAGACAGACAGGCCTGCTTAACCCAATCGTCTTGCAGTGCTGGTTTGGAGGGCGGAGCTTGCAAACGACCCCAGGGCCAATTAAGTGCTGTCCGACCTCCGCTGTACGGTCACGCCCCCTGAACCATAGCAGAGGCGATTGCTAGTCCTCTTGTGGCTCTCCTCCTCCTCCGCCGGGCACTCTTCCAGGCTTCTGTTCTCCTACATCTGCTCGTCAGAGAGGCGAGTGTGTCAGTGGGCCAGTTTGGACCAAGTTGCAAACGACCCCAGGGCCAAGTGCTGTCCGCCCGCTATACGGTCAGCTCCACAGCTTTGCTGTCCGATCCGAGGTGCTTGTGAACTACGACGTGCATGATGCCCAGAATATGTGTTGACCCACAGCTTGTTTGTTTGTTTATAAGGTACTGTACTCACAATGGTGTGTGCTGTGCTTCCTCATAACGGGCTCCTAGCTTCCCTCTCTTTGCCTCATGTTGTCAAAAGACTGGCAAAAAGCCAAACGGTAAAGTGGCTGGCAATCTGCGGAAGAGGAGACACCTGGCCAGTATGTCCTCCCCAAACACTATGAAAGACCGTTTATGCTAAAGACAGCTACTGCTCCAGCTCTTCGTTTCTCCACAGGCTGCAGGAGCGGCCACAGGAGAGCACCACAGTTTGTTTTGGTTCTATAGATTTTGGTTCAGAATGTTTCCCTGCCAGGATGATTCGGAAAGCTACTTTAATCCATTTTGGCCTGACCTCGAAATTAAAAAAAAATCTTCTAAATCCTCCAGTTTTCTGAAATAAATATTTTCACGATTTTTCAAAACTAGCAGCAAGCTCATAGCGCGCCACTCAGTGGCGTGCTATGAGCTTGTAGATCTGCTATTTTATATTCCACCACTGCACTCCACCTCAGCAATCCATCACAGATCTACAATCCATCACAGATCTACAATCCACCACAGATCTACAATCCATCACAGATCTACAACCCATCACAGATCTACAATCCACCACAGATCTACAATCCATCACAGATCTACAAGCCATCACAGATCTACAATCCATCACAGATCTACAATCCATCACAGATCTACAATCCATCAGATCTACAATCCATCACAGATCTACAATCCATCACAGATCTACAATCCATCACAGATCTACAATCCATCAGATCTACAATCCATCAACAGATCTACAATCCATCACAGATCTACAATCCATCAGATCTACAATCCATCAACAGATCTACAATCCATCACAGATCTACAATCCATCACAGATCTACAATCCATCACAGATCTACAATCCATCACAGATCTAACAATCCATCACAGATCTACAATCCATCACAGATCTACAAGCCATCAAGGAATAGACTGCCTCATTACCCGTCTGATAATGACACTCCAACATTGTTTTTACGTACGTACTTTTGACGACAACGTGAAAAACTTACTGTACAGGCTATATCGTCTTTGTGTGCATTTGCTTCTTTCTTTCTTTCTTTCTTTCTAAAATCACATTGCACGGTAACGCCTGCTGTTTCTTCCAAAGATGCCAAATAGGCAATTACTCCACTAGAAAAAAGAGAAAGGAAAGAACGTATCGAAAGAAAAAACAAATGAGTTTAACCCATTTAGGCCTGACGTCGAAATTTAATTTTTTTTAAAATGTCCTTTTTTCTGAAAAACCTCATGTTTCTATATCAGTGGTTCTCAATATTTCGTGTCAAAGACCCCAAAAATTATATGTAATTGGAAATATGTTGTTCCAGTGACCCCCTGGAAGCAATTAAAGATTTGAGTTAAAAACTGAAACTCTGAAAGAATATATATTCAAAGATTTGAGGCACATTTTCACGATTTTTAAAAAATAGCAGACCTACAAGCTCGTAGCGCGCCACTCGGTGGCGCGCTATGAGCTTGTAGATCTGCTATTTTTCAATAGCTAAAGTATAACATAATGCTTAGTTAAAACACCAAAAGGGGTTCCCGCCCAAAATAGGTTAAATTACCATTCGCCCCCCAGGTCCCCCAGGCCCGGGCAAGACGTGCCAACAGGGACAGCGTTGGTTGGTTCACACGTTGTGGTTTTAACACACGAGCGACTTTAATTGGGAAGACGTTTCATCAGGGGTTTCTATCAATACCAAAGGGTAGCCGACTTGCTATGCCGGAGTAATTTCATCGGGATCGTCTGCAATTGGCTCCTCCGCCAGTTTCGATTAGCCTCAGTGCAAGTTGTAACAATAAACAAGATGAGATGAACGAGGAAAGTGTGCGCCGGTGAAAACAGATATGTCCAGAGTTCATGGTTTATGCTGTAACTTCTTGTTACTGCATAACTTCCTGTAAAAGTCTTAAAACGGGGGGGGTCGCACAACGAAAATAGCCAGTCTACAAGCAAGCAGTCAAGAAGTCTACGAGCGAAATAGCTTATAGCTTATGTAGACGGAAATATAGTGCTCTTTCCAGAAGACAGTGGTTTTTAATCAGATTTGGGGGGGGGGGGGGGGGGGTATGTGTGTGTACAAGTAAGCCTTGCCGAGCCATGAGGCCCATAGGGCAGGATCCTACTGTATCTCCTGTTTCTGTAGCGCGAGTCGGCTTGATGTACAAGTACACCCCCTGGACATGACACTAGTATGTCGCATACACTAGTATGCCCCCAATCCAACCCTCAATGCCGAGTGGTAAATAAATGGTAAATGGTGCATTTATATAGAGCCTTTATCCAAGGCGCTTTACAGAGATTACAAGTGCATTACATTCACACACCGATGCCGGAGGAAACCATGCAAGGCACCAACCTGCACATCGGGAGCAATTTGGGCTTCAGAGTCTTGCTCAAGGACTCTTCGACACTAACTCTGGGGGAGCCCGGGGGTCGAACCCCGTCCGGTCACTAACTCTGGGGGAGCCCGGGGTCGAACCCCGTCCGGTCACTAACTCTGGGGGAGCCCGGGGGTCGAACCCTGTCCGGTCACTAACTCTGGGGGAGCCTGGGGTCGAACCCCGTCCGGTCACTAACTCTGGGGGAGCCCGGGGTCGAACCCCGTCCGGTCACTAACTCTGGGGGAGCCCGGGGGTCGAACCCTGTCCGGTCACTAACTCTGGGGGAGCCCGGGGTCGAACCCCGTCCGGTCACTAACTCTGGGGGAGCCCGGGGGTCGAACCCTGTCCGGTCACTAACTCTGGGGGAGCCTGGGGTCGAACCCCGTCCGGTCACTAACTCTGGGGGAGCCCGGGGTCGAACCCCGTCCGGTCACTAACTCTGGGGGAGCCCGGGGGTCGAACCCTGTCCGGTCACTAACTCTGGGGGAGCCCGGGGTCGAACCCCGTCCGGTCACTAACTCTGGGGGAGCCCGGGGGTCGAACCCTGTCCGGTCACTCTACTCCTGAGACACCGACACCCCGAGTGCCAAGCAGGAAGGCACTGCAGGGTCCTATTTTTCAGAGTCTTTGGTATGACCCGGCCGTGGGAATCGAACCCCAACCTTCCAGTCTCAGGGCGGACACTCTAACCACAAGGCCACTGAGCTGGTCAAAGTACAAGTGTATATGGATGCATGTACTGTGAACAACATGCATAGTTATGTCAACAACAATATTAAGCAAATACAGTGCAACATTCTCTAGCAACCAACGACACCCCCCCACCCCCTCGGCCTCCCACACCACCACCACCACCTCCTCCACTGTACTTGTTCTCACACTTTCATTGATCAAGTGCAGTCAGCACCACCATCTGGGAGGCTTTACATAAGTTCTATAAAAGCCCGCCTCGCTCTGCGGTTTCCTCTGAACATACAACCCCGTAGAAAATTCACTCACATCAAAGAGTTCTCTTGGAACGACTCCAGGCCCAAAGTGTCCTCCCGTGTCCTTGTGCAACTTCCTTTGGGGGAGAAAAAAAAGAAAAAGAAGAAAAACTCAAACAAAAGTCTACTGTTGCTTATGGATGATTCAACTTATGGCCCAATTTATGTAACTTTAGATAGCACTTTATGTAGACTCGTAGCAGTTTATGTAGACATACTGTAGCACTATAAAGTATATATACTGTACATGTATTTCATTAGATATTCCACTGTTACGTTCTTAGTTTACGTATGATTCATGATAACTACTTTTGTATGTATGTGATGTATTTCCATGATTTTTGTTCTGGCTTAATGTAAATCACTCTGGATTAAGAGTTTAAAATGCCTGTTGTCAATACATTTGTTTGGGAGCTTTTAAAACGGTGTTCGGATCTCCTCTTCTCTTTTCCTAGTTACTTTTTTGGATCCTGAAACCCGTTGAAATGTGTGGATGTGCGTGCACCTCTTGACCATTGTGTTTGTTATCTCTGTGTGTGGATGTGCGTGCACCTCTTGACCATTGTGTTTGTTGATGTGCGTGCACCTCTTGACCATTGTGTTTGTTATCTCTGTGTGTGGATGTGCGTGCACCTCTTGACCATTGTGTTTGTTATCTCTGTGTGTGGATGTGCGTGCACCTCTTGACCATTGTGTTTGTTATCTCTGTGTGTGGATGTGCGTGCACCTCTTGACCATTGTGTTTGTTATCTCTGTGTGTGGATGTGCGTGCACCTCTTGACCATTGTGTTTGTTATCTCTGTGTGTGGATGTGCGTGCACCTCTTGACCATTGTGTTTGTTATCTCTGTGTGTGGATGTGCGTGCACCTCTTGACCATTGTGTTTGTTATCTCTGTGTGTGGATGTGCGTGCACCTCTTGACCATTGTGTTTGTTATCTCTGTGTGTGGATGTGCGTGCACCTCTTGACCATTGTGTTTGTTATCTCTGTGTGTGGATGTGCGTGCACCTCTTGACCATTGTGTTTGTTATCTCTGCCAGGCCGAAGGCCAGGGATGATATTTAGCCCTGGCGCGTCAATGTTGTTTTTGGCAGCAAATTTTGATTTTAGTTTTAGTCATAGTCTTTTGAATAGTTTTAATTTAGTTTTAGTCACATTTTAGTTACCTGGAATGTTTTAGTGTTAGTCTAGTTTTAGTCGACTAAATATCATAAGATTTTAGTCTACTAAATCTATAAGTGATTTAGTCGACTAAAATGTATTTTGTCGGGCCTTGATGCCGTCGAAATGGCTGATTTTACAGTTACTGAAAATAGCCGATCTACAAGCTTGTAGATCTGCTATTTTCAGCATGCAACCAAGTGTAAAATGACTTATACTGGATCTCTTGTCCACTAGTCCCTTCCTAAGATTTTAGTCTAGTTTTTATTTGTTGACGAAATTGTCAGTATATTTAGTCTTAGTCATCATAGCTTAGTTTTCATTTCGTTTCCATTTAGTTTTTGTCAGTGAAAAAAGGTAGTCGAACATTTTTCGTCTTAGTTTTAGTCGACGAAAACAGCGCGTGATCGGGCATTCAAGCAGTAGGCCAAGTATCTCCACTCAAAATGTTTCAAATTGGCCTCGTGGTGGCACTATACAACCCCCTTTATGTTTCAAACTAACTCTTGATTGTAGGTTGGGGTGTCAATAATAGCCAAATAAGGAAACAGAACTAGATAAGGAAAACAAACAAAGGAAAGGAAAAATAACAAAGGAATACGTACTGAAAATAACACATCAAAGGGAAATGAGGAAACAACAGGGAAATCAGGAACAAACAAAGGAAACTATACTCTTCAAAGGAAACTAAACTCTTCTTCAATCCAGCATGTCTCACAAACACACACACAGGAGTGTCTGCCTTTTGAAGGGCAATGAGGCAATGAGGTCCAGGTGGTGCTAATTACACTCATTACAGGCTCCTCCCACCTAGGACTGAGCAAGGAGCTGATTTTCTACATAACATAAATCCCCACATTTATGCCGTGACTATACATTTAATTTTCAAAATTTTCAAACGTTAAACAATTGCTTCAAAACACACTTTCTGCTACTCTAAAGAACATGTACTGTATAATACAGATAGATTTATTTTTATATTCCATACCAGTTTCCTTATAATTGGCTTCCAGTTGCTTATTTTAACCCATGTTGGACGTACTTGTACTTATACTTTAGCTATTGAAAAATAGCAGATCTACAAGCTCATAGCGCGGCACCGAGTGCCGCGCTACGAGCTTGTAGGTCTGCTAATTTTGAAAAATCGTGAAAATGTGCTGCAAATCTTTGATATATTCTTTCAGAACATTTTTAACTCAAATCTTTGCTTCTGGGGGGTTCCTGGAACAACATCTTTTCAGATGGGGGTCGGCGGCCAATTACATATCATTTTTGGGGTCCTTGACATGAAATATTGAGAACCACTGATATTATAGAAACATAGCCTACAGTAGGTATTTGAGAAAACTTATTTAGAAGATTTTTTTTTATTTCGACGTCAGGCCTAAATGGGTCAAACAAACAAAAAAAATCCTATAATTGGCTTCCAGACTTTGCTTATTTTAAACAAAAACAAAAAAAATCCCCAAATCATGAAGACACACATACAGTGTTTCCACACCTAAGCGCAAAACGGCCGACAGCCACGGACAGAAGAAGCTGTCCGTAGCTTATTTTCCGAGTTTTTAGACAGCTGGTGGATGGACATTAAGCTCCACCTCCGCGGACGACTACCGCGGAGGAGAGCGTTTCCGGGAATCTGGCCGTTGCGCAAGTCGTCCGCGGAGGTGAAGCTTAATTTCCATCCACCAGCTGTCTAAAAACCCGGAAAAAGAAGCTGCGGACAGCCGAGAACGTCCGCGGCTCTTTAGTAAGTCTGGCAGCACCTATACAGTACCATCCTTGGGTCCTGATGGCTGTAAGCCCATAACTCTGAGACAGCCCGGGTAGGTCTACCAGGTCTGGCAGGGATATTATGCGCCCAGCGGAGCGCACCGCTTACTAGTTGTAACACTCACTCACTCCACACCATTTTCGGTGGGGTGGCAAGATGAAAATGTTATTTTTTTCCCACCACGCACCATTTGAGAGAAACAAGTCTAGTCTCTCACAAAGGTTGTCATTTAAAAAAAGACACTCAGGCAAATGGGAACATCGTTTAAGCCATTTTGGGCGGGAACCCCTTTTGGTGTTTCAAACATTATGTTACACTTTAGCTATTGAAAAATAGCAGATCTACAAGCTCATAGCGCGGCACAGAGTGCCGCGCTATGAACTTGTAGGTCTGCTATTTTAGAAAAATCGTGAAAATGTGCCTGAAATCTTTGAATATATATTGTTACAGAGCAAGTTTTTAACTCAAATCTTTGCTTCTGGGGGGGGGGGGGGTCCCTGGAACAACATATTTTCAGATGGGGGTCGGAGGCCAATGTCATATATATTTGGGGTCCTTGACATGAAAATGTTTGAGAACCACTGACAGAAACATGGGATTTTCAGAAAACTGTCAGGATTTAGGAGACATGAAAGAATCGTTCCCAATCGTTCCCAAATGGGTTAAGCACTTCTCAGTATTTTGTTTCTATCACCGAATCTGTTCAAATAGCATAAAATTGCTTTTTACTCCAGCGTGACTGACTGTCCCAGCTCCAGCTTTTACATCAGTATAGGCTGAGTAGTGGTAACATTAAATCAGGCTAAAACCCTTAAAGGACCACTTCACCACTTTTCAACCTATCTTCACATAATAGGTCCTCACTAATAATCATGATAAAATGGCATGATTTTTCTCTACTCAGTCTGTGACTGTCTCATAGGAGGGCTGTGGGCAGTTTAGCTTGTATTCCCCATCGATGATGTCACTGGAGGACGGTTTCTGAACTGCCCACAGCCCTCCTATGAGACACAGACCGAGTAAAAATAATCATCTGCAAGGAAATTCTTGACAGGAAGTAGCTCATAAAATGTCTACGGTGGATTTTTATGAAACAAACACTTTACAGTTTGAAAGAGGATAATTCAAGCTTTCCCTACAGCTGCAATGTTGGCGCTTTTAATATTTAATATAATATTGTCCATGTCCCTCAAAGTTATTTCTAATGGTTTGAGCCTCAATCACCACTCTGATATAACCAGGCCTTGTCATTTCTTTCTGGACTTTGAAAGCAGTTTTGGCTGCAGTACCACAATGTCCTGAGGTGGTGGGGGTGGTGATATGCAGATTATTTAATATTTGAGTTATTATAATACTGATGCTAGATAAAACCAGGCTTGTTTCCATTCCATGCCAACTTGGAAAATCAACAATGGTGGACATTGTAAACAAAGTGGAAATGCAAATTTGGAACTGAAGACTGAAGAAGAGGAGGAATTATACAAAGTAAGTGGGGTGACATTGATGACATCACGATGAGGCCAAAATCAGTTGAGCTGTTCCTGAGAGCAATTACCATTAAAACACCCATATGATATGAAAGCCTGATTGTTCAAAATTGGTTATTTGTGGGGATAGAAAACACATATGGGAGCTCCAAAAACACAAAATAAATTGAAAAAGTTGAATTTGATGTTATAGGTCCTTTAATATAATTAGAGAGGACTTTTCTGTTTGGATGAATGGGCTCCTACCAGGGCCCAGGAAATGATTCTCCGTTAATTTTCCTCATAGACATTTCAAAAAGTATTTATTTAAAGACGTTTACGCCGCGGACAAAGCCAACTCTTGTCGTGACAAATCATGACAACAAACACAATTTTTTGGGCCGAATAAATAATTAGAAAGAAGAAAAAAACGGCAGGTTACAACACTTTTTTGTTGTTTTTCTTCTTTGTCATTATTTGTTTGGTCCAAAATATTGTGCTTGTTGTCATGAGTTGTCACTACTCGAGTTGGCTTTGTCCGTGGCGTAACCGTCTTTAAATAACTACTTTTTGAAATGTCTACAGGAAAAATGCATTGAGAATTATTTCCTGGGCCTGGCGTCGTCATGAAAGGGGGCGGGTCTAGTCTCTGTGAGACTTATCCCCTATAGAGCGTTCACACAGGGAGATGTCCTTTGTCCATACCGGTAATATTATTACCGGTATGGACAAAGGACATCTCCCTGTGTGAACGGGGGGAATTAGGCTTTGTGTCAAAGTGTCCTACATATTATGTTTACTGGATAAGTGAGTATACTGTACTTATTAAATTTTACTTATTCAATTCAATTCAATATTACTTATTCAAGACAATTAGTGTCACTATTATTACGTAATGACTTCATCTTGTCTGATTGGTTTTAACCCATTTTGGGCGGGAACCCCTTTTGGTGTTTTAAACATTATGTTATAATTTAGCTATTGAAAAATAGCAGATCTACAAGCTCATAGCGCGCCACCGAGTGGCGCGCTACGAGCTTGTAGGTCTGCTATTTTTTTTTAAATCGTGAAGGAGAAGAAAGAAGGAGAGTCCGTCCTTGAAGGTTCTTTGCAGATACTGTAGTCACAGATGTTGGTTACGGAGGTATTTCTCTGCGTGTGGATAGGATAGCCGATCCCCATCGTGTGGATAGGATAGCCGATCCCCATCGTGTTTAGAGCTTATAATGACGCACATGATGGCAGCTCTAAACAACTTCCTTGTTGTTTACCCTAACGAGATAATCATAATCCCTGCATTCATTGTTTCTCTGGCATTATAATAGAGCCCACCAACACTGCAGTGCTACTCCAACAAAATGATCCTAAAAACTACCTGCTTGTGCCAATAATAGACCCTCTTGTGCTCTAGCAGCCTTTTGACAATTTTATTTTCATTAACATTTCCCTTCATAGCTCTTCAGACAACAAGGGAAATCAGAGAGTATCTCTCACCGTATCAGAGTAGTATTGTCCGTGGTGACGATGGCACCTACTATTAAAGGTATATTCAGTGATTTCACTTCATTCAAATATCACTTATTTTTTCTTTTTTTTTTGGATAATCCTCCCTACTATAGTTTTGGTGGCAGGTGGCAAAGCCTTCATCCAATCAGGATGAGAGGGGCCTTCCTCCAATCATGATCGAGTGGGGGCACATGCTGTTGGCCTGTTGCACTTCCCCCCACTGTAGAGCGTGTGCATGTGCACATTTTGTTACCAGGGCGGACCGGGTGGTTTTCCAAATCAACCAAATCACTGAATGCTCCTTTAAGGCTTAAAAACCACTTTGGTTTTTAAGCTTTTAAGAGGAAGTCTGTGAATATATGGTTATAGACAATATAGCTAATCCCATGGGAAACAGAAGGTCCCAGGATCGATTCCCGGCCCCGGCATTGTGTCGAAGTGTCCCTGACACTTGACCCCTAACTGAGCCCCCGCCCCCCACTGCGCTCAAGTCTGGCCAGTTGAGCAGCAATCAGCTGGGTCTAAATATCCTCAAAAGGAGACCAATCAAAACTCCTGTTACGCCATGATGTCACAAAACGGAATCACCCCTTCACAGACTGCTCAAGGAAATGACTGGTCGCTTAAAGCAGGGGTTCTCAACGTTTTTGGCCGGGGACCCCCGGAAATGCTTTGGCAATATCTCGGGACCCCCGCCCCGCCCCCTCCCGACCCCCAATATAATTTTTTTTTTTTTTTTAAATAATTTGGGGACCCCCTAAAATAATTTGGCAACCCCCCGAGGGGTCGCGACCCACGGGTTGAGAACCCCTGGCTTAAAGCAAACATTATAAGTCCATATTGGCTGCCAAATGAGGTTTAGGAGTGAAGCAGACAGACAAATGTCTACCTAAAATTGGCTGTGTAAGACAGGGGTTCTCAACCCGTGGGTCGCGACCCCTCGGGGGGTCGCCAAATTATTTTAGGGGGTCCCCAAATTATTAAAAAAATATTTATATTTTTTTTCACGATTTTTCAAAAATAGCAGACCTACAAGCTCGTAGCGCGCCACTCGGTGGCGCGCTATGAGCTTGTAGATCTGCTATTTTTAAATAGCTAAATTATAACAATGCTTAAAACACCAAAAGGGGTTCCCGCCCAAAATGGTTTAAGGTTATTGTAGCAGTCAATTTATATTGGGGGTCGGGAGGGGGCGGGGCGGGGGTCCCGAGACGTTGCCAAAGCATTTTCGGGGGTCCCCGGCCAAAAAGGTTGAGAACCCCTGGTGTAAGAGAGCATTACCTTCAAGAGAACCCAGGTGTACCCAGGTGAACCCGCGTGTACAATGTAGTATCCATAAGGCCGCTGGGAAGCCCATCACATGCTTGAGCCCGCTGCCCGATGTGGGGGTTTAGGTCAGGGGTTCTCAACCCGTGGGTCGCGACCCCTCGGGGGGTCGCCAAATTATTTTAGGGGGTCCCCAAATTATATTTAAAAAAAAAAAAGATTTTTTTTAAATTTTTATTTTCACGATTTTTCAAAAATAGCAGACCTACAAGCTCGTAGCGCGCCACTCGGTGGCGCGCTATGAGCTTGTAGATCTGCTATTTTTCAATAGCTAAATTATAACAATGCTTAAAACACCAAAAGGGGTTCCCGCCCAAAATGGTTTAAGGTTATTGTAGCAGTCAATTTATATTGGGGGTCGGGAGGGGGCGGGGCGGGGCAGGGGTCCCGAGACATTGCCAAAGCATTTCCGGGGGTCCCCGGCCAAAAACGTTGAGAACCCCTGGTTTAGGTGGAAGCAATCTGGGATCCCATCTGCAAAACAACTGGAGACCAGTGTTGATTTTGTCGACTAAAACTAAGACGAAAAATGTCCGTCGACTACCTTTTTCCACTGACGAAACCTAAATGGAAACTAAATAAAAACTAAGCTGTGATGGCTAAAACTAAAATGTTAGGAAGTGACTATAGGGGACAAGAGATCCAGTATAGGTCATTTTACAATTGGTTGCATGCTGGAAATAGCCGATCTACAAGCTCACAATGCGTCGACGCGCTGTGAGCTTGTAGATCGGCTATGTGTAAAAACTGTCATTACGACGGCATCAAGGCCCGCCAAAATACATTTCAGTCGACTAAATCAACTGTAGATTTAGTCGACTAAAATCTTATGACATTTAGTCGACTAAAACTAGACTAACACTAAGACATTCCAGTTGACTAAAATGTGACTAAAACTAAATGAAAACTATGCAAGAGAGACTATGACTAAAACTAAAATCAATGCCAAAAACAACCCTGCGAGACCTGAGTGGACGGTCTGTCTCCAGTAGAGTCTTTCAGGACAGACTGTCGACTCACAGCTAGAGGTCGCTGTTTTTCCCGTTCTTTGCCGATATGGGATTCTCCGATTGGTCCCGACAGACTAGGTGGAAGTTAAGCCTGGAGGTTATAGCCAGCTGAGGTAGAGACGCTTGCGGTTATCATTGCTATATTATTATTATCTCTGATTATGTGATTCCTTTTATGAGTCCTTCACACACTTTCTGCTGCTTCTGCACTTCTACAATATTCTCCTCGTGATAAGGCATAATGTGCGGTCATATCATGCTGTGACGTCGCGCTGTCAATCTGCCAAAATTAGGTGCTTTAATTTCATGCTGGCCGTCGTTTCCTTCGCAACGGGCTGAAAATACTTGAAATTTGGACTTGTCTACATGACAGCATGAGGCTGCATGGCCTCTTTGAAATGCAAATTCATTCATTAGGGAAGTCTTTCGGCACTGTGAGGAGAGCATACAGTTTATGACTGATGGTGATTATTTGAGGAAATTATACCAAACATGAAGCATGAAGTAAACAGTCCCATAGTTTATTATTCCCCCCCCCCCCCCCCCCCCTCAGTGACTGTACTGACAGGACAAGGCATGTCATACTGTAAGATTAGTGGTTCCTAAAGTGGGGTCCGGGGACCCCCAGGGGTCCTTGAGGGAGTTCCAGGGGGTCCCCAGCTAAATGATAGTTAGGAACCAAATGGACCCTTATGGGTCTGTAACTCAGAGAGTGTACAAATGGAACCAAACGGACCCGAATTAACATTGATGCTAGAGGCTAGAGCACACAGCTGGGTCCGGGGACCCCCAGGGGTCCTTGAGGGAGTTCCAGGGGGTCCCTGCAGCTAAATGATAGTTAGGAACCAAATGGACCCTTATGGCTCTGTAACTCAGAACGGGTCCCTTTGGCTCCATTTGTACACTCGCAGAGATAAATTAACTTTGATTTTACAATATAATTTGGGGTCTCAGAGATATAAATGCCATTAAATGGGGGTCCGTAGCCTAATGCAGAGTCAAACTGGGGGTCCTTGAAATTAAAACGGGTTGAGAATCACTGCTAGAGCCGTAACAAAATCTTCTCTTATGGGGGTCCCTGGCATATATTTGCATATATTGCTGTAGATTTCCCAGCAGATACTACAACTCTACCCACCGTGCCAGTGGCATACCACTGTCCTAGGCCATCCTATTTGCTTATTTCAGCACAGGCAGTGGTTCCAATTACGCTACAGTACAGTACAGATATGCGGGTATAAAGTCCATTCCAGGTGAACAGGCTTTCTCCCAAGTCACCACGCACGGACTATGCCGCAGTAGCAATGCAGTTTTATACAGACACAAAACACACTCCCCCTTCAAAAGAGTCATGTTGCAAACGAAGGAGGAGCGGGGGGTGGGGGGTGAGGGGCTTTGTGTAAAAGACAGAAAGAAGATCCTTGACAGTGAGTGTGTGTGTGCGCGTGCGCACGTGCGTGGCTGCGTGCGTGCGTCATAGCAACATATTTGGAGTAGGGCTACATAGACAGAGAGAGAGATGCAGAGAACAGAAAGACACAGTATACACTACAGCACGGAGGGAGTGAAATAATGGGGGGGGGAGGGGGGGGGGCTTAGGGGGGCTTCCCACCTGTCTCATGCACTGAATGAATCCACAACCAGGGTGCTGTGCAGAATGTTAATAGAGTCCACCGACAGATATGGGGTTTTTCCATCTGAATCGCGCGTGCACACGCACACGCACACGCACACACACACACACACACACACACACACACACACACACACACACACACACACACACACACACACACACACACACACACACACACACACACACACACACACACACACACACACACACACACACACACACACACACGAGAACGACAGGGAAGAAAAGGCACCATGAGGCATCCAAACACCCAGAGATGTGTGTGTGTGTGTGTGTGTGTGTGTGTGTGTGTGTGTGTGTGTGTGTGTGTGTGTGTGTGTGTGTGTGTGTGTGTGTGTGTGTGTGTGTGTGTGTGTGTGTGTGTGTGTGTGTGTGTGTGTGTGTGTGTGTGTGCAGATGGAAACACCCAGAGATGAAGCCATTGCCTTCTATTTCCTCCCCATTGCGTTGCTCGCCTTATGGCCGCCCTGAGATGCTGGAGGAAAATATACCACGACGGACATTTTATGAAATCGATAACCTATTATCTGGTTTTGATATTCCATTACTTTCGCCATAGGTGGCCTATATCTGCGGCCGGGTGTGTGTGGGGGGACATGCTTTATCGCACGCCTCACCTTGCAGCCAAAGTGAATTCTACTATGAGCAAACTGTAAAAAGAAAAAATATCATATACGTTGCTGTCATATATATCACTGAGGAATGAGGATACGTCCCAGGTGCATCCATGTATGTATGTATTTTGTTTTAGTTATTCTATTTATAGTGACTCATAGGAATAGACTACGTGACAACCAGGAATAGTCTGGTGACCACCGGAGAGACGGTGGCAGCCGGAAAGTAGACGGCACCCGGGAGCAGTATGGGTTGGCGCCCCAGCCTGTGTCTTCTGTGAGGAAGAAGTCCAACAAACCCACGGTGAGGCCTTTAGGAGGGCCATTCAAGCCTCAAGCAGAGCCTGCGGCACCACCAAGGGCAAGGTGGAGCCTGCGGAACCGTTGCGGCTCGAGAATCCACCATTCCTGAATAAAGTGCCTGGTGCTGGGAGTCTGGTGCAACGCACAGGGCCTGACCTGGTGAGAGCAGGAGTGGACCTGGTGAGACGTAGGAGGGGCCCGGACAGGAGTCAACCCACAGAGCCTAGTCCTTCCACGCGCCAGAATGGTACCTCCCAGTCCCGGCAGAGTAGTTCAGGAGGAACGGATTGTGTGGCCCTGGTTTTTCCCTAATGGGACTGATCGAGGGTAGCTACTGGGACGTAAGTCGGGACTTGATCACCCCGGCTGGGTCACCTGAGTGAGGGGTATGATGTTGGGAGACCCGAAACCCCGATGACCTTGGGATACATCACTGAGGATACGTCCCAGGTGCATCCATGTATGTATGTATGTATTTTGTTTTAGTTTTTCTGTCGGGAGGAAACCTCATAACTCAATTTTTTAGGTTTTAGATTTTCTTTTTTGCATAAATCAGTGCTATTGAACACCCTTGTGCCACTCGATGGCAAATCGAGTGGCAAAGTGAGTGACAAAGTTAATTTAATGTTGTTTAAAGTAATTTAATGCAATCAGATAGGACTCAGTAGGCGTTCATGCATAACTTCCTTGTATGATGATGATGTCACGCGCATACCCTCTATTCACATGGGCGGAGGGAGGGCACCGTGTAGCGCAGCGCAGCGTAGCGTAGCATAGCGTAGGGCCCATTTGGTTCCATTTGTACTCTGAGTTACAGACCCATAAGGGTCCATTTGGTTCCTAACTATCATTTATCTGGGGACCCCCTGGACCCCACTTTGGGAACCACTGGCGTAGCGTATAGGGGAATTGACTCGCTGTTTGACACAAGCACTGTGATGGGTGTATTAAGTATTTTAAAGGAGCATTCAGTGATTTGGGTGATTTGGAAAACCACCCAGTCCGCCCCGGTAACAAAATGTGCACATGCACGCTCTACAGTGGGGGGAAGTGCAACAGGCCAACAGCATGTGCACCAAGGCCCGCCCCCACTCGATCATGATTGGAGGAAGGCCCCTCTCATCCTGATTGGATGAAGGCTTTGCCACCCGCCACCAAAACTGAAACTAGGGTTTTTTGACCCCAGGGGCTCACTGGGGACAGGGAGGAACTCCTTATATGGTCAGCACACTCTAAAGTATGGAGGATTATCCAGAAAAAAAGAAAAAATAAGTGATATTTGAATTAAGTCAAATCACTGAATATACCTTTAACCAATGGCTTGTGTTCCAAGCTTGGATCAATGGAACTAACTAATGAACTAACTAAACTAATCAAAAAAGTCTATGGAGTTTTAATGTTTGGTTTAGAGCAGGGGTTGCCAAACTGTGGTGATGCTGCGAAACGCCCTCTAGGTACATGAACAGTTATTTAACACAAATAGCAAAATCCGGTAAAACACTGTTGTAAGGAGATGTATAGAGCAGCTGCATGTCTCAGTGCAGTGACATTATGTGATTTTTTGCCATAATCATTTTTTTTTTTTATAGAAAAAAGAATAATTATATAATTAAAATCTTAGCGTCTTGCCAATTATCTGGGGACCCGCTTGCAATTCCCTCGCGGCCCACGAGTGCAACGCGGGCCCACAGGTTGAGAGTCACTCACTCAACTCAACTATAAAGCATTTAGGCCTGACGTCGAAATAAGAAAAACGTTGGCTCTGAAAGAATGTATATTCAAAGATTTGTGCCGCATTTTTACGATTTTTCCAAAATAGCAGACCTACAAGATCGTAGCTACGAGCTTGTAGATCTGCTATTTTTCAATAGCTAAAGTATAACATAATGCTTAGTTAAAACACCAAAAGGGGTTCCCGCCCAGAATTGGTTAAAGCATCTGCGAGCCATATTTATACTGTACCTATTTCATTCAAAGCACTCGAAATAAATTGATCTCGGAATTGACTTGGAACTAATAGTGTAGGTCAATCCAATGACAGCTTTACGAGACAAACACAAACACAAATGCAGCAAGAGGAGTGACATCCCCTGCCTTAATCCATTCAGGACGGGAACCCATTTGTGTTTAAAGCATTATGTTACGCTTTAGCTATTGAAAAATAGCAGATCTACAAGCTCGTAGAGTGCCGCGCTACGAGCTTGTAGGTCTGCTATTTACTTTTTTTTAATCGTGAAAATGTGTTGCAAATTTGGAATATATATTCTTTCAGAGCGAACTCAAATCTTTGCTTCAGGAGGGGGGTCCCTGGAACAACATATTTTGAGATGGGTGTCCACGCCACGGCCAAATATATACAGATAATTCTGGGGGTCGTTGACAAGAAATAGTGTAAGAACCACTGAAATAGAAACATAGGGTTTTTCAGAAGACTGTCATGATTTAGAAGACATTTTCGAGCTCAGGTCTAAATGTCTTAATTAGGTTGTTTACCGCGATGAATGTGGAAGGCCGAAGTGCCACTGCACGCGAGCGGCTGTGGGTGAATGTGGAAGGCCGAAGTGCCACTGCACGCGAGCGGCTGTGGGTGGATGTGGAAGGCCGAAGTGCCACTGCACGCGAGCGGCTGTGGGTGGATGTGGAAGGCCGAAGTGCCACTGCACGCGAGCGGCTGTGGGTGAATGTGGAAGGCCGAAGTGCCACTGCACGCGAGCGGCTGTGGGTGGATGTGGAAGGCCGAAGTGCCACTGCACGCGAGCGGCTGTGGGTGGATGTGGAAGGCCGAAGTGCCACTGCACGCGAGCGGCTGTGGGTGGAATGCTGATTAGAGCCGTGACCAGGCAATACAATACGTGACTGTCTCTAAAAATGACAGATGATTATCTCTTGCTCGGGCCTCGGGGGGCCCCTTTGGGGGATTGTGATACTCTTGGCATCGCTTCCCATTATTTGGGGACATAATATATTTTGTCTAAGTCGGTTCCTTCCAACTATATTCATCTTTAATGTGCCGTATCCGCATAATTACACTTTAATCATTTTCTGGTGTGAGAATTATTGTTGCAATTGCAATACGTGCTAAACGATCGATGTTCATGAATTGCATTTTATGGCACATAATTAAGGTTAATTGAGGTTGTCTGCATGCGTGTATTTTGAATTGCATTCCTTTAAAAAAATAAATGTACGCCTGCTACTAATTGGCCTCTTACAACCAGGTGAACCACAGCGTTGCATTATTCTCATAATAGCTGCAACATTTGGTAAAAAAATAGGTAAACAAAACCACAAACAAACTCTTTTATGATCTAATCTCTGTCCTGCAGCCTGCAACGCCATGCATGCAAAGCTGGAAGTTGAGTCATTCTTTCCGAAAATGAATGAAATAACTTTGAATCCTTTAACCCATTCTGGACTGAAAAAAGTCTTCAAAAATCCTAATAGTTTTCTGAAAAACATAAGTTTCTATGTCAGTGGTGGTCAAACTTTTTCACGTCAAGGACCCCCAGATTTATCTCTATTGGGCCACGGACCCCCATCTCAAAATATGTAGTTCCAGGGACGTCCCAGAAGGAAAGATTTTAGTTAAAAATTCAAAGGTTTGCACCACATTTTCACGACTTTTCAAAAATAGCAGACCTACAAGTTCATAGCGCGCCACTCGGTGGCGCGCTATGAGCTTGTAGATCTGCTATTTTTCAATAGCTAAAGCATAACATAATGCTAACACCAAAAGGGGTTCCCGCCCAGAATGGGTTAATCTTGCCAACGTTGAACTAACGACGAGTCTTATTCCTGCTCGACTTGCAGTCAGTGCAACTGCAATTACCTGGATTTATGCTTGTGCTTAGTTTACACACATAAAATGCAGATAGCGAGAGAGCGAGAGTGCAGCAGCGCTATAAGTCAAACCACACAGATATATGGTGGCAACAGGGAAGACAGAGGGGACTTCATAAACTATTCACTGACCCACCGGGGACCCAACGTGGTCATTGTTCTGACCAGTGATAGTGAATCACACATATAGTCCGACAACCAATAGTCCGCCACCCCAAAGTCAAAGTCATACGATTTGTCACACACGTTACCGCAGTTAAATCTGTTCTCCGCATTTGACCCATCTCTTGGAGCGGTTGAGCCGCCGCCAAGGAGCGGTGAGCTGCAGCCAAGGAGCGGTGAGCTGCAGCCAAGGAGCGGTGAGCTGCAGCCAAGGAGCGGTGAGCTGCAGCCAAGGAGCGGTGAGCTGCAGCCAAGGAGCGGTGAGCTGCAGCCAAGAAGCGGTGAGCCGCAGCCAAGGAGCGGTGAGCCGCAGCCAAGGAGTGGTGAGCTGCAGCCAAGGAGTGGTGAGCCGGGGGATCGAACCCCCGACCTCCCAGTTTCAGGGCAGACACTCTAACCACAAGGCCACTGTCTGACACTGTCAAAACTCCGCCATACCAATGTAGCCTACACCGTGTCCGACAGCCACCAACTGGCCACCTGGATGAGTGGGCACCCGGACAACTGACCACCTGGATGAGTGGGCACCCGGACAACTGGCCACCTGGATGAGTGGGCACCCGGACAACTGGCCACCTGGATGAGTGGGCACCCGGACAACTGGCCACCTGGATGAGTGGGCACCCGGACAACTGGCCACCTGGATGAGTGGGCACCCGGACAACTGGCCACCTGGATGAGTGGGCACCCGGACAACTGGCCACCTGGATGAGTGGGCACCCGGACAACTGGCCACCTGGATGAGTGGGCACCCGGACAACTGGCCACCTGGATGAGTGGGCACCCGGACAACTGGCCACCTGGATGAGTGGGCACCCGGACAACTGGCCACCTGGATGAGTGGGCACCCGGACAACTGGCCACCTGGATGAGTGGGCACCCGGACAACTGGCCACCTGGATGAGTGGGCACCCGGACAACTGGCCACCTGGATGAGTGGGCACCCGGACAACTGGCCACCTGGATGAGTGGGCACCCGGACAACTGGCCACCTGGATGAGTGGGCACCCGGACAACTGGCCACCTGGATGAGTGGGCACCCGGACAACTGGCCACCTGGATGAGTGGGCACCCGGACAACTGGCCACCTGGATGAGTGGGCACCCGGACAACTGGCCACCTGGAAGGTGTGGCGTGGGCGCTACAGCGAGACTGGCCGAAGGGCGAAGGCAGGTCGAGTTCTAGTTCTTATTATTACTACTACTACCTAGTTCTTATTACTACTACTACTACTACTAGTACTACTACTACTACTACTACTACTACTAGTAGTACAGAAACACACCAAAATCTAACCCATCATTATCAAGACATCCCAGAAATGATTATGCCAGAAAGGTTTACAGAGCATGTAGATGCAGTAGATATTTGGAAAAAAGACAAAAAATTAGAGGTGCTTAGTAATCCAATAACACTTGTCCACTCCACCACACTGATGAATCTGCTGGCCTTTTCTCCATGACAGTAATGATTCAAGTACTCCCGACACTGTGGAATTGAAGGCCAAATGCATTAATTTGTGCACATTTGCATAACGGTAGGTTAGGCTGTTTACATCTGGAAATGGAAGCGGCAATTATGGGGGCAAAGGAGACGATATGAAGAGACGAGAGAACAAGGAAGGGAGGGGTAGGATAGGGTATGATGAATGGTGAATCCTATTTAATTCACTATTCAGACAGTGGCCTTGTGGTTAGAGTGTCCGCCCTGAAACTGGGAGGTCGGGGTTCGATCCCCGGCCGGGTCATACCAAAGACTGTACAAATGGGACCCAATGCCTCCCAATGCATCAATGGGTTGGTTTGGGGGTCAAATCAACTAATGATTCCTGAGCGCGGCGCACGCTGCGGCTCACCGCTCCAAGAGATGGGTCAAATGCGGAGAACAAATTTCACTGCGGTAACGTCTGTGACTAATCGTACGACTTTGACTTTGACTTTGTATGTTATATACTATAATGATGATAATGTATTCACATGGGGGAGATTCTGATGAGGAGGACAGTTTGTGGCTCAACGCCGTGAAAGATGGTAATAATTCTGAGCTATTAACCCATTTAGGCCTGACGTCGAAATAAAAAAAAATCTTCTAAATTCTGACAGTTTTCTAAAATACCTCATGTTTCTGTATCAGTGGTGCTCAATATTTCATATGAAGGACCCCAAAAATTATATGTAATTGGCCACCGACCCCCATCTGAAAGTATGTTGTTCCAGAGACCCCCCCGACCGTAAGCAAAGATTTGAGTAAAAAACGTTCGCTCTGAAATAATCTATTCAAAGCTTTGCACTACATTTTCACGATTTAAAAACAAATAGCAGATCTACAAGCTCATAGCGCGGCACTCGGTGCCGCGCTATGAGCTTGTAGATCTGCTATTTGAACCGAACATAAGAAGCTCATATGACGTGATAATATGTCTGATGAATGATGTGGACTATGAACACTGGCAGTAGCTGCTGCTTGGTGTCAAACTGAGGACTCCATCGTGGCAAGGATGGTGTTGCCTCCCTGGGTTAGTGATTGATTACTAACGGTATTAATAAGGTTTACAAACGGCTTGATGGACGGCGTTCAGGTATCGTTGACAAGCACAACAACAAACTCCAAGCGAGTTGGAATGGGTATTGGGAGGCTCTGCTTGGTGAGACTATAGAGCGCTGCAGTCCCGCCCCCTTTCATGACAACGCCAGGCCCAGTCCCGCCCCCTTTCATGACGACGCCAGGCCCAGTCCCGCCCCCTTTCATGACAACGCCAGGCCCAGTCCCGCCCCCTTTCATGACAACGCCAGGCCCAGGAAATTAATCCCAATGCATTTTCCCCATAGACATTTCAAAACGTATTTATTTAAAGACCTTTTAAGCGTCGTACGAAGCCAACTCTTGTCGTGACAAATCATGACAACAAACACAATATTTTGGACCAAACAAATAATTACAAAGAAGAAAAACAACAAAAAAGTGTTGTAACCTGCAGTTTTCTTCTTCTTTCTAATTATTTGTTCAGCCCGAAAAATTGTGTTTGTTGTCATGATTTGTCACGACAAGAGTTGGCTTTGTCCGCGGCGTAAACGTCTTTAAATAAATACTTTCTGAAAAGTCTATGAGGAAAATGAACGGGGATTTCTTTTCCGGGTATGTCGAGGGGGAGGGACTGCGACGCTCTATAGGCAGCTGCTATAGAGCGCCGAAGTCCTGACGTCACTCGCTCACCCCCCTGGTTCATGGAAGTTTTTCTCTATGGAGAATAACATGGGCTCATCTTAAAATCGTCATCGTCATCAGAAATAAACAAACTGCCTCTGCGAAATCGTCGGGAGGAAAGAATAGAAGAGAGATAGACAGGGAAAGAGATACTATTGGCATGTTACCGTAGAATAGTTGCCAGTGCCAGTGCCTGTGGATTTGTTTACGTTCTTTAAATTTTCTGGATTCTATATAGAGCGACAAGACAAGAGGGAAGAAGTGTGCCTCCTCAATGCAAGCCTAAAAACAGTGGCTTGCCAGGAACTCTCCATAAGCCACAGACAGTGTGTGAGCTCAGTTTTTCTCAGCTGTTAAGTCCCAGCCGAGTCTGTGTGCCTCTGCCATATTACACTCAGGCAGGAGGACTGGGCTCCTCGCCAACCACCAGGTCCTTCTGCCATATTACACTCAGGCAGGAGGACTGGGATCCTCTGCCATATTACACTCAGGCAGGAGGACTGGGATCCTCTGCCATATTACACTCAGGCAGGAGGACTGGGATCCTCTGCCATATTACACTCAGGCAGGAGGACTGGGATCCTCTGCCATATTACACTCAGGCAGGAGGACTGGGCTCCTCTGCCATATTACACTCAGGCAGGAGGACTGGGATCCTCTGCCATATTACACTCAGGCAGGAGGACTGGGCTCCTCGCCAACCACCAGGTCCTTCTGCCATATTACACTCAGGCAGGAGGACTGGGATCCTCTGCCATATTACACTCAGGCAGGAGGACTGGGATCCTCTGCCATATTACACTCAGGCAGGAGGACTGGGATCCTCTGCCATATTACACTCAGGCAGGAGGACTGGGATCCTCTGCCATATTACACTCAGGCAGGAGGACTGGGATCCTCTGCCATATTACACTCAGGCAGGAGGACTGGGCTCCTCTGCCATATTACACTCAGGCAGGAGGACTGGGCTCCTCTGCCATATTACACTCAGGCAGGAGGACTGGGATCCTCTGCCATATTACACTCAGGCAGGAGGACTGGGCTCCTCTGCCATATTACACTCAGGCAGGAGGACTGGGCTCCTCTGCCATATTACACTCAGGCAGGAGGACTGGGATCCTCTGCCATATTACACTCAGGCAGGAGGGTTTTTTTTTTTTAAATCACGATTTTTCAAAAATAGCAGACCTACAAGCTCGTAGCGCGCCGTAGATCTGCTATTTTTGAATAGCTAAATTATAACAATGCTTAAAACACCAAAAGGGGTTCCCGCCCAAAATGGTTTAAGGTTATTGTAGCAGTCAATTTATATTGGGGGGCGGGAGGGGGCGGGGCGGGGGTCCCGAGACATTGCCAAAGCATTTCCGTGGGTCCCCGGCCAAAAACGTTGAGAACCCCTGGCATAAGCGATAGTCCTAAACTGTAATGTTAGTTAAAGCTGCTATAAGCAATAATATTTGAATGACCTTTGACAGCCAGCAATGGGTAGAACGCCCAAAATAAATGTAGTCTCTGTGACACATCTAGGGGCCACAATCTGCATTCAAAGATGTTCCTAGAAGCTTTGTCATTGGTCGGGAAAGAAAAAAAACGGTCGCAATGACTAACCAATCAGGAAGGAGACAGGTAAATCGACCAATGACAAAGCTTCTAGGAACATATTTGATTGCAGATTGCGGCCCCTAGATGTGTCACATAGACTACATTCTTTTGGGGAGCGTTCTACCCATTTGCTTTTAAAAATAAAAAAGTCATTAAAATGTTGACAAATTATTGCTTATAGCCGCTTTAACCCATTTTGACCTGGGAACGATTCTTTAAATGTCTTCTAAATCCTTGTTTCCATGTCAGTGGTTCTTTGATTTTTCAAAAATAGCAGACCTACAAGCTTCTAGCGCGCCACTCGGTGCCGCGCTACGAGCTTGTAGATCTGCTATTTTTCAATAGCTAAAGTATAACATAATGCTTTAAAAACACCAAAAGGGGTTCCCGCCAACAATGGGTTAAAGGCTGGGTATGTAACTTTCTTTTATAATGACATGCGGAACGCTAATTGCTTATTACTGCCAGGATTACATCATTAGATCCAGCAGCCTTGTGTTTACTGTTTATACCCTCAAAGTCTACTCCACATAGTTGTTTACTGTTTATACCCTCAAAGTCTACTCCACATCGTTGTTTACTGTTTATAACCTCACAGTCTACTCCACATAGTTGTTTACTGTTTATACCCTCAAAGTCTACTCCACATCGTTGTTTACTGTTTATACCCTCAAAGTCTACTCCACATAGTTGTTTACTGTTTATAACCTCAAAGTCTACTCCACATAGTTGTTTACTGTTTCTACCCTCAAAGTCTACTCCACATAGTTGTTTACTGTTTATACCCTCAAAGTCTACTCCACATAGTTGTTTACTGTTTATACCCTCAAAGTCTACTCCACATAGTTGTTTACTGTTTATAACCTCAAAGTCTACTCCACATAGTTGTTTACTGTTTCTACCCTCAAAGTCTACTCCACATAGTTGTTTACTGTTTATAACCTCAAAGTCTACTCCACATAGTTGTTTACTGTTTATAACCTCAAAGTCTACTCCACATAGTTGTTTACTGTTTCTACCCTCAAAGTCTACTCCACATAGTTGTTTACTGTTTATAACCTCAAAGTCTACTCCACATCGTTGTTTACTGTTTATACCCTCAAAGTCTACTCCACATAGTTGTTTACTGTTTATAACCTCAAAGTCTACTCCACATCGTTGTTTACTGTTTATACCCTCAAAGTCTACTCTACATAGTTGTTTACTGTTTATAACCTCAAAGTCTACTCCACATAGTTGTTTACTGTTTATACCCTCAAAGTCTACTCCACATAGTTGTTTACTGTTTATAACCTCAAAGTCTACTCCACATCGTTGTTTACTGTTTATAACCTCAAAGTCTACTCCACATAGTTGTTTACTGTTTATAACCTCAAAGTCTACTCCACATAGTTGTTTACTGTTTCTACCCTCAAAGTCTACTCCACATAGTTGTTTACTGTTTATAACCTCAAAGTCTACTCCACATCGTTGTTTACTGTTTATACCCTCAAAGTCTACTCCACATAGTTGTTTACTGTTTATAACCTCAAAGTCTACTCCACATCGTTGTTTACTGTTTATAACCTCAAAGTCTACTCTACATAGTTGTTTACTGTTTATAACCTCAAAGTCTACTCCACATAGTTGTTTACTGTTTATACCCTCAAAGTCTACTCCACATAGTTGTTTACTGTTTATAACCTCAAAGTCTACTCCACATCGTTGTTTACTGTTTATAACCTCAAAGTCTACTCCACATCGTTGTTTACTGTTTATACCCTCAGAGTCTACTCCACATCGTTGTTTACTGTTTCTACCCTCAAAGTCTACTCCACATAGTTGTTTTGCAGACTTTATTATCTCTGTTTTCAAATCCAAGTCATTGTGAACCAATCATAGAGATACAGTAGGCAATGTTTGTGAACTAATAAACCATGACTTGTGTTCTATGACTCGCAGAGAGGACAGAGGCACATGTTTAACCCATTTAGACCTGAGGACGATTCTACAAAGGTCTTCTAAATCAGTTTTCTGAAAAACCCATGTCTCTATATGTCTCACACATTTTCATGTCATGGACCCCCAAAAATATATGAAAATGGCCGCCGACCCCCATCTGAAAATATGTAGTTCCAGGGAACCCCCAGAAGCAAATATCCGAGTTAAAAACGTTTGCTCTGAAAGAATATATATTCAAAGATTTGCACCACATGTTCATGATTTTTCAAAAAAAAGCTCGTAGCGCGGCACCGAGTGCCGCACTACGAGCTTGTAGATCTGCTATTTTTCAATAGCTAAAGTATAACATAATGCTTAAAGGAGCATTCAGTGATTTGAGTGATTTGGAAAACCACCCAGTCCGCCCCGGTAACAAAATGTGCACATGCACGCTCTACAGTGGGGGGAAGTGCAACAGGCCAACAGCATGTGCACCAAGGCCCGCCCCCACTCGATCATGATTGGAGGAAGGCCCCTCTCATCCTGATTGGATGAAGGCTTTGCCACCCACCACCAAAACTGAAACTAGGGTTTTTTGACCCCAGGGGCTCACTGGGGACAGGGAGGAACTCCTTATATGGTCAGCACACTCTATAGTAGGGAGGATTATCCAGAAAAAAAAAAAAAAAAGTGATATTTAGATTAAGTCAAATCACTGAATATACCTTTAAAACACCAATAGGGGTTCCCACTTCCCGTCCAGAATGGTTTAATTTCTGCAATGGTTTCACGACATTGCGGCTGTTGAACTGGATCTTTAAATAATGGATCCATTGATGCCACATCTATAGGGTCGTAAATGTTACGACTATAACATTTTACAGACACCACAATCGAATCGCACAATCAGACCAAATGACTGCATTCCTGAGCCCAGGCTGCATCTGTTTTGTCTGTTAATTAGGGTGGCCATAAGGGTAATAGCACAAGCAGACTCTTCACATACTAGAGCATGTCTGAAATAAATGTCAGCTGATATCGACATGTAAATGGTAAATGGTAAATGGTGCATTTATATAGCGCCTTTATCCAAGGTGCTTTACATAGCTTGTGCATCAATTCACCCATTCACACACACATTCATACACCTTTACATAGATTGTGCATCAATTCACCCATTCACACACACATTCATACACCTTTACATAGATTGTGCATCAATTCACCCATTCACACACACATTCATACACCTTTACATAGATTGTGCATTACATTCACCCATTCACACACACATTCATACACCAATGGCGGCGGAAACCATGCAAGGCACTAGCCAGCACATCAGGAGCAATTTGGGGTTCAGTGTCTTGCTCAAGGACACTTCGACACTAACTCTGTAAATACTATAGGCTATGAAATAAATGCTTAAACATGTAGCTAAGTGTAATGTTAGAGTCCACAGAAGTGAACCTTTCAAGCCTGTTTTCTCAACTCGCTGTTTCTCTGTATAAGACATTACTCTATAAGCCATATCTCCAAAACTGGTGGGTCAAACTGAACAACCAATATGTCAATGTGAAGCTATGATTCCCTGCTTTCGTATGACATGAAAAAAACGATAATAATAAAATAAATCAATGACTTAACCTCGGTCAGAAACAGTCATATGGAGATGTCCAGATCAGCAATGTGTAATTAGACCCCGTCATTTACCATATATATATGACTCTTTTAGAACAGAAACTAACAGAAACTAACCCTGGAGCTGCAGCCATGCCCTGGAGCTGCAACCAAGCCTTGGGGCTGCATTCATCATCTATATCTGTGGGACACCACAGAGGCCCAATTTGTTTTTTATTGTAACGGTGTGTGTGTGTGTGTGTGTGTGTGTGTGTGTGTGTGTGTGTGTGTGTGTGTGTGTGTGTGTGTGTGTGTGTGTGTGTGTGTGTGTGTGTGTGTGTGTGTGTGTGTGTGTGTGTGTGTGTGTGCGCGCGCGCGCGCGCGCGCGTGTGAGTTTAGCTATAGGTGTGTAGAGACCACAGAAGTGAACCTTTCAAGGCTGTTTTCTCAACTCGCTGTTTCTCTGCAAGACATTACTCTATAAGCCATATCTCCAAAACTTGTGGGTCAAACTGAACAACCAATATGTCAATTTGAAGCTATGATTCCCTGATTTCATATGACTTGAACGAAACTTTAATACATTTTGTATGTTTTGAAACATTTTCATGACACAAAATCTTGTGTGGGGGTCCCTGGGAGAAAATATTTTCTCATGGGGGTCTGCAGTCAAATACATATTATTTTGGGGGTCCTTAATTGGCATGATTGATAATCATAATAATCATTTTGGGTATTTGGGGGGTGGTGGGGCAGTTTGCGGGTCACCGCACGGCGCACGTGCACGTCGCTGAGATTGTGTGATAATAACAGAGAGGCATACAGTATTATATGTTTCCATGTTCATACAGTATTATATGTTTCCATGTTCATACAGTATTATATGTTTCCATGTTCAGTGCCACCGGAAAGCAGACAGAGGAGATATAGTGGCACATTGTTGGCCGTTTGCAGAGAATCATATATTCTAACCCATTTGAATTCAGGGTTATGTTATACTTTAGCTATTGAAAAATAGCAGATCTACAAGCTCATAGCTTGTATTTCTGCTATTATTTTTGAAAGAAATCGTGAAAATGTGGCACAGCGACGTTTTGAACTCAAGATTGAGCACCACTGACATAGAAACACTTAAATAAATGCACGTATAGTTACTTGACACCGCTGAGAGAGAGAGAGAGAGAGAGAGAGAGAGAGAGAGAGAGAGAGAGAGAGAGAGAGAGAGAGAGAGAGAGAGGAGCACCTTGTCTCATCACCTGGCCCTTCCCGCTTGTTGCTGACCTGCAGTCAGAACTCATACAGTACATGGAGGAGCCAATTACAGAACCTCCACAGAGCTCCTTCTGCTCCCCCCCCCCTGCTGCCCGAGGTCGTTGCGTTCAAATGCAGGCACGTATGGTGCACGTATGGTGCACGTATGGTGCACGGCCGGCGTGTGTGTCGAGTGTCCAGAGAGGTGCCCTAGCTCTCTCTGTAAAACTGCAGTGGTGTGTTTTTCCGGGTACCCCAGCGTTTTAATGACGTCACGCGCACGTATACGCACGTGCACGAGCCTACATATAGGCTATACATGTGCACAACAGAACAGCTGATAGCCTAAGGCAGCCTATATTGTTTATATAGTGTATGACAATTTTAGACACACAAACACAAAAGTATAGACTTAAAATAATCAGACAAAAGTTTTTACTGAGCTGCCTGCAGTCGCGAAACTAAAAAAGTTTGCTTTGGACAAATCTTTTATTTTAATTTTATTATATATATTTTTTATCCCACGATTTTGTAACCCATTTTTCACCCCTGTGTCAATTATCTAATTAATGTGATCCTGGGCTCTACACACCCTCCGCCAACCTGGGGAGAGCAACGGACTTGAACTCATGCTTCCTTCATGCCTGAGTGTCCAAGTTGCTCCTTTACACCTGACAGGGGGGAGTTTCCCTGGTTGGACGTAGCGCGTGGAAGGAACACGTTATTCCAACCAGTTCCTTTCCCCTCCATCAGGCGCCCCGGCTGGCCAGGGGGAGGCAGTTTAGAGACCAGGATTACTGCATGTTTTTTGTGAGGGTACCTACCCTAGGGGGACACGGGGAGAACATGTGAGGGTACCTACCCTAGGGGGACACGGGGAGAACATGCAAACTCCACACAGAAAGGCCCTTTCGGGACAAATCTCTTCTTTGATGGTGGAGGAGGCATTGCGTGCAGCAGTAGTAGCCTACTGGAGCCATACTGCTGTGCATGAGAACGTGTTCATGTTGAACCTGTTGTTAATGCCTTATAGTAGCCATTTGATTTGGGTACGGTACTTGACACGGCGTGAACACAGGGGGCCGCGCCCACCGCCAGTAACACAGGGGGGGGGGGGGGGGGGGGGGGGGGGACACAGGGGGCCACGCCCACAGGGGGCCACGCCCACCGCCAGTAAACCCAGACAAGCTTGCCCGACGGACAAGTGGCTCAGAGACCATGACTGATTACACCTCAAAATACATACATCAATAATATGGTCTATTAAATCGCATTACCCACACTGTACATCATGTGGTGTTCATTACCCACACTGTACATCATGTGGTGTTCATTACCCACACTGTACATCATGTGGTGTTCATTACCCACACTGTACATCATGTGGTGTTCATTACCCACACTGTACATCATGTGGTGTTCATTACCCACACTGTACATCATGTGGTGTTCATTACCCACACTGTACATCATGTGGTGTTCATATATTCGGGTAAGGACGGGTAAGGACTAGTCAAACACAAATTACTCTCTCTCTCTCTCTCTAAAATGATGGTGGTTTCTTTTTTATCATTTATTATAGTCCTACTACTAGACCCCAATAAATGACATCTATATGTGAAGGGAGAGGTGACAAACTGACATATTGAGCCTACGACACACAGCCCCCTAGTACCATACCTTCACATTCAATAGATCCTGTGATCTTGTGTGGCCAGATGTAATTTCCTGGGGTCTAGTAGGACTATAGTAAATAATAATAAAGAAATCGGCGTACAATTTTGTAAAAACAAATTAAACAATACGTATTTAGCCCCATGTTCGAATGCCCCCGCCCCCCTGTCAAAAATAGCTAAAATCGCTAAAACAAAATAAAGCAGCAAATGAAAAAAAGATAACTCATATTTTACTTGCTTTAACCCATTTAGGCCTGACATTAAAAAAGTCTTTTTTAAATGTATTTTTTTCTGAAAAACCTCATGTTTCTATATCAGTGGTTCTCAATATTTCAAAATATGTTGTTCCAGGGACACCCCAGAAGCAAAGATTTGAGTTAAAAACTGAAACTCTGAAAGAATATATATTCAAAGATTTCAGGCACATTTTCACGATTTTTCAAAAATAGCAGACCTACAAATTCAAAGCGCGGCACTCGGTGGCGCGCTATGAGCTTGTAGATCTGCTATTTTTCAATAGCTAAAGCATAACATAAGTTAAAACACCAAAAGGGGTTCCCGCCCAAAATGGGTTAATAACGACCTAAAACATGAACCTTGGTTGAAAAAAAAAACAATCGACTAGTTGACTTCTTCACATGCGGGAAATTACATGAAAACATAACATAAATGGACTCAAGACTCTCTTAGGCGGAATGCACGAGGCAAAGGTGAAGCAGCCGCAGGGAAATTGATTTTGAATTAATTCAGTGCCGTCAGAAACATTTTTATTGTGGAATATATTAAGGAGTGTCATTACCTCAGCTTCAGATTGACAAGAAGATGAAGTTAGAGAGATAGAAGGAGAACAGAAAGAGAGAGAGAGACAGAGAGAGATAGAAGGAGAACAGAAAGAGAGAGAGACAGAGAGAGATAGAAGGAGAACAGAAAGAGAGAGAGAGACAGAGAGAGATAGAAGGAGAACAGAAAGAGAGAGAGAGACAGAGAGAGATAGAAGGAGAACAGAAAGAGCAAAGCCAGGGCAAATTACATAGAAGAAGTGAGGAAAAGTTAAAGAAAAAGAAAAAAGACAGACAGACAGACAGACAGACAGACAGACAGACAGACAGACAGCCAGACAGACAGACAGACAGAGAGAGACAGAGACAGAGAGAGAGAGACAGAGACAGAGACAGAGACAGAGACAGAGACAGAGACAGAGACAGAGACAGAGACAGAGACAGAGACAGAGACAGAGACAGAGACAGAGACAGAGACCGAGAGAGAGAGAGAGAGAGAGAGAGAGAGAGACAGAGAGAGAGAGACATAGACACAGAGAGAGAGACAGAGAGAGAGACAGAGAGAGAGATTAGATTAGAGATTGGTCCTGAGTCTTACCCCCACCACCCCTCCCCTGACTAAAAAAACCTCCACTAACAAGAACATTATATCACATATTGGAAAAACACAACAAAAACCCAAAGTAAATTAGAATGCTATTTGGCCCTCAACCGAGAATACACAGTGGCAAATTACCTGACCACTGTTACTGATCCAAAACTGAGGAAGATGTTGACTATGTACAGACTCAACGACCACCGCCTGGCAGTAGAAACAGGCAGACACAGACAGAACTGGCTGCCTAGAGAAGACAAACTGTGTTCACTCTGCTCTCAAGGGGAGGTGGAGACGGAACTACACTTTGTTACAATGCGACAAATATAAAGACATCAGAGAATCATTCTTCCCTACATTTAAAGAAAAATATAAAGAATTTGAATCCACCATTAATAACTAATTTCAATATTATGTTCTGGGAGAACAGTCCAAATGCACAGTTTTGGCAGCAAAATACGTGTGGAGTTGTCATCAACTGAGAGACAGCCAGTGGACAGAAGAGACAGGTATATCTGTCTGAGGGACAGACAGTGGACAGTAGAGACAGGTATATCTGTCTGAGGGACAGACAGTGGACAGTAGAGACAGGTATATCTGTCTGAGGGACAGACAGAGGACAGTAGAGACAGGTATATCTGTCTGAACAGGGTGATTAAGTTGCTGTTATGTTTCTGTTTGTTAATTTATTTTTCATTGTTACTGTATTGCTTGTTGTTCATTATTGTTGGGATGTTTGTTGTTGTCTCTGTGTGTGCAGAGTTGTCTCTGTGTGCACAATGCTGACTTTTGTTTTGTTGTATGTATGTTTTGGCAATGAGAGAGAGAGAGAGAGAGAGAGAGAGAGAGAGAGAGACAGAGACACAGAGAGAGACTGACAGACAGAGAGAGAGAGAGACAGTCATTTGTGTTTGTTTTAGAGAGACTGACTAGTCTTACCCATTCGAATATATGAACACCAAATGATGTACAGTGTGGGTAATGCAATTTAATAGACCATATTTTTTAGGTGTAATCAGTAGGGTCTCTGAGGCACTTGTCTGTCGGCAAGCTTGTAGTGCAGGAAAGGTGCAGTTCTGGGGAAATTGCAAAGTGTGGTTGCCTCGAACGCACTAGACGCCTTCGGCAATATAGGCCCCTCTCACTGATTTTGCTAGCCAATTACAATGCCAAGTCACCCCTCATGTTTAAGTTTGGCGTCGTATCAATGCGCACTGCACAATATATATTCGTTCACAGCGAACATTTTTAACTCAAATCTTTGCTTTTGGGGGGGGTCCCTGGAACAACATATTTTCAGATGGGGGTCGGCGGCATATTACATAATTGTTGGGGTCCTTGACATGAAATATTGAGCACCACTGATATAGAAACATGAGGTTTTTCAGAAAAATGTAATTTAGCATGGGAACACACTGATACATTCTGTTGGATTTGACTGATAAGCCGACGCCGGCTCAGGCTCAGCTCCTGCAGGTCTTTGGGTATCATGAAAAGCGCTATATAAAAGTCCCAGATATCATCATATCATTATTATTATTATTAAGTGAATACATTTGGAATTTAAGAAACAGATTCACTATCTCTACAATTGTTCTCATTCACTCTTTGGCAGGAATCCGACAGTGTTATGAAATCTCAGCTCACAGAAAGGTCCAAAGTTGCCCAATCCTGGCAGAGTTCCCTGGAAAACACAAGGTTTCATGTTGGAGGAGAGTTGTTGGGGAATAACAGCTTTAACAAACACAAGGTTTCATGTTGGTTGAGTTGTTGGGGAATAACAGCTTTAACAAATCCTAGAGTGATGTTTGCGAAACACCCGACCGTTCCATATCCTCATAAATACGTCTGCCTTCGGGGACCCTTTTTAAAAAGCCACTCGAGTACGACGTTGTGAGCTCTAACGCATTTAGACATTTTTACTTCGCTTTATTGGGCTTTATTGGTTTGTTTTGTTCCACTTGTACTTTCCGGGAACATTTTCTAGTCCACCTTGGTGAAGGAAGGTCAGACATGTTTAGTGCCTGCTACGCCGTGTCTGTTTTGGTGGTGAGTTTGAGCCTTGGTAACTCGGCACCAACGACAACAACAACACCACAGGACTGTGAGGCCACGGTGACACCGATGGTTCTGGACAACCCTGCCAAGGTCAGTGCCTGGAAAGTACTGTACTTAACCCATTCTGGGCGGGAACTCCTTTTGGTGTTTCAAGCATTATGTTATACTTTAGCAATTGAAAAATGGCAGATCTACAAGCTCATACTTGTAGAACTACATATTTTCAGATGGGGGTCGGCAGCCAATTACATATAATCTTGGCATGAAAATGTTTGAGAATGACTGACATAGAAACATGTTTTTTTCAGAAAAGACATTTTTTAAATTTCGACGTCAGGTCAAAATTACAATTTTGAGATATTTTGTACTATTTGTAATATTCTGTAGTACTCCACTACAATTATTTGAAAACCTTAGTTACTAGTTACTTTGTAGATTTTGATTATTATTATTACAAAACACACACATCACATCAGCACTACACATTGACACTGTCCTGATGTTCATATCTGTCTCTCTATGTCCTGTCCTGTCCTGTCCTGTCCTGTCCTGTCCTGTCCTGTCCTGTCCTGTCCTGTCCTGTCCTGTCCTGTCCTGTCCTGTCCTGTCCTGTCCTGTCCTGTCCTGCCCTGTCCTGTCCTGTCCTGTCCTGTCCTGTCCTGCCCTGTCCTGCCCTGCCCTGCCCTGCCCTGCCCTGCCCTGCCCTGCCCTGCCTGTCTGTAATAACAGATGTCAGGACGATGGAACTTCATTGAAGGGTTTGCCGACAACGACCTCTTCGTTTCCATCATGAAGACGATGGATTCTGCCTGGATCCACATCACCATGTCTCCCGAGGACAACCGCACGATGACCATGATGGAGTACAACCGCATGTGAGCACTGCATGTCTGCGTCAAGGAACGTGCGTGTGCGCGTGCGTGTGCGCGTGCGCGTGCATGCGTGCGTGCGCGTCCTGACTCGTAGCTATTAGACATCTAAAATACGTCTAAATGGTCTTCTAAAATGGGTTGTAATAACTGGTCTAACCCATTTAGGCCCGACGTCAAAATAAAAAAAGCGTTCGCTCTGAAAGAATATATATTCAAAGATTTGTGCCGCATTACGATTTTTTTCATTTTCAGTTAGAGATATCGTGATATATCGATATATGTAACTGAAAATGAAAAAAAATATTCAACATATTGAATATCGCAATATATCGAAAATGGTGATATTATCATTTTGATTGACATCAAAGGGCCTGCAGACTGCAGTCAGCTCGAACACACAATGCAATATTTAGTTTTCAAGAGTGTTGCCATATTTTGCACACAAACTTTGGTAGCATTACAAATAAAACCCTCTATTTTCCTATTCCAAGTGTCTTCTATAGCCTGTAACGCCAAATAAAACCCTCTATTTTCCTATTCCAAGTGTCTTCTATAGCCTGTAATAAAACCCTCTATTTTCCTATTCCAAGTGTCTTCTATAGCCTGTAATAAAACCCTCTATTTTCCTATTCCAAGTGTCTTCTATAGCCTGTAATAAAACCCTCTATTTTCCTATTCCAAGTGTCTTCTATAGCCTGTAATAAAACCCTCTATTTTCCTATTCCAAGTGTCTTCTATAGCCTGTAACGCCACCTCTACGCCACCCTATTCCAAGTGTGTGTGTGTGTGTGTGTGTGTGTGTGTGTGTGTGTGTGTGTGTGTGTGTGTGTGTGCGTGCGCGCGTGTGCATGTGCATGTGCGTGTGCGCACGATTTGCACATGGTCCATTCTTTTTGATATTATGTCTGTGTATAATATAAAGGACATATAAAGGACATATAAAGGACATATAAAGGACATTTCTTAACAGAAATGCGTCTCTGTGTTTCCTTGTCCAAAGCAATGGAACGTGTTACGTGGAGCGATGCCAGATCGCCCTGGTCTCCGACACCACCATGGACTTCATACACAATACCGACAAAGATCCTAATATACGTAAGACACGACACAGCTGACAGCACAACACAGACACAGACACAGACACAACACAGACACAGACACAACACAACACAGACACAACACAGACACAACACAGACACAGACACAGACACAACACAGACACAGACACAACACAGACACAGACACAACACAACACAGACACAACACAGACACAACAGTCACAGCTGATGGTTCCATTTGTGTACACTCTCAGAGTTAAATTAACATTGATTTTACAATAGAAATTGAGGGTCCCAGAGATGGGGGGTCCGTAGACAGAGCATGTCAAACTGGGGGTCCTTGAAATTAAACGGGTTGAGAATCACTGCTAGAGCCGTAAACTCTTCTCTTATATGGGGGTCCCTGGCATTTCTTTTCAAATGGGGGTCCGCGGGCTAATTAGTGTCAATTTTGGGGTCCTTGACATGAAAAGGTTTGGGAACCACTGGGTCCCTCTCCTCTCCTCTCCTCTCCTCTCCTCTCCTCTCCTCTCCTCTCCTCTCCTCTCCTCTCCTCTCCTCTCCTCTCCTCTCCTCTCCTCTCCTCTCCTCTACAGATGTTGGTGACATTAACCTCTCCCCTCCCCTCCCCTCCCCTCCCCTGCCCCCTCCTCTCCTCTCCTCTCCTCTCCTCTCCTCTCCTCTCCTCTCCTCTCCTCTCCTCTCCTCTCCTCTCCTCTCCTCTCCTCTCCTCTCCTCTCCTCTCCTCTCCTCTCCTCTCCTCTCCTCTCCTCTCCTCTCCTCTACAGATGTTGGTGACATTAACCTCTCCCTCCCCTCCTCCCTCCTCTCCTCTCCTCTCCCTCTACAGATGTTGGTGACATTAACCTCTCCCCTCCCCTCCCCTCCCCTCCCCTCCTCTCCTCTCCTCTCCCCTCCCCCGCTACAGATGTTGGTGACATTAACCTCTCCTCTCCTCTCCCCTCCCCCGCTACAGATGTTGGTGACATTAACCTCTCCTCTCCTCTCCCCTCCCCCGCTACAGATGTTGGTGACATTAACCTCTCCTCTCCTCTCCCTCCACAGATGTTGGTGACATTAACAAGGGCACTTTGTTGCCTACTTGTGTTAACTGTTTGGTTTTTAACTTCACCACCTCAATCAGTGGAGTCAGCACCCCTATTCACACTCTGCATTTGTTAGGTAAGTACTTTACAAACACGCACGCACGCACGCACGCACGCACACACGCACGCACGCACGCACGCACGCACGCACGCACGCACGCACGCACGCACGCACGCACGCACGCACGCACGCACGCACGCACGCACACACGCACAGTGTAACAATACAATCTATACATTTAATTAACAAATAAATTGTTGACGTTGTTCTTACAGCGCGGGAGCAGAGCGTGCAGGAGTCCGACCTTCGAGCGTTTCGTCAGCAGGCCAAATGTTTGAACTTCTCTCTGCCAGCGAGCTTCCTCTACAAGCAGGACCGAGGTTCACTCAAACAACTATACTATACTCATTAACTAGTGGGGGGGGGGGGGGAAACGTTTCACGCTCTGAAAGAATATATATTCAAAGATTTGTGCTGCATTTTTACGATTTTTCAAAAATAGCAGACCTACAAGCTCATAGCGCGCCACCGAGTGGCGCGCTATGAGATTGTAGATCTGCTATTTTTCAATAGCTAAAGTATAACATAATGCTTAGTTAAAACACCAAAAGGGGTTCCCGTCCATTAAAGCACCAAAGTACAAAGTACTCATTACACAGAATGTCCCATTTCAAGTTTTCAGATGTATACAAATATTGTTGAAAATATATAGCAGATCTACAACAATGCGTCGCATCAGCTCGTAGAGCGGCCATTTTCAGACGTGGACGAAATGTATACAGCGCTGAAGTGGTTTCTGTAAGGCCTAGTGGTTTCTGTAAGGCCTATGTTTTGTAATAATAATCTAAATCTACAAAGTAACTCAAGTTTTTAAAGAAATGTAGTGAAGTCAAAAGTACAATATTTGCCTATGTAGTGGAGTAGAAGTAAAAGTACTGACAACTCAAAATTGTACTTAAACACAGTACCTGAGATCAGATTCTAAAAATGTCTTCTAAATCCTGACAGTTTTCTGAAAAAGCTATGTTTCTATGTCAGTCGTTCTTTGATTTTTCAAAAATAGCAGACCTACAAGCTCGTAGTGCACCACTCGGTGGCGCGCTATGAGCTTGTAGATCTGCTATTTTTCAATAGCTAAAGCATAACATAATGCTAACACACTACTACACTACAAGACAGTGTAGGAGAGACAGACAGTAGGACAGCTGAGAGGGAGACAGTGTAGGGGAGAGACAGACAGTATGACAGCTGAGAGGGAGACAGTGTAGGGGAGAGACAGACAGTATGACAGCTGAGAGGGAGACAGACAGTAGGACAGCTGAGAGGGAGACAGACAGTAGGACAGCTGAGAGGGAGACAGTGTAGGAGAGACCGACAGTAGGACAGCTGAGAGGGAGACAGTGTAGGATAGACAGACAGTAGGACAGCTGAGAGGGAGACAGACAGTAGGACAGCTGAGAGGGAGACAGTGCAGGAGAGACAGACAGTAGGACAGCTGAGAGGGAGACAGTGCAGGAGAGACAGACAGTAGGACAGCTGAGAGAGAGACAGACAGTAGGACAGCTGAGAGGGAGACAGTGCAGGAGAGACAGACAGTAGGACAGCTGAGAGGGAGACAGACAGTAGGACAGCTGAGAGGGAGACAGTGTAGGAGAGACAGACAGTAGGACAGCTGAGAGGGAGACAGACAGTAGGACAGCTGAGAGGGAGACAGTGTAGGAGAGACAGACAGTAGGACAGCTGAGAGGGAGACAGTGTAGGAGAGACAGACAGTAGGACAGATGAGAGGGAGACAGTGTAGGAGAGACAGACAGTAGGACAGCTGAGAGGGAGACAGTGTAGGAGAGACAGACAGTAGGACAGCTGAGAGGGAGACAGACAGTAGGACAGCTGAGAGGGAGACAGCGTAGGAGAGACAGACAGTAGGACAGCTGAGAGGGAGACAGACAGTAGGACAGCTGAGAGGGAGACAGACAGTAGGACAGCTGAGAGGGAGACAGACAGTAGGACAGCTGAGAGGGAGACAGACAGTAGGACAGCTGAGAGGGAGACAGACAGTAGGACAGCTGAGAGGGAGACAGACAGTAGGACAGCTGAGAGGGAGACAGACAGTAGGACAGCTGAGAGGGAGACAGTGCAGGAGAGACAGACAGTAGGACAGCTGAGAGGGAGACAGTGCAGGAGAGACAGTATGGGAACAGAGAGAGACTGGGGTCTGTCACTACAGATAGGGAAGATAAGGTTTTAAATTATTATAATGTTATGTAATCAATCAATGAATCAATCAATGAATCAAGACAAATGTCAGTGTGAACTGACAATAAAGTACTACTGTACAGACAGTACATCATATCAAACTAAACCAATGAATAAATGAATCAATCACTGCCTCTCCACAGTAGCCTATAATCTGTATATCTCTCTCCTCATATTCCTGTCTCTCTGTTGTCTCCCTGCAGAGTTCTGTGCTGAGGACAACGTGACAGTCGCTGTGCAGTGAAGAACACAACCGTTTCTAATAAAGAGTTCTGTGCTGAGGACAACGTGACAGTCGCTGTGCAGTGAAGAACACAACCGTTTCTAATAAAGTCATTCAAATCCTCAAATGGTTTTTTTGTGTTTTTTTATGTGATGAGGGCAGCACATTAATGTGATGAGGGCAGCACATTAATGTGATGAGGGCAGCACATTAATGTGATGAGGGCAGCACATTAATGTGATGAGGGCAGCACATTAATGTGATGAGGGCAGCACATTAATGTGATGAGGGCAGCACATTAATGTGATGAGGGCAGCACATTAATGTGATGAGGGCAGCACATTAATGTGATGAGGGCAGCACATTAATGTGATGAGGGCAGCACATTAATGTGATGAGGGCAGCACATTAATGTGATGAGGGCAGCACATTAATGTGATGAGGGCAGCACATTAATGTGATGAGGGCAGCACATTAATGTGATGAGGGCAGCACATTAATGTGATGAGGGCAGCACATTAATGTGATGAGGGCAGCACATTAATGTGATGAGGGCAGCACATTAATGTGATGAGGGCAGCACATTAATGTGATGAGGGCAGCACATTAATGTGATGAGGGCAGCACATTAATGTGATGAGGGCAGCACATTAATGTGATGAGGGCAGCACATTAATGTGATGAGGGCAGCACATTAATGTGATGAGGGCAGCACATTAATGTGAT
This sequence comes from Electrona antarctica, assembly GCF_951216825.1. Lineage (NCBI taxonomy): Eukaryota > Metazoa > Chordata > Actinopteri > Myctophiformes > Myctophidae > Electrona > Electrona antarctica. The sequence goes on from NC_136793.1 coordinate 4,744,288, forward strand.
GAGGGCAGCACATTAATGTGATGAGGGCAGCACATTAATGTGATGAGGGCAGCACATTAATGTGATGAGGGCAGCACATTAATGTGATGAGGGCAGCACATTAATGTGATGAGGGCAGCACATTAATGTGATGAGGGCAGCACATTTTGGGCACATTTTGGGCAAATGGCTAGTGTTTTTTTGTGCAAAACTAATGCTTGGAGTTGGAATGGATTCAGAATCATGAAAAAACCCTAGTTTGACACGTCACATGATACTTGAAGCATAAGGAAAGCAATAAGCCACGAGAGGTCTCAGGTTACCGGGTATTTTACAATGGCTCCCAGCCATTGTAAAATACCCGGTAAGCTGGGGCCTCGAGTGGCTTATTGCTTTTCTAAAACGGTTACATTACATTACATTACATTACAGTCATTTAGCAGACGCTTTTATCCAAAGCGACTTACAATAAGTGTATTCAACATAGGTAGGGAACAAAAACTACTAATCACCAGAAGTTTTTAGTGCATTTTCTGCAAAAACAAGCAACCAAGAGTATACCTAGCGCTAAGGTAAAAGTGCAATATATCAGCTACCTATTTCCTTAACCAGATGAGACAAAATAGCTAAATCAAATGAGCATGAGCTAAAACAATTAAGTGTATCGACTAAACAAGATCCAATAAACAATACAACAATAGAAAACAAGCGTTCGTACAACTAGTTAACAACAAGTAGGTCAGGCAGAGAGGAAGGGTAGTGTTTCCTGAAGAGGTGGGTTTTCAACCTGCGGCGAAATAGTTACAAACATAATAGCAATATTAACCTAATAAAACTATTAAATTCACAAAAGTAGCTACACTTTGCGCCACCAGAGCGAGCCACATCACTTCCTTGTTGTGCTCGGCAAGTAGGCTATGTGACGGGAGAATAGCGCTTGATGTCTTTACGGGGCTGCCTGGAGCCACACATTCACAGTCATATGAGCCGGGCGGCGCTTAGACGCCCGCACGGCATGGGTTCGTAAGGCAATCAAGCGCTCCCCTTCCCCAGTACAGCTACAGAGATACGGAATCAGCTGCGAATGATATAAAGTGATTGAAGGTGTGGGTTATCGGTGACATTTACACCGGTCACGTGACGGTAACCAGCCAATCAGAATCAAGTATTGGGACTACCCGTTTTAGAAGGAATGTTTGACATGTTTGCCTTATATACGTAGGATGTTAATTAATGTTAATTAATGCTAGGGTCACATATAGACCCCTATGAAAACAAATGCTCAATACCGACAGCCGCTCAGCAAGTGGATTTATGAATGTATGTATAATAGACAATATGTTAGGCCAATAAAAAAAGACTATATACCAAATGTCTCACTCCACAACCCCGACTGACCGGGCTATGGCAAAAAGGGTGAAGTAGTGGACCTTACAGAAGTTACAGTCAGAGACACAGAGTACATGTACCGGTTTGGCGTAGCTGCTGTAGATGGCAGAAATTATATTATAATGCTCTTCTTCACTGAATGATCAAGTACCAGGGAGGGGCACAGCCCGATTAGAACACTTAACACATTTAGGCCTGACGTCAAAATTATAATTTAAATGCCTTTTTTATCTGAAAAACCTCATGTTTCTGTATCAGTGGTGCTCAATATTTCATGTCAAGGACCCCAATAATTATATGTAATATGCCGTCGACCCCCATCTGAAAATATGTTGTTCCAGGGACCCTCCAGAAACTATTATAAATATTTGAGGCACATTTTCACGATTTTTCAAAAATAGCAGATCTACAAGCTATGAGCTTGTAGATCTGCTATTTTTCAATAGCTAAAGTATAACATAATGCTTAAAACACTAAAAGGGGTTCCCGTCTAAAATGGGTTAAAACTGCCTGAGGCAGTAGCTTCACACTCTGGCCTCTGTGTCTGTGTCTCTCTGTGTCTGAGTCTCTCTGTGTCTGTGTCTCTCTGTGTCTGAGTCTCTCTGTGTCTGAGTCTCTCTGTGTCTGGTGGTGCGCGACGTGTATTGTATAGTCCCCCCCATGAGAGAAGATTTTTACGAGTCTATAGTGGCGTTTCTCAACCCGTTTAATTTCAAGGACCCCCAGTTTGACATGCATTATAGGCTACGGACCCCCATTTAATGGCATTTCTATCTCTGAGACCCCAATTTATATTGTTAAATCGATGTTAATTTAACTCCGATAGTGAACAAATGGAACCAAATGGACCTGCTAGAGAGTGTACGAATGGAACCAAATGGACCCTGAGTTACAGACCCATAAGGGTCCATTTGGTTACAAACTATCATTTAGCTGGGGACCCCCTGGAACTCCCTCAAGGACCCCTGGGGACCCCCTGGAACTCCCTCAAGGACCCCTGGGGGAACCACTGCTATAGTCTTTCTGTGTATTTATTTGTATGCACAGCATATGGTGTGTTGTCGCATTCTGTGGGTTTTAACTGAAGCGGTGTCTGCCCCATGCGTGTGTGTGCACATGCACACAGGTAATGGAGCATATAGCGCGGTGTCTGCCCCATGCGTGTGTGTGCACATGCACGCACGCGGGTAATAGAGCATATAGCGCGGTGTCTGCCCCATGCGTGTGTGTGCACATGCACACGGGTATTAGAGCATATAGCGCGGTGTCTGCCCCATGCGTGTGTGTGCACATGCACGCACGCGGGTAATAGAGCATATAGTGCGGTGTCTGCCCCATGCGTGTGTGTGCACATGCACACGAGTAATAGAGCATATAGCGCGGTGTCTGCCCCATGCGTGTGTGTGCACATGCACACGAGTAATAGAGCATATAGCAGTGGGCATGGTTTTCTGGACCCACTGAAAACTCTCCAATTCAGTTTTCCCCATAGAGATTTACACTAATATTTATACCATCCATCCATCTTCAACCGTTTATCCGTAGTCGGGTCGCAGGGGCAACAGCGCCACCAGAGTGCTCCAGACTTCCCTCTCCAGAGCAACATTAGTGACTTCCTCCTGGGGGATCCTGAGAGGTTCCAAGGCCAGTGAGTCGATGCGTTTCCTCCAACTGCGCCTTGGTCTGCCCCGTGGGTCTCCTCCCAGTGGGACGTGCGTCGATACCAATAATTGGTATTAGAATACCAATTATTCTAATCCTAGAGTCAAGCCATCCAGGATCCTGGTGAGTCATGACCATAAACACCTTTGATTCTGAATCTGATATATTTTTCGCCTCCCTAAAATGAAATTCCTCCTGCATACAGTATGCTTATGATGCTCAATTGGCTAGTTCCTCAACAGCCATGATCCCATTGGCTAGTTCCTCAACAGCCATGATCCCATTGGCTAGTTCCTCAACAGCCATGATCCCATTGGCTAGTTCCTCAACAGCCATGATCCCATTGGCTAGTTCCTCAACAGCCATGATCCCATTGGCTAGTTCCTCGACAGCCATGATCCCATTGGCTAGTTCCTCGACAGCGGACAGAGGAATGGTGGCGTATGTTATTTCATATACACAAAAAATATGAAATAACATAAAGGTTGTTGTTGTTGAGCGGAAGCGAAAACATATTCCACACTACATTTTGGGTGCGGTACTGAACCATACTGTAGCGTACTGTACTGTACTGTACTGTACTGTACTGTATGTTACTGTACCATACTGTATGTTACTGTACCATACTGTACCAGACTGTACGTTACCGTACCGTACCATACTGTACTGTACCATACCGTGCTGCTGTGTGTGTGTGTGTGTGTGTGTGTGTGTGTGTGTGTGTGTGTGTGTGTGTGTGTGTGTGTGTGTGTTTGTGTGTGTGTGTGTGTGTGTGTGTGTGTGTGAAGTGAAAAGGGGAGGGGTCGGTAAATGTGGAAATTGTGATATAATTTGCGTCACAGCAAAATGTTGCACAATAACAGTATGGCACACAAAAGCAATATTTGTACAATACATATGACAGGTGAGCGGAGGCAATGTAGTGCAGATGGATTCCTGTGGCATGTAGAATTTGTTTGTGCTTCTTCTGTCGTATATGTCCTTAGACCTTCAGCTCCATTGCAGCAAGCCAGTCCAGTGTGTCATTGTCTAGGTCAATTAAGCCTTGATCACTATTTGGTGGCCGGTATGTGGGGCAGCTGGTCAGCACGTGTTCCACAGTCTGTAATGGATCCCCACATTCTCAGTGGGCACTGTCTGTGAGACCCCACTTCTGCATGGATGCACCAAAGCGTCCCACACCCGTCCTCAGGCGGTTGAGGGTTTTCCACTCCCTGCGGGGGAGGCGCTGGCCAGGAACATCTGTGAGATCCTCGATGTAGTAGTGAAGCCTGGAAGGATCTGCTGCCTTCCACTGGTCCCTCCATCTTGCCTTCACCCAGGAAGCCTTGGAGGTGTCGGCTGGTGTTGTGCCGAGCAGTTCCTGGGCCTGTGTGGCAAAGGGCCGCTGGGACTTGAGATGCGTACGCTGTGGTGTCTCCGTGACGACCTTGTGGAGGAGGTGAGATTTGCTCAACTGTGCCTTCCGAGTGAGGGCCAGTGTGGCTGCTTCTCGCCTGACCTCTGCTGGGGCGATTCCAGGCTGAGGCACAGTATTCAGCGGCAGGGAAAACTAGGGCCTCGGTGGAGATGCGCAGTGTCTTTGTGGTGACTCCCCACGTGGTGCCAGCTAGATGCTGTATCAGTGCGGCACGGGCTTTCCCTTAACACTGTCCAGGTGTTGTTTAAAGGACAGTGTTCTGTCGAGCTTCACTCCATGTATGTCGGTGAGGACTGGGACTGTAGCCGGGCACCGTCGACCATGATGTTGATTTGGCGAGTTGCTTCCCTTTTGTAGAGGTGGAACATTGTTGCTACAGTCTTCTCAACACTGAGCTTGAGGCGGCAGTCCTTCAGGTACAGTATGAAGAAAGGGTGTTCATGTCCTCCGAGAGGCCTTCCCCTATACTGCTTCCCAGGATGGCTTGCTGAGCAGAATTGTCAAGTTTCGTAGGAGAAGCCGGACGGATAAATATATTGGTTTGCTCCCCCTTTCCATTATAGTACAAGGATATGCATCATAGTGTGAAACATGTTATAGCGCTGTGCTTTCTGCCTAGCTGTCACAATTGCATTTGCAAAGTGGGGAACAGTCCAAATTTGTATTACTGCATTTTCAGGTACTACACTACAGTCACCTTTACAGGTGCATCTGATCAGCTCTCTGCAAGCTCTGGAAACCTCTGGAATGGTCAGCCAAACTGGCACCCATGATTCTTCTTCCTTAACTCTGTGGAGAAGGAATCACTTGGTGGCTTCGTGTGCTGGTGGCCCAGATGCCCGCTTGGTAGACTGCAATAGCCTAGGGGAACCCAAATCTCGAGCCCTGCCTATGTTTCACGCATATTCCGGTTGTGACACAACATATGCCTTAATAGCCGGGGAGCCAGTCACCCAAAATTTGAGAGGACCTGTGATGTCATAACATACTTTTTATTTGTGTTTTTTTTTCTATTCATTTGGTCAGAGCAGACCTCTCATTCTGTGTTCCTTAATGACCAAGTTAATAGAAAAAACACAAATAAAAAGTATGTCATGACATCACAGGTTCATCTCTATTCCCGCTCCCCGGCTATTAATGGAAAGGGTAAGAAGTCAGCTTGGCGGACCTGGCAAGCCTATGATGCTGCCTGCGACAGAAACATTCGTCAATCTGACAAAGCATCCCTTCCAGCAACTAGATGTTGACTGCCAGCACTTCCGGGAGCTTGAAAGACTGACAGTAATTTTGTACGACAAATCCAGTCCTTTGAGCTCCATCAACGAAAAAAGAAAATAACTCTTCTGTGAACAAAATCGAACGATAGAGAAATTACCTCCCACCCAGGCTGCACTCACATGTGAAACGGGCAGTCTACCAAGCAGGCATCTGGGCCACCAGCACACAAAGCCATCAAATGATTCCTTCTCCACAAAACTATGGGCCAAGGAAGAAGGGTCATGGGTGCTAGTTTACTGACCATTCCAAAGGTTTCCAGAGCTTGCAGAGAGCTGATCAGATGCACCTGTAAAAGGTGATGTATACCTATAATTTGGACTGTCCCCCACTTTGCAAATGCAATTGTGACAGCTAGGCAGAATGCGCACAGCTCTATAACATGTTTCGCACTATGATGCATATTCATTTGTATTCTTCATTGCAATAAAGGTGTTATTGATGATATTTCATGTTCTGTGACTTTAATAATGTCAAAAAATGTCAACTTTATCACATTTGGAAGTAATCTGATCATTTTATGATGTATATAGTCTGCAAAAATACTAGGCGGATTTTCACATATTTCACATATTTCATTGATATTGATAGTCTTGCAATTTGATATTTAAAATAGATATTTGACAAGGGCTCCTAGGCTAAAATCATTTAGCATGACATAAAGAAGCCTCATACAAAATTTGGCGCTTTTATCCGCAAGTGCACTATTCTCCTAAAAAAGTGCACTAAGCCTCTGGACTATGTGTATGATGTTGTTATCCCATTCTGGGCGGGAACCCCTTTTGGTGTTTTAAAGCATTATGTTATGCTGTAGAAAAAATAGCAGATCTACAAGCTCATAGCGCGGCACTCGGTGCCGCGCTATGAGCTTGTAGGTCTGCTATTTTTGAAAAATCGTGAAAATGTAGTGCAAATCTTTGAATATATATTCTTTCAGAGCAAACGTTTTTAACTCAAATCTTTGCTTCTGGGGAGGGGGGTCCCTGGAACAACATATTTTCAGATGGGGGTTAGCAGCCTATTACATATATTTTTGGGGGGTCCTCGACATGAAAACGACTGACATAGAAACATGGATTTTTTTCAAGAAAACTGTCAGGATTTAGAAGGATTTGTAGAATTGTCCTCAGGTCTAAATGGGTTTACACATTTTGGGCGGGAACCCCTTTTGGTGTTTTAAACATTGTTATAATTTCGCTATTGAAAAATAGCAGATCTACAAGCTCGTAGCTTGTAGGTCTGCTATTTTTGAAAAATCATGACAATATTTATTTCAGAAAACTGGAGGATTCTTTAAATTTCGACGTCAGGCCTAAATGTGTTTAACCAACATGGAAGTAGCCGACCGTAAATATGGTATTACTGAATATAGAGATGCACCAGAACATTGGAGGCGGTGAAAACCAGCCATGAGTTCAAAGGTCAGGTATATATATGATTCACCGGGCGGTGGAGTCATTTGAAGGGTAGAAATGTAATCTTCTGTAAGATTGAGTAGAGTTCGATCATGTGTATGACAAATAAATCACTGGGACCAGACCTTGAAAGTGGAGAGATGGAAACGGCAACATAGAGAAGTGCAGGGATTGCTCGTCTGGATGACCGAAAGCCCAACATTCCTTGAAATACGTACCGCTTATTATACTGTAGCACGGAGTTGACCAGGTCAGCTGAAAGGGAATTACATGCAGGTACAGTGGGATTGGCCATCTGCCCTTGTTCTGTCCTTATTAACTGGCTTATGGCCAGCCTAATTAACAGTGGATTGTGCCTTCTGCCTGCACTATTCATATGTTTAATTCGTCATTTTAATGCCAATAGAAAAATCCGTGATATACACACTACATCTTTTACCTTAGCACTGGGTATACTCTTGGTTGCTTGTTTTTGCAGAAAATGCACTAAAGACTTCTGGTGATTAGTAGTTTTTGTTCCCTACCTATGTTGAATACACTTATTGTAAGTCGCTTTGGATAAAAGCGTCTGCTAAATGACTGTAATGTCTGTAATGTACATCTCATTCTCACCCGGCAATCCTATAGTATTACACCCAGTCCTGATGGTGGCGGTAACGTCACCATTATGCCGATTTTGACCAAATCTGGCGAAAGCACTTTCGGTTTAACGAACCATAACATCCGGTACTAGCTTTGGACTGTGCAGCACTATCAGATGCTAAGCTATCATCGTATTTTTTATAACTAAGTCAAATTAAGCTCTAATCAAGCCCCAAATATCGCATTTTACGCAGCGATTTCGGACGGTTTTAGGTAGATTACATCGGCCGTTAGCCAAACAAGCTAAAAGTTGCTACATTTTGTTACATTAAGCCCCCGATTATAGGGAATTAAACAATTACGTCAATTACGGCACTGGCCACAAGGGATTTATTGATTCATTACGTCAAATACGTCAATATCCATAAGAGGGTTAAGGAATCCACTGAGGGATCTCGCTGTCTCTCGAAATAATATCATTTTGTTTTTAACTAAATGGGAATTTGTTTTCGTTCTTTGATTTAGTTTGAAACTTTGACATCTATATAAATGCATGTGTGCGTGTGTCTGTCTGTACGTCTGTACGTCTGACTTTCCCAGCGATGACTCATGCAGGCAACGTCCAGACCAATCAACTTCAAACTTGGTGTGAGTGTGTGTGTGTGTGTGTGTGTGTGTGTGTGTGTGTGTGTGTGTGTGTGTGTGTGTGTGTGTGTGTGTGTGTGTGTGTGTGTGTGTGTGTGTGTGTGTGTGAGTGTGTGTGTGTGTGTGTGTGTGTGTGAGTGTGTGTGTGTGTGTGTGTGTGTGTGTGTGTGTGAGTGTGTGTGTGTGTGTGTGTGTGTGTGTGTGTGTGTGTGTGTGTGTGTGTGTGTGTGTGTGTGTGTGTGTGTGTGAGTGTGTGTGCTGCCAGTGATCCGGAGATGTGTTGTTGCCAAGTGGGAATTCAATTCAGACGGACTGACAGTTGTTCAGAACCGAAAATCCAACATGTCTGTCTGTCTGTCTGTCTGTCTGTCTGTCTGTCTGTCTGTCTGTCTGTCTGTCTGTCTGTCTGTCTGCGAGTCAGTCTGTCTAATGTATGTATCAAGGCTCTAGCCATCCATATTTATTGGAGTAAAACGTAAAGTATACCTGGCTAAATATTTCCCGTGGAGATCATGGATTCTACAATGCCACGCCAGACTTCCCGGTCCTTCATTGCCATCCCCCAGTTCCTGCTTACTGATGCATGTGTCCCTATAGCGATGACATCAGGGAACGACAGCTTTCTACCTCTGGTCTGCTTTGAGGCAGGACTCCAGAGAAGAAGGGAAGATATAACCTCATTGTCAGCTCTGTAGCAGTGGCCGGCAAACTGTGTTCTTCTGGATCGGACCAGTGAAGAAACACGGGGAAGGTTTGCCGTAACTAATTTAACTGATAACTTAATTGAACTGAATTTAAGTTAAATAAACGTAATTTAACTCATAACTAAACTGTACCGGTCACTGGGAATTGCATTTAGAGCCTAAGCAGGTAAAGAATCAGGTAGGATAATTAGTTAGGAGGAGTAATGAGTCCGAACGCTGCAGCTTTGACCCGTCAAGCCCCAGTTTACACTTTGTCCTAACAACACAACTCACAGTGCATCGATTCGCAACGTGGCGTGTTGTGAGTAATGAGTGTAGAGAGTAGTTGTAGATCTGCTATTTTCAAACATTTCTGCCTATTATGTCAAAGATTGGGATGCCAGGTTGAAGAAGTCTGGACGGTGAACCCCTTTTGGTGTTTTAAAGCATTATGTTATACTTAAGCTATTGAAAAATAGCAGATCTACAAGCTCATAGCGCGGCACCGAGTGCCGCGCTACGAGCTTGTAGGTCTGCTATTTTTGAAAAATCGTGAAAAATGTGCCTCAACTTTTAATATATATTCTTTCAGAGCGAACGATTTTAACTCAAATCTTTGCTTCTGGGAGGGTCCCTGGAACAACAGATTTTCAGATGGGGGTCCTCGACATGAAAACATATTTTCAAATTGTGGTCGGCGGCCAAATACACATAATTCTGGGGGTCCTTGACATGAAATATTGAGCACCACTGACATTATAGAAACATGATGTATTTCAGAAAACTGTCAGGATTTAGAAGACGTAAAAAAGAAATCGACGTCAGGCCTAACAGGGTTAAAACAGAAATAGCTTTTTAGTAGTGACACGCTCTAAGGGCTGACCTCTTGGAGGAGAAGCGTCTCTGAGGACTGCATGGCAGACAAGACGTATTATTTCTATTTGATTCGATTGCAGCGTTCCCTCTACGAGCTCAGACCGGTCTCAGTGGGCTGAGGCTCCGTGGCCCCCCTCCCTCTACGAGCTCAGACCGGTCTCAGCGGGCGGAGGCTCCGTGGCCCCCCTCCCTCTACGAGCTCAGACCGGTCTCAGCGGGCTGAGGCTCCGTGGCCCCCCTCCCTCTACGAGCTCAGACCGGTCTCAGCGGGCTGAGGCTCCGTGGCCCCCCTCCCTCTACGAGCTCAGACCGGTCTCGGGGGACTGAGGCTCCGTGGCCCCCCTCCCTCTACGAGCTCAGACCGGTCTCAGCGGGCTGAGGCTCTGTGGCCCCCCTCCCTCTACGAGCTCAGACCGGTCTCGGGGGACTGAGGCTCCGTGGCCCCCCTCCCTCTACGAGCTCAGACCGGTCTCGGGGGACTGAGGCTCCGTGGCCCCCCTCCCTCTACGAGCTCAGACCGGTCTCGGGGGACTGAGGCTCCGTGGCCCCCCTCCCTCTACGAGCTCAGACCGGTCTCGGGGGACTGAGGCTCCGTGGCCCCCCTCCCTCTACGAGCTCAGACCGGTCTCAGCGGGCTGAGGCTCCGTGGCCCCCCTCCCTCTACGAGCTCAGACCGGTCTCAGCGGGCTGAGGCTCCGTGGCCCCCCCTCTGCCCTCTACAGTACACTGTAGGACAGACCTTGATTAATCCATTCTGGGCGGGAACCCCTTTTGGTGTTTTAAGCATTCTGTTCTACTTTAGCTATTGAAAAATAGCAGATCTACAAGCTCATAGTATTGAGAGCTCAGAGCTTGTAGTTCTGCTATTTTTGAAAAGTCGTGAAAATGTGGCGCAAATCTTTGAATATATATTTCAGAGCGAACATGTTTAACTAAACATATTGGCTTCTGGGGGGGGTCCCTGGAATTACATATTTTGAGATGGGGGTCGGCGGCCAAATACACATAATTCTGGGGGTCCTTGACATGAAAAAGGTTGAGCACCACTGATATAGAAACATGGGTTTTTCAGAAAAATGTTTTAGAAGCCTTTTTTTTAATCGACCTCAGTCCAAAATGGATTAATCCAGAGGGAAACGCAGTCCTCCTCCTCCTGGAAGCAGCACCGCATTAGGGATGAAATGAAACAACCATACAGGCAAATGGTCGAGAAAAAGTACAGAGACGGTTAAGAAAAAGATCAGACCTGTCTGAACTGAGTGGTGCTGTACTGTACTCATGCTGTAGTACTGTACTGTACTGTACTGTACTGTACTGTACTGTACTGTACTGTACTGTACTGTACTGTACTGTACTGTACTGTACTGTGTGTGCGCACACGCGTGTGCGTTAGGCTGCGCAACAGTGACGCTTGGTGGTCAACAAACGTTATTTCCGTACTCGGACGGACACAGGCACAGACACAGGGACAGACATACGGACACACATTGCCGTCTATAGGACTGGCTATAGCACCACTCAAGAACACAAAAGACGGACTAAAGATAACATCTGAGCCACCTGGGCTGGTCAGATGTGCATAGGGTGGACATGGAGGCCGAAGGCAGTTAAAGGGGCATTCAGTGATTTGGGTGATTTGGATTGGGGTTTTTTTACCCCAGGGGTTAACTGGGGACTGGGAGGAACTCCTTATATGGTCAGCAAACTCCATAGTAGGGAGGATAATCACAACAAAACAACAAAATAAGTGATATTTTAATTAAGTGAAATCACTGAATATACCTTTAAGTCTACACATTTTGGTCACACAATATCCCAAGTACTGCACTTGGCACACTACAAATGATGTGTTTCGCATATCAGTGATTAAAAAAAGAGAGACATAAGATATTGTAAAAAGAAAGAAATAAAGACAGACAGACAGTTTGAAGCAAAACACTTGAGACATTTTCATTTAGATGCATATGAGATAATACTAGAAAATTGAGTGCAGCGGAAATCGGGAGCGGAGATAAGTGGCCGAGCTCAATTACACTAATGTTGCTGAAGAAGATCTTTGTTGTGGTTGTTTCATCTTTGTGAAAAGCATCCACTTAACACATTCTGGGCGGGAACCCCTTTTGGTGTTAGCATTATGTTATGCTTTAGCTCAGTGGCGTGCACAGACATTTAGAGGGGCAGGTGCTCAAGTTAAAAAAGGGCACCTTGTGCAGCACGTGGAACCGGCCGGTTGCCTTAATCTATTTTGGGCGGGAACCCCTTTTGGTGTTAGCATTATGTTATGCTTTAGCTATTGAAAAATAGCAGATCTACAAGCTCGTAGCGCGCCACCGAGTGGCGCGCTACGAGCTTGTAGGTCTGCTATTTTAAAAAAGAAAAAGAAAAAAGGGTTTTCTTTTTTTTTTTTCAAAAGGGCACATTGCCAAAAGGGCAGGGGGTGCTCTAGCACCCCCTAGTGTCTATCTGTGCACGCCACTGCTTTAGCTATTGAAAAATAGCAGATCTACAAGCTCGTAGCGCGCCACCGAGTGGCGCGCTACGAGCTTGTAGGTCTGCTATTTTTGAAAATCGAAGAACGACTGACATAGAAACATAGCTTTTTCAGAATCTGATGTCAGGTCAGAATGGGTTAACATGCATAATGAGCGTCTGAGCCTCTACCACAACAAATTACTGAGTGACAGTAGAATGAATACACTGCGCAAAAAGCTTGGAATACGGATGTGTATATTTACAGGAAACTCCCGTTAAACTTTCCAACAAACTCCCGTAAACTCCCGAATTGTACCATCACACCTGTATATTACCGTATATTAACTGTATATGTACCATCACACCTGTATATTACCGTATATTAACTGTATATGTACCATCACACCTGTATATTACCGTATATTAACTGTATATGTACCATCACACCTGTATATTACCGTATATTAACTGTATATGCTGCTAAACTTGAGGTTTACGGGCAAAATACAGTGTCCATAATTGCCCGTTAACTCCTCTTTTCACACAGTGATGGACCAAATAATTATTAATTGATTCTACAAACAACAAACGCCAGAATACCAGGAGAAAACGGCTTGAATTCAATTCGTTTTTTGCTCTCCCCTTATGCGTTTTCTATCCCCACAAATACTACTTTTTGACATTTTCACACTTCATTAATCAGCCAGTCAGTGTGTCAGTCAGTTTTCAGTCAGTCAGTCAGACAGACAGACAGACAGCCAAAGATATGAATACATTAATATAGGCTGACCTGCTGGTCAGAAATATGAGGTCAACCAAAACTACGAGAAAGTTGAGTTTCACTTTCAATAGCCTGGATGTTTAAAGGACTACTTCACCACTTTTCAACCTATCTTCATATTATAGGTCCTCACTAATAATCATGATAAAATGGCGCAATTATTTTCTACTGGGTCTGTGTCTCATAGGAGGGCTGTGGGCAGTTCAGAAACCGTCTTCCAAGATCGTGTTTAAAAATAAATCTGCCTAATGATGATGTCACTGGAATTGTGCGCTTTACATAGATTGTGCATTACATTCACCCATTCACACACACATTCATACCAGTGGCGTATGCAGGAATTAATTATTACCTTGGCCTGGGAAAATCTGCACAATGTGTGTGTTTACACAATGTGTGTTTACACAATGTGTGTGTTTACACAATGTTTGTGTTTACACAATGTGTGTGTTTACACAATGTTTGTGTTTACACAATGTTTGTGTTTACACAATGTGTGTGTTTACACAATGTTTGTGTTTACGCAATGTTAGTGTTTACACAATGTGTGTGTTTACACAATGTTTGTGTTTACGCAATGTTAGTGTTTACACAATGTGTGTGTTTACACAATGTTTGTGTTGACACAATGTTTGTGTTTACACAATGTGTGTGTTTACACAATGTTTGTGTTGACACAATGTGTGTGTTTACACAAACCCTCAAAGCTGGCCATAGGAGCTCCTCAACAACCATATAAACAACAACAAGCACACTCTCCCAGACAGACTACTAGTATTGAAGTATTAGTGTTGAGTATTGAAGACTGCAGAGAGTAACAACAGCTAGGTTCTTTCAACTCACTTCCAAATTACAAATTAGCCAGATAGCACCAGCACCCCATAGCATAGCAGCAGACAACATGGGCACAATCAATGAAAATCCATTCAGCATAAATTACAATTCAATTCTGACCTTTGATGTCTTCAAACACGTAGTAATCCATAATCAAGGGCGGACGCTGTTGTGGAGTTGCCCAGTAAAGCTGAAGTCCTCAGGATACAACTGTTGTAGGTCTACAGTAGGCTAGCTCCTCTAGGCCTACAGTAGGCTAGCTCCTCTAGGCCTACAGTAGGCTAGCTCCTCTAGGCCTACAGTAGGCTAGCTCCTCTAGGCCTACAGTAGGCTCGCTCCTCTAGGCCTACAGTAGGCTAGCTCCTCCAGGCCTACAGTAGGCTAGCTCCTCTACAGGATACAACTGTTGTAGGCCTACAGTAGGCTAGCTCCTCTACAGGATACAACTGTTGTAGACCTACAGTAGGCTAGCTCCTCCAGGCCTACAGTAGGCTAGCTCCTCTACAGGATACAACTGTTGTAGGCCTACAGTAGGCTAGCTCCTCTACAGGATACAACTGTTGTAGACCTACAGTAGGCTAGCTCCTCCAGGCCTACAGTAGGCTAGCTCCTCTACAGGATACAACTGTTGTAGGCCTACAGTAGGCTAGCTCCTCCAGGCCTACAGTAGGCTAGCTCCTCTACAGGATACAACTGTTGTAGGCCTACAGTAGGCTAGCTCCTCTACAGGATACAACTGTTGTAGGCCTACAGTAGGCTAGCTCCTCTAGGGACTGCTGACTTCCTTTCTTTACAAAACTTTGCAATCGACGTTTGACATTGTGAGGCTACATTGTGTGAACATTTAGGCTACTCTCAGAGAGGTTTCACAAGTTTCTGGTGTGAAAACAAACAAATCTGCCTCATTCTAGAAACAAGCACATGATGACAGGCCTCAGGCAGGCATGAGCAATCAATCTATGTAGGTACAGATGGACAGGCATGACCAATCAATCTATGCAGGTACAGATGGACAGGCATGACCAATCAATCTATGCAGGTACAGATGGACAGGCATGACCAATCAATCTATGTAGGTACAGATGGACAGGCATGACCAATCAATCTATGTAGGTACAGATGGACAGGCATGACCAATCAATCTATGTAGGTACAGATGGACAGGCATGACCAATCAATCTATGTAGGTACAGATGGACAGGCATGACCAATCAATCTATGTAGGTACAGATGGACAGGCATGACCAATCAATCTATGTAGGTACAGATGGACAGGCATGACCAATCAATCTATGTAGGTACAGATGGACAGGCATGACCAATCAATCTATGTAGGTACAGATGGACAGGCATGACCAATCAATCTATGCAGGTACAGATGGACAGGCATGACCAATCAATCTATGTAGGTACAGATGGACAGGCATGACCAATCAATCTATGTAGGTACAGATGGACAGGCATGACCAATCAATCTATGTAGGTACAGATGGACAGGCATGACCAATCAATCTATGTAGGTACAGATGGACAGGCATGACCAATCAATCTATGTAGGTACAGATGGACAGGCATGACCAATCAATCTATGTAGGTACAGATGGACAGGCATGACCAATCAATCTATGTAGGTACAGATGGACAGGCATGACCAATCAATCTATGTAGGTACAGATGGACAGGCATGACCAATCAATCTATGCAGGAACAGATGGACAGGCATGACCAATCAATCTATACAGGTACAGATGGACAGGCATGACCAATCAATCTATACAGGTACAGATGGACAGGCATGACCAATCAATCTATGCAGGTACAGATGGACAGGCATGACCAATCAATCTATGCAGGTACAGATGGACAAACTAGGCAGTGCCAGTGGCTACGGATCCAAATAGGAAAAGATGAATAATAATAATACACCCACTGCCATATTTTGCTAAATTGAATGCAGTGATTGCATTCACATATGGTATGCAAAAATGAGTCTCTGTGACACATCTAGGGGCCACAAGTTGCATTCAAAGATGCAGATTGTGGCCCCTAGATGTGTCACAGAGACTAATTTTTTTTGGGAGCATTTTACCCATTGCTGGCTGTCTGAATACCAAACAAAATAAAAAGGTCATTACAATTTTGACATATTATTGCTTATAGCAGCTTCAAGATGCCCCTGAGGCCGAAACGTTGTATTTTTTCCGCTCTGTTTTCACTAAATTATTTTGGGGAGCTTTTAAAACGGTGTGCGGATTTCCTCTCTCCCTCCTTTCTTAAGTTATTTTTTGGGATCCTGCACCCGTTGCAATCTGTGGATGTGCGTTCCGTGCACCTCTTGACCCAGACAGGCATGTTCGGCTGTAAAACTGGGTCAGTAAAACAGGTCAAGAATGATAAGGGGAGGAGGATGACACAATGGCAGTCGTCAAATCATTTAATTAGGCCCTCCAAGACCTTTCCCCAAGAACAGGAATATTTTCCCATTCCCTCTTTTTTTTAGGTGGAGAGTTTCTCTCCCTGCCTATCGTGGAGGCCCGGGGCTCCAGCTGGCCTATCGTGGAGGCCCGGGGCTCCAGCTGGCCTATCGTGGAGGCCCGGGCTCCAGCTGGCCTATCGTGGAGGCCCGGGCTCCAGCTGGCCTATCGTGGAGGCCCGGGCTCCAGTTGGCCTATCGTGGAGGCCCGGGCTCCAGCTGGCCTATCGTGGAGGCCCGGGCTCCAGCTGGCCTATCGTGGAGGCCCGGGCTCCAGCCGGATTTACATATTTAACACATTTTGACCTGAGATCAGATTCTAAAAATGTCTTCTACATCCTGACGATTTTTCAAAAATAGCAGACCTACAAGCTCGTAGCGCGCTATGAGCTTGTAGGTCTGCTATTTTTCAATAGCTAAAGCATAACATAATGCTAACACCAAAAGGGGTTCCCGCCCAAAATGGGTTAAATGTATTATTGCTTTGCGAATGGCGCCGATAAATATACGGTTGAATTTCTCCAGGCTATATTATTACTCTCTGCCGGAGGTTTGGATTTAACCCATTTTGGGCGGGAACCCCTTTTGGTGTTTTAAAGCATGATGTTATACTTTAGCTATTGAAAAAAATAGCAGATCTACAAGTTGCTATGAGCTTGTAGGTCTGCTATTTTAGAAAAATCGTGAAAATGTGGCACAAATCTTTGAATATATATTCTTTCAGAGCCAATTTTGGGGGTCCTTGACATGAAAATGAAAAGAAGACATTTGTAATTGTCCTCAGGTCTAAATGGGTTAAAAGCAGGACTCCCTCACACAAACAACCCTCAAACACAAACAACCCTCAAACACACACCACCCCAGGCAGCTGGATCATTAGAGGTGGAGAGATGGCTTTCGGACCGAGACCCATCTGTCACGGCACCAGATGAGAAGATCCGGGCCCGGCCGGGCCATGCCAACAGAAGCTAATTTGAGAACAAGTATAACGAGCGAGGAACTGTGGTAGAGAGAGGTGTGCATGGAATGGAACTATACTCCCACGTGGTGCATGCATAATGGAGTTTGAAATGTTAGAAGGATGGGTGCGAGGGGGCCATGCCTTTCCTCTCCACTCTGTCCAAAAATATTTCCAAACAGTGTTCTTTTCATTAACCCATTTTAGGCGGGAACCCCTTTTAGTGTTTTAAACATTATGTTATAATTTAGCTATTGAAAAATAGCAGATCTGCTATTTTTGAAAATATTTACTTTTGAAAATATTTATTTTTGAAAATATTTATTTTTGAAAATATTTATTTTTGAAAATATTTATTTTTGAAAATATTTATTTCAGAAAACTGGAGGTTTTAGAAGAAACTTTTTAAATTTCGAGGTCAGGCCTAAATGGGTTAATAATTCACAGCTGAGAGAGAGAGAGAGAGAGAGAGAGAGAGAGAGAGAGAGAGAGAGAGAGAGAGAGAGAGAGAGAGCGAGAGAGAGAGAGAGAGAGAGAGAGAGAGAGAGAGAGAGAGAGAGAGAGAGAGAGAGACCAGAGATCAGTGGCTGGTAAAAAAAGAAGAAAAAAGAGATAAAGAATGAAGGGGAATAACTAATTCAACAAAGAGGCGAGGAGGCGACTGACATCATTGGAAAAGACAGATCCACATTGAGATGGGAGAGAAACGGGGAAGTTTCTATTAACCCACTTAGGCCTGACGTCGACATTTCAAAAATGTTTTCTAAATCCTGACAGTTTTCTGAAATACCTATGTTTCTATATCAGTGGTCAATATGTAATTGGCCTCCGACCCCCCATCTGAAAATATGTTGTTCCAGGGACCCCCCCCCCCCCCACCAGAAGCAAAGATTTGAGTTAAAAACGAAAGAATATATATTCCAAATTTGCGACACATTTTCTCCATTTTTCCAAAAATAGCAGACCTACAAGCTCGTGCACTACGAGCTTGTAGATCTGCTATTTTTCAATAGCTCAGAATGTTTTAAAACACCAAAAGGGGTTCCCGCCCAGAATGGGTTAACACAAGATTGCAGCGGTAACCGTTATCTCCGGGTCGCGGCGGGCACATTTATTCATGTGGGAGGACTGCAATCAGAGATCCAACAACAGAACCGGCAGTCAGCAACTCTCAAACACGGTGGTGCACGCACGCACGCACGCACGCACGCACGCACGCACGCACGCACGCACGCACGCACGCACGCACGCACGCACGCACGCACGCACGCACGCACGCACGCACGCACGCACGCACACACACACACACACACACACACACACACACACACACACGTGTGCACGCAAGGTGCACGCACGCACGCACGCACACACCTCACTTGCAGGCCAAAAACACCAGCCTCATTTCCATTCCTACATTTAGGAACCTCACCCAGAGGCATATCTATCTGCATACCAGAATGAGAAAAAGGAGGTACCAAATGTTCCCGCAATGAGAGAAAAGACAGATTTCCATGTTAGGCGTCTCGTCTCGTCTCCTCCCGAGAAAGATTGGAAGTGTTGCAGAGAGCGAGTCAAAGTGCACGCCTTAGTTTGTGAATTCTCCAACGGTATTAAAACCACCTGCCGCAGTTAAGCTTCCGAACTTACAGAAAGTTAACCAGTGGTGGAAAAAGTATACAAATGTTCTACTTAAGTAAAAGTATCAATAATGCAATATATAGAATTACTGTTACAAGTAAAAGTTCATAAAGTACAAAAGTATTGGCATTAAAATGTATTTAAAGTAGGCCTACCAAAAGTACCAAAAAATATTATTATTGTTATTTAAATAGCAGATCTAATAGATTGGCTATTTTCAAATGGTTGAAATGCATAATATGCATTTCAAGCATTTGAAAATAGCCGATATTATAGGGCTGAAGTGGTTACTGTATGTTTTGTAACAACAATCAAAATCTACAAAGTAAACTAGTAACTAAAGTTGTCAAATAGTAAACGTAGGTTGGGAGTGAGGCTGCAGTTCTGACTGCAATGGGAAGTGCATTCCACAGTTTTGGAGCCAGAAGGGAGAAGAGTTTGGGACGTGTGGAGCGTTGTCCCTGGTTGTTTTTTCCGCACTATAGCAAGAAGATGCAGAAAAAAGCTCCGAGCTTTGGAGATGTAGGCCATCGAAAGCAGCACATAGAACACACGTGGATGCACGGCGTTGCGCACGCATCTTAAGATGGCGCCGTCCAGTGTCACACTCGAGACTAGCATGCTAACGGCACTCGATCCGATCAAAACATGGATTAAATAATATAAAGACCTTTATCACGTATAGGCTATACGTGATCGGCGGGCGGCCAGACTAAAGCTTATCTACGTGATCTGGCGGGCTTTGTGTTAAGTAAATGTACTTACCACTGCCTAATACAGGGGTTCTCAACCGTCTCGAGACGTTGTCAAAGCATTTTCGGGGGTCCCCGGCCAAAAACGTTGAGAACCCCTGGCCTAATAGGCCTGCCCCACCACCACACTCCGGGGGAATAAGAACCCTTAAGCCCACTCTAAGCAGGGGCTCCTCACCTCAATAAAATACAATATCGGCGTGAAGAAATGGGGCTGAGAGGGTAACAAAGAAGCCTCCCCCGAGGACCAGACTGAATGCTGCAGCAATCTGGATCCAGAGCCTCCCCAGAGGACCAGACTGGCTGCTGCAGCAATCTGGATCCAGAGCCTCCCCCAGAGGACCAGACTGGCTGCTGCAGCAATCTGGATCCAGAGCCTCCCCCAGAGGACCAGACTGGCTGCTGCAGCAATCTGGATCCAGAGCCTCCCCAGAGGACCAGACTGGCTGCTGCAGCAATCTGGATCCAGAGCCTCCCCCTGAGGACCAGACTGGCTGCTGCAGCAATCTGGATCCAGAGCCTCCCCAGAGGACCAGACTGGCTGCTGCAGCAATCTGGATCCAGAGCCTCCCCCGAGGACCAGACTGGCTGCTGCAGCAATCTGGATCCAGAGCCTCCCCCTGAGGACCAGACTGGCTGCTGCAGCAATCTGGATCCAGAGCCTCCCCCGAGGACCAGACTGGCTGCTGCAGCAATCTGGATCCAGAGCCTCCCCCAGAGGACCAGACTGGCTGCTGCAGCAATCTGGATCCAGAGCCTCCCCCAGAGGACCAGACTGGCTGCTGCAGCAATCTGGATCCAGAGCCTCCCCAGAGGACCAGACTGGCTGCTGCAGCAATCTGGATCCAGAGCCTCCCCCTGAGGACCAGACTGGCTGCTGCAGCAATCTGGATCCAGAGCCTCCCCAGAGGACCAGACTGGCTGCTGCAGCAATCTGGATCCAGAGCCTCCCCCGAGGACCAGACTGGCTGCTGCAGCAATCTGGATCCAGAGCCTCCCCCTGAGGACCAGACTGGCTGCTGCAGCAATCTGGATCCAGAGCCTCCCCCGAGGACCAGACTGGCTGCTGCAGCAATCTGGATCCAGAGCCTCCCCCAGAGGACCAGACTGGCTGCTGCAGCAATCTGGATCCAGAGCCTCCCCCGAGGACCAGACTGGCTGCTGCAGCAATCTGGATCCAGA